>NC_050606.1:11499055-11810126 GCF_013368585.1 Megalops cyprinoides | reverse complement strand
GTAGATCTGGACAAGACAAAGTAGAGAAGTGTTACGGTCAGCATTTCAGTCAGTAGAAAAGCATTGGAAATGAACCAAAAACCAGACTATGGATTTAAAATAAAGATCTGTTGCTGTTGCTGTTCCCTGTTGTCTGAGAATGGTTTGCCCTTTGTTAACATCTTCTAGCAAGTGCCTCTGAATTTAATCTGAGGGTATATGGGCAGTAAAAAGACCTGCTGCCAGTTTTCCCAAGTTTACAGGATCCATTACAAATTTCAGTTCAGGAAAGTCAACAACAATTAATGTCAAACCTCTGGCCAATAGCAGAAAGTGGAGGAGGGGGGCGGCAATCGCCTTTATCTGGTCAATCTGTAAGACAACACTATTTACGTGATCTGATTAGGAAAGTGCAGCTGGGACTTAAAATATGGGTAAACAGAAGGCCGGTCTGCATCATTCAAATCAACCCTCTGTAAATTAGCGCTAATCCCTATGGTAAGCAGTCATTCCATCTCCCACATCCCATTCGGCTTCAACCTTCCCTACAGTAATGCCTGTGGTCTTCCATTAAGCACAAGGCACTGGTTAATCCAAAGCCATACACTGGGAAACGAGCCATGAATGGGAGACGGGGATGGCAGCAGAATTGATTTGCCTCTGCCGGGTCTGTGTGCTGCTTGGTACATAGATTTAAAGCACTGCAGTGGCCCATTGTTCAACAGGATGGAGAGCAGTGTGTCAGCCGAGCAAGACGCATTAGCCACAGATGCTTTTAATGCTGATATAAGACCAAACAGTGGCGATTAACATCTCAGTTCATTAAGTAAGTTTTACAGGTTCCTCTTCAGACATGTTTCAACAGCCTATCCTAAGTTTGTCTCAGAGAGGATTGTACAGCATCGTGTGGAGCGAATATACAGTGGGCATAAATAATCAGTAATTCATAAATATCAGCTGTTCAGTAACTGCCATCCCCCCTGTGCAATAGCAAGCTATCTGACACAATATTTCTATTTTCTACTCTATGTGCTACTTGGTATTCTATCTGCAAACTGTTTTCACCCATTAAAACTACTTGACCAGTTCATATTTTACACTCTAAAGAACCTTAATGCACATATTAACTTAATTAAACTTACATTGGCAATATGGCTTAGGTCATTAGCAGAAATAATTTCTTTCAGGCACTCAGAAATAAACAGATGGTGTTAAAATCATATTCTTTCATTCTGTAACAGGTTGCGACAGGGAAGTGAACATTTTATTGGGGTTCCAGAGTTGAAAGGTGTAAGAACCCCTGCTTTACAGTATCTTCAGTAGAGGTGGTCTTGCAGATCTCATATTTTCAACATTCACAGATATTTATTTGAGATATTTATCTCAGTAACATACTGTACGGTGAAAAAGTACCTTTGAAAAATGTATGACATCTTTAAATTTGTATGTGTGAATTCCACCTTTTCCCCTGAAATCTAAAAAATATGTTCATTTGTGGAAAAAAATACCTTCAAAGTACATTCTGAACAAATTCAACGCAGTTCTTCTGAGGACTGAATGGAATAAGCTCATCTGCGTACAAAGGTGACTACTCACTGCAGCAGACTAGGAGGTCGTTGTGCCATCTGAATTTCCTGTTTCTTACATACTTTCTATTTCCCTGTAAAAAGTCCTATCTTCTCACAGTAACCACTCCTCATAATGAGGATCGCAGGACGCCGGACCCCAGGAAGCCCCCCCCCCCCTTCTCTACTCCACTGTTTTTCAGCCCAGTGGCCCGAATGTCACAGAGCCGGGCTATGGCATCTGTGCCAGCTGCGGGCTCCGCCCCGGCCAGCTTCATCAGACGCTCAGCCTGACGACGGCGTCACGGGGTCAGCCGCGCTGGCAGCTGGCTTCGGCAGCTGTCCACGCAGCGGGGGTGGGCCGGTGCTGGGCCCGGGCCTGTGCTGTGCTTTCAGAATCTCAATCCCACCGAAGGGTAGCTACCTCCAGCAGCCAGGCTGCCGATGATGAGAGACAGGCCCTGGTGGCCATTAATGTTTAATGTCAGCGCCTCCTCCTGGTCCCGCGATTTAATACAGAGAATGAGCTACGGCAGCTGAGCTGGCTGACGGATCACGGGCGAGTAAAAGGGATTAAATCACCTAAACACTGTGACAGATTTGATTTAATGCGCTGCTAACTTCATTGTTATATACGGTGCTCATCCCTCTGCGAGTGAAAAGCGGAACCCCCAACACAAGAGAGAACCAAAAAACCGACAAAACGTACATCATTTTCACACATATTCTGTCTGGAGCACCACATTAATGACCCTGCAGAGCTCACGACATATACAAATGCTCTGATTCTGGGACAGCTTGTACAGCCTACTTTTGAAATATGACCCATTCATGCAGCTATATGCTTTACATCAGGATAAATGCATTTTTCCAAGGGTTTAATGGCAGATGCCTAACTAGGATTCAAACTTGCAACTTTCTGGATCCAAGTCCATGCCCAAAAACGTTCAGTGTTCCCGAAAGCCATAACAAAATGAAGAAAACAAAAATAAACTTATCACTTCTTTACATGTGTTTTTCCAAGCCTGACCCACATGACAGAACTGAAAAATCAGGTTTCTGTTTGCTTTTTCATTTTGTTCAGATGGGATCCTCTGTCACAATCCTAGCATACTAGAGCCGTTTATGAAATCAGTGCTTTGGGAACACTTTGAAGTGGAACAACAGGCTTAACTGAATTATGGAGAAGGTCTCTAATGTGCTGCTTGAATCTCAGATAGCACAACATTCCCACTCTATGGTTTCAAAGGTATTTTAAATGAGCATTTTATGTCGATGAAGGGAATGCATAATCGATTAATCAAAAAGGGAGAACTGTGATTATTTTGCAAAGCACATACTGCTGATTTCACCCACTAATGAAACCTCCTGTTTCAGAGAAATCACACTTCTAAAATGGAACAACATAGCCAAACGGCTCCTTTCAATAGCGTGATGGCATTGTAGCAGTTGATTGGCTTTATGCATGAAACGCACTCAAATGGGACCACCTTAACCATTTCCACTTGCTTTTTTTATTTCCCTTCAGATTTTCCTTGACTTCTAAATCGGAAATGCACTAACAAGCAAAGACTCCGCATGAAATGGTACACAAGATAGGGAATGGAACAGCGCTGCTTTTCAGAGAAAAGAGGACAAAAGGAAAATCTTAAAAACAGGTTAATTGTTTCATCAATTCTTTTTAAGTGCTGGAGAGCATGCACAGCTGTGTACCATTATACAACACAACGATGGAGCCTTTGTGAAGTTTAAACTAAACAGGGGTGACTGTGCACTATTGAGATAAATAAGGCAGTTACTGTTGAGCGGTTCTCCTCTCCTGCCCTTGCTCTCTAGTGATTTTAACAGATTTCCTCAAACAAAGTTCGGGATACACAGGCAGCCCCGATCACTCTCTCGGTGAATGACTCACATTGAGGTGGACATAGTGGCCTCTCCTGATAGCAGCATGTGCTTGGAAGCATTTTGCATTGTCATGCATTTAACCAGAGAATGTGCATTGCATATGGAGTAAGTAATGTGGAGTTAAAGTGTTAATACTTGCATACAATGCAACAGAACATGTATGCAGTATGGGGAGTTGACTGCGCAAGACACACATTAATACAAGGACACATACAGTTTTTCAGAGGCACGTGGAAAGATCGCATGTTAATTAAAGAAAGATACTCATGCCTGCTCTTCACTACTGGCAACAAAACCTGTATTGAGGCAAAAGCAATCCTAAAGGGGTGACAGTTTACATCAGCTGTGACCATATTTGTGAGTACTTGTGAGTGGCATTGTGTACTGTAGTGATTCCAAAAGATTTAGTAATGCCATACATAATTTAAGCTTCAAAGTCTTACCGGGGAGTTGACACATTTTATCAGACGTCTGCACCAATACAATATATTCCCAGTCAAAGTGAGAACAAAAAGTAGGGAGAGAGAAAGGAAACAGTCATAAATTACTTGTCCTCCTGCTGATCAGCATGCCCAAAATGGAGGATGATGGGAAATGAGATGGCCATCGGCGCTCTAGGCCTGGAGAACATAATGAAAGTGCACCAGTCTCCACTCAATCAACCCACACTACGCAGTATGCCCAATCTCCTAGAGCAGTGCTTCCCAGCTCTTTAGAACAGGTTAGTCTAAAGCCACCATGTAATGGATTTTGAACCTGCAAAGCCACAGACAGTGAGTTGTGTTCACTGGGTGGTGAAATTAAGCTTACAGTTTTAACCACTATTGAAAATGGGCTGCAGAGGTAAAGATGTCTACAGCATGCAATTTTTTTGCATTGTCTGTGAAAATATATGCATTGATTTACCCTACTGTATATAAAGCATCTGAGGAGCAAAGCATTGTGGGGTGGACTTAGAGAAATAAATTCACTGTATGTAGAGTAGCCTATATCCTGTGCTGTACAGCACTTCACTGTGTTGACATCGCCACTCTACATGACACGTCACATCCTCACAGTTAACAGTTTCTGTAGCACAGCCCGGGGCAAATTAGCGTTGTTCTTAAGAGTGCCTCGCATTTACAGCACAACCAACAACAAAATTAGGAATTTACTTTCAACATGTCTGTCTGATGGATATTGGTATGGCATAGTAAGTGATATGTGTATGTGTAATATACACATTTCATTCCATTCACTTATGAACAAGTTTTAATTCTTTCTTAAATGGCACAGAGGGGCATAGTTTTTAATGCAATGAAGACACTTTCAAGAAATGGCTTTGGTTTCTGTTAAATTTGAATTACATTATCCAATAAACATTTCATGGTTGTGCACATCCTTAATTCCACCTCAAATACTAAACCAACTATTGCCTCTCATAGCTTGAATTCATTTCAATGCACTCACAAGCAATTAGAATAAGTCTATCACAACCATGGTAGCACTGTACTGCTGCAAGCAGATGTTTCCACTGTGTATCACATAATTATCTCGCATTAATCAATTAACGTTCAGTCTTCTATAAGCGCAATGCTATTTGCCCTTAACGTTGAGTAATGAATTTAAGCAGATTTGTTCATATTTTTTCTTTGTGCTTTCTGACATTAGTTCAGCAGTCCCTGATACTGAGGAAGAGTCCAGCAAGAGACAAAGCTTTCTCCAATTCATTGGTCTCAGACTGCCACATAAGCATGAATGTTCCAGAACAATCCATCGAAAAAGGTGATGCCTTACACCTCTGGGTTAATGTACAGTACCACTCTTGCAAATGCAAGCGATGTCAAAAACTCAGTGAAAGAAAAACATATCACTCTGAGGAGTAAGTCTTATACACAATTAATACTTCCTTTTAAAACGTGGCTCTCATCTTTCCCTTTTAGGCACATTACAGTTGTACAGTCGTATTCAACGTGTAATTTTATATTTATTCGGTTTTGAGTAATATTTCATTTGCACACATTCCCATTTTCATGTTAAAAATATGAAAGCCGAAAAAGTCTGCACCCTTTAGCTTTACTGCCATACATGCCCTCTATGCTGCTTGCAGGTCTCTGTCAAGTTAGACGAAGTATAAAACTGCAGCCTTCTGTACTTAACATCTCTCATACAGCTGTTATATTTCATAAACAGCTCAAACTGATATGCAGGGCAGCTCAATTCTCAACTGTGTTGCTTTTAACAAAAGACCGTGAAAAACAGTTGTCTGAAACCACAATGCAGCGTTTCTTTCAACACTACACAAACATTTGTCTTTGTAATGCTTGAATAGGTAATCTGTGTTTAAGCCAAATAACAAACAAAGCAAGCGTTAAAGCTTCATTTGGCTAACATTTGCCAGGCTCCCCCATGTATCCTGGTTTATTGAAGAGTTTTTTTGTACACTTACTAGAAGATTCAAAGCAAAACCCTTTGAGATATTCGGTCTGAGCCCCAGTTGCTGTGCATTTCGCCCACTTATTTCTGTGTATTAAGTTTCTGTTCGTTAAGCAGTTGTCTGGAATCATCTGTCATGTAAATACTTGACTTATATATTGAGCAAGTCTTTGCTAATGTATCTTTTTTTTTCGCAGCTCACAGACACCTCTAATGAGCAACTCTGCTTTCAATACTTGCAGCTACAGACTGATGGGATACACAGGGACCAGCAGGCGCAAGGAGAAATTTGCTTAACGAGCCCTATTTAATCCTACTCGTTTGTACATAACTGACACTGACCAGCTGCTTTGACTGGGAGATTAAATGGAAAGGTGACAAGAGACTGAAGTCTCAGGTGTATGTAGAAGTGATTTCATTTCACGGAGACGGAATTGATTTGTCACTGAGTAATCAGGATTTTTTCATGGGTGAGTTGCAAAATCATTGTCAGATGCATGTGTCTGATATTCACAACCGTCATTGTGACACACTAATAGGAAGTGGAGTAATCTGAGCCGCTATATGACCCAATAAAATACCCAGTGCAAGTGTAATCTTGCGCATGTGTAAATGCACACAAACACACTTGTGCACACACAGGACACTGCCTTCTAGGGGGTTTTCGTGATATTGCTGATAATGCTGATATGATGTCACTGTTGATCAACTCAGATTCTTCCCCCTGAGTCATAATGCTGACATCTCTCACCTCATGATAGATTGGCCATTTTCTGTCTGCTCTCTAACCTTATAATGCCTTATTTTCACCTCTTTTCCTTGCTCCCATTGTTTTCTTGTTCCTGCTTCTCACTCGCAGATCCTGTACCTCCTCTCTAGGGATTTTGTTCTTTTATTATTTTGCTCTACTCTTACATGGTAAATCCTTAGCAAAGGGCTAGCGAATCACAGTCCTTGTGAATTGTACATTTGTTGTGTTTGGTCTACCACAGCACATAATTGTATAAATGATGTCATCATTTTTACAGGAAATGAACTCCATCAAAGCCCCAGGTGCAAATCACCTGTCATTTTCAAGGGAGCTTTAAAGGTTGAATGCAGTTGCCGGTTCCCGAATATCAGTACTGTTGCCGAGGGGCTGCATTAATTTGTGAAGCCCTGACAAAGACTAAGGAAAGCAGCAGTGTCTCTACGCCCCTTTTTAAATCTTGGAAGCCTCAGTTTATCATGCAGAGTTAGGGTTTACCCTGGCGAGGACATTAGCATCTCAACAGAAAGAAAGAAAAACAAGAAAATCCACAGAAGATAATACACTGCACCACTGTATCTCCCTAGGAAGCGTGAAAGAACCTGTTGGCTTACTATTAACACAGAATTATTGTGTTATCATTGCATGAATTATTACATTCCATTACTGACATCCAGCAGATGCTCTTATCCAGACTGACTTACGTAGGTTACGATTCTGGGTTAAGTACCGTGCCCAAGGGTACAACAGCAGTGCCCCAGCAGGGAATTGACCCGGCAACCTTTTGGCTACAAGTGCTGCTCCTTGCCACTATGCTACACAGCCACCCCATACATACTTTCTTTAACTTTTCTTAGCAAATTTTATAGTTTGTTGAGCTACATTTCAGTAGCAGGGCTGTAGATAGCTCTACTGAAACTGCTACAGATACAATAAATCTGCTCTTGACAATGTAATAAGCTCTAAACCCTACATCGCTGTACAATACAGACAGATTTCCTGGCTGACTGACGTGCTATGACAAACTCTCACTTCAGTGACCTGGGGCTTCACTATATATAGTTACAGTATCATCGCGGATTGTGTTTCAGCTGCGGTCTCAGGCGGGATAAAGCCGCACGAATCTTACGCGCTCATTCCCAGCGTCGCCCGCTCCCCTCCCGGGCTGAGCCGCGTGGCTTTCTTCTCCCGGTATCCGAGAGGTGTCATTTCCCTCCGAATGCCCACTGAGGTGCCAGAAGGCACTGGAGTGGGGAGCTGATGATATGACACCGGTCTCTTTATGGGAAATCCCATCTCTCCATTATTGAGTCTGCTGTGGGGGATACAGGGAGTAAAAAACGACTCCTTCGGGGGGTGGGGGAGGTGGGGGTGGGGAGTGAGAGACAGCGGAGCGCCACATCGCCTGCAGCAAGGCGTAAATTAAGGGTTTCGTGAGGGGAGTTAACTGGGAAATGGGGACAAGGCCCCAAGCGTCTGGCCACGGCTAGCGTGTACCATTCCCGCTGAGACTGAAGTCACAAAGCTGGGACTGACAGAATCTCAGGCTCTGACTCTGGCTCTGGCTCTGTGAAACCCCCCCCTCCCCCGTCAGAACTCCAACGTGTCCACCTGAGCTGCAGTGCTTCAGCTGCCGTTAAAAGGTCCGTGAGCTTGTCTCGTTCCACCTGCCAGACACAACGGCCCTGAAGTCAGGAGCCGGCTGCTGTCAGAGCCCAAATGGCAGCAGGCATGTTAAACCATATAGCTTTCACTCACTGAACCCTGACACTTTAATACGAGCCTGTGGCAACACATACCCTGATTTAAAGCTTGGGGCTTTAAGCTTCTTAATACCTTGCAATCAAGCACCACACTTGCTTATTAATTTTCAAACTCCACGACAAGTGCGGCATTTTTTCATGTAGATCACATCTCGCATGTAAAAGAAAATGTAATTACTGCAGACAAACGTTAACCTCTGTGTGCCAGTTCCATTTATGAACTCCTAAAGCACTAGATTTATTAAACCTCCAGTCTTCATGTGCATGAATATGTACATTTAATACAAATGGGTGTTAATATTAATGAACGCAATTTGTGTTTGTCCTGTGACATTTAGAAAGGACCCAAAAATTCATCACTGGAATTATCTTAAGTGAAATGTAATGATAGCAATCTGTTACCCACCACAGTACATTCTTTGCATTACAATTGGAGTCCCTTTTTCTTTGTAGCGTAATATTACTTGCAAAGCAAAATCTATGAGCTCAGGAGGTGATTTTAATCTTTCTGTCGGGACTTTGGACAAAAAAGGTTGGCGATTCATGCCATCAGTGTTGTTAGAGGATGTTTTTGATCTAATCAAAGCCTGAAGTACCACCATAAAATGTGGTCTAATTACCTAGAACAGCTTCTAAAGAAACCTCTGGGTCAACGCTACAAGCCTTATTGAAGATACTGAAAACCTGACAGCAGTCATTTTATTTAATTACCTATTTATGTATTTATTTTACAGGCACTATTCAGAGACATTGGGAGAATTGGAGCACTGAACAGGGAGAGATGAACAGCAAGCTGTTTCAACTCGAGGCTTCTTCGGGCCTTTGAGATCCTGTTCCTCATACCGTAACACTGCCACACAACAGTAACACCTTATTCGTCCGACTCTGACAACAACAACAACAAGGATTGTGCCATGCAGACTATGAATGCGGTTACACTTGCTGGCTGAACGGTAAAATGTAATCTGGCCTCAGAGTGTTTTCAAAATACAATCATGGCCGCATTTTCAGAACACAAACAAGCGGGCTGAGCATAATTCATTAATTGATTTCAAGACTGAAAATAAAACATTCGACCCACATGACAACATAACCTTATTTGCATTATTTAATTAGTCACAAGACATTTAAATGCTTGTAGACAATTCCACACTTGCAAGTATATTCTCTGTCATGAAAAGCAGACCTTTTATACTAATTCTGATTAAATATATTGGATGACATACATTTAGAAAATAATTGGCGATTATCTTAGTTGAGAGAAAGAGGTTTTTAATACAACTATGGGCATCTCCCTTGATTTTTGAGTAATTAAAAGAAGCAAGTGTTATCTATCACTATGTGCCCTTAAAGTATAAACATGTTACTATGTAAAATAATATTGCTAGCTAACGGGTAAAAACCAAGGCAGTTTAAATGCCATGGGAATATATGGAAAGTAATTAAAATGTACGATTGACAAAAGTGTGCCTTCAATCTCTTGTGTTTGAGTACTGTTTGAGAGCAAGATGCTAGTGGCCTCTCAGCTGGATTAATATGCATTCTTCACAGCTGTCATGAGCCAGAGTCGATGTCAAAGTGCATCTAGTTCATCTGAATTGGGACTGTAGTTGTCTTTATGCACAGGTATTTAGTGCAAATAAACGTCTACGTTAAACGTCTCAAAACAGGTTGGGGGGAATACAGGTACTCATTCAGAAACATGGCGCATGTGCCTGTTTATTCAATTCAACAAGACTGTGCAGCATCTTTACAGTGCATGCCTTTACGTGCACCCTCCTGGTGGTCGCCTTTGCGGTTCCTTTTATTTTCCTGCAACCGTGATTTATCAGAGAGCACCTCTGCACTTGCACAATTCATTTACGGAGGTTCACAATAACCGCTCTGTCATTTTCTTGTAAGAGAAATAGGTGACCAGTGAGGTTAAAGCTAAGGGCTGGGCTGCAGGTGTAAACCAGAGTAGATTCTCCCACTGTTTGATCTGAGCATTAGGACAACATGACACAGACATGCATATAGAATGGAGGGGACAATAATTGAGTGCAGGATGAGCCTATATTTAAAATGGAATCACATTTTTGTGAATTCATCCATCATGCTGAAGCAGTTTGCCCCCAAGAAATGGTTCTTAATTTGGCATTGAGTTAATTTGAATTCCAGCAGCAGCAACTGTTAAATACTGACTCATACACTAATAAAGAGGAAGTGGAGCTTCCTGTTCCATCACATAATTGAAGATTACATCCCGATGGGTGCTTGGATCTCTTTAAAGGTTTAACAAGCCAGCTTTGATGGCTCTGGCAGCTTTGTATTATTCAAACTTCACCTTCTGTCTGGGGAAAAAAAAATCTTAATGTCCTGACAGCTATGGGCGATAAACACAAACTCAATAGAATAATTTCCCTATGAATTTGTTCTGGCAAAGTTCGTCAGTGTTTTTTTCTTCCAAGATAAAACTGTTTATAAGCTGTCTGCCTGGAGAGGGCCCACACACAGGGTTGAAATGCCTCGCCATTCAGTCAACCTACTAGAAGTACACTTTGTGCTGTTGTTATTTTCCAAGAGGCTACACTCTCATCTCTGTTTTTATTATGAGATAAAACAAAATGAAACGAACGAGGCAGAGCACAAGTGGACCATGCACTACACCCCAATTCGACGGGGTTGATTTGTGACGGTGAAGGAGGACAGTAGCCAGAGAGAAGGAACAAACGCAAACCCCTTTCTTGTCATGTTCGATTAAGAGAGGTCAGTCGTTCACCAATTTCTTTTGCTGTTCCTACCGAAACTTGTTTGTGAAGGATAAACTTCATCCTAAACTTTCCTTTTTTCCACATGTACAAATAGTGTTCCGTCCTTTCTTGACTTACCGCATGGGTCTTTATGCTGTTGCAAAGGGACAGTTTATTACAGGAATATTAGGCAAGCACTATTGTGAAGCTGGACAAACAGTGCACGAAACAAGGGACACTTTACGCTAGCTGACTGTCACATGGAATTTGCTAATCTGACAGCCACTGTGCCTGGATCAGTTAGAAATGTCTCACTGATTCAGTGAAATTACACTCGTTCATGTTTATTCACAGCCCTATCTGTGTCAGGGCTCTGCCCCCCTAGCTGTGGTGTTTTGTTTTTCCCTGTCCATGCGCTTTTTGTTTTCCTTGTGTTCCAGCCCCGCCCCACTCCCCGCCTGGTCTCCGCCCGCCTGATTGCCCCATCACCTTCACCTGCCTGCCTGCCCACCTGCATCCCATCTCCTCGTCACCCCAGCCCTACATCTTCCCTGCGTGTGTCTTTGTCTTGTTGCTAGTTCGTTTCAGTGTTTCGACCTGTTTCGTCCCCGCCGTAGTTTTGTTTCCGTGCTCTGCCGTTATCGCTTTTCCTGCCTGCATCCTGACTACGATTCTGCCTGCTGCCTGGACTCAATCGCCTGATTTCTCACCTGCCTGGTTCCTGACCCTGTCTGCCCCGATTCCCCGACTTTGGATTTGCCCCCGGACTGCTTCTCTGTGTTTTGAACCCTGCCTGTCTCTGACCGCTCTACTGCCTGCCGTTCAAATAAACGCCCGGAACCTGAACATCGCGTGGTCCGCGTTTGTGTCCCGGTCACTCCCCTGACAGTCTGATCCAGAATAACTTATCATATCAGTACCGTGCATCTGAACATGCAAAGGAAAAAAAAAAACAACCAGGCTTTATAATGCTCAGGCACATGGGCAGTGCAATTGCTTCTCGTTTAAGAATGCATACAATGAATTAAATTCCTGCTTGAACACACACAATCTCACCCCAAAAGCCCTCAGCCACTGGTTTTCAATTATGTATGACACAAGTTCCCTGATTCAATTATCTCAGTGCTTGCTACCAAAAAAATACCTGCCAATACAGGCACATCCCATGGTGAGAAGAAACATTGTAAGATACTAACACAGTATAATAACACAGGCAGAGTGACTTTTTCCTCCCGCCAAGAGATTCCTACATCAAATCTGTGCTTTCCAGACCTCTGCAAATCTGTCTAGAGGCATATGCATTTAAATGAAACGATCTCCCGTTCTCTGCCTGCTCGAGAAGCCATTTATCTGGTACTGTGCTTTCACTACGTGAAATCATGGTGAATTGTGTCTGGTCCCAGACACTGGGTTACATTCTCCATCCCAATGTAGATATATTAAGCCTTCTGTACATCTATTCACACATCTGTCTACATCCCCCTCTTTCTCCCCTCTTTTTTCATCTGTACATCTGATGACAGAAAGAAAAAGCCAATTGAAAGCAATATCACTCAAAAATGCAACCATCTTCCTTACGCTTTTGCTCTAACTCTCTCTGTATGAGAGTGAGAGTCTCGTATGAGAGTGAAGTCTCAACCCCCCCCCTCCCCAAATCGTTACGTATGGGAGTGAAGTTCTTGTAGGTGCAGTTCTCCCCCTGTCTGCCCCTGACCCTCCCTCTCTCTATACATACGGGAGTGAAGTTCTTGTAGGTGCAGTTCTCCCCCTGGAACTTGCACTCCAGCAGCATGTCTTCCAGCTGGTGTCCCAGCCTGTCGATCATCTCCGTGGTGTTGACGTGGAAATCGGGCGGCGGAGCGTAGTGGCCGAAGTCTAACAGGTTTAACAGACCCTGCTTGCGCCCGTCCCTCAGGATGGCCAGACTCTTCTCGTTGAGCGTGTAGTTCTGATGCAGAAGGTCCAGCCAGTAGCCGCTGTGGTACAGGTCCGCCTTGGTGAGCCGGGAGGCGCGGAAGAGGTTCTGGTTGCAGAGGGTGACTGCCGGGAAGGCCATGCTGTTGGCCCACACCATGTGGATCTTGGTGAAGGCCGGGTACGAGAGCAGGTAGTGGAGCCGGTTCCAGGACCACGTGGTGAGCAGCCCCACGCAGGAGAAGAAGGCCAGGAACCAGAAGATCCTCCGGGCTTTGGATCGGTCCCGGGCAAAGACATACTTCAGCCCGTGGAACTTGGTCTTCCTCACAAAGGCAGCGGTGATGTCCTTCGCCGTTCGCCTCAGCGGCTCACTCTCCAAACTCCGAGTAGTGGTCACAGCCTGTTGTGCCACGCTGGGGACAGACTCAGGGGTTATTGTCTCTGGGGACTCTGGAGCAGTGGCCATGCTTAGCAAAACCAGTTCAGCTTAGACAATGATCCAAATCAAGGTTTCTGCATTCTTTTTGTACACGGCTTGCTCACAGAGCAATGTGGTTTTCTTAGAAGGAGGGTCAGAAAGAAAAAAAAATATCACGCTTGAGAAACTGCTGTCATAGAAAATACTTCCAAATATAAAAAATGACCCAGGTCCAAATCCTGTTACTCAGCCACAAAGAATCTCTGTTATGTGTCAAATATTTAGGGTGAAGACAAAAAAAAAAAATCCACTTCAGACTGTGCTACTTGGCAATGCTGTGACGTGCATTTATCTATATTTTATACAAATAAATCTTTGCAAAGAAGCCTACCTCAATTTAAAAGTGAAAACATCAACATCACAAGTTCAGCCCCATTGTATCCAACACATGAAGAATGGTGTCTAGCAGCTCTGTCCCCTTCGCCCCAGCGGTTCGGTTGTGCACCACAGCTCCCGAAGCAATCTGCCCCCTCAGGGCAATTCAGACAACCCTCCCCCCCCAGGCTCTATCTCCTGAAAGATGCGCTAGCCCTCGCCGCTTTCTCCCTCTCCGGATCGAGTGTAGAGGTGGTGGTTCCTGGCGTCCGCCTTTTGTTCGAGAGCCGCTCAGACAGCCTAACTCCTCCCTCCTCCTGCAGCTGGAGGAGATGTTTTTCTCCCTGCGTGTGAACTTGCAACAGGAGCGGAGGCAGCTCCTTCCCGCACGCTCGTTCTCCACTCACAAGGAGGGCAGTGAATAGGAGGGGAGAGACAGATGTGTTTTTTTTTTCCCTCCCTCTTTTCATGTCAGAATTGGAGGGGTGGGTTTAGCAGGAAGGGAGGGGGGTGTGGCCCTTATATGGATGGGAGGGGAGAGTGGTGGGAGAGTAGAGAAATTTAATTTGTGCTGGAATCTCTCTGGAAAGGCTTGCCTGGATGCGTGAGTGTGGGCTGCTCTGAGATGGTATCTCCGCTCCAGCGGGCACGCTTTGGAATATCAAAGTCCTCATGCCGACAGAGGGGTTTGCATACAAAACCTTACCTCTCCCAGACAGCAGGGCAGAGGCGTTCCACTGAGTCAGACTCCCCCCTGAGTCAAAAGTTTGGGGTGGGCTCGAGTGCATCAATTACCCCGAAAACACTGTGATTTCCTGCAGGCACGGCGCCAAACAGATAATACAATGCAGCAACTAAGCTGCTCGTTTGGGGGGTCCTAGCAACAGCGGGAGCCACTTAGCAATTAACGACAGATGCGGATTTGATAAAGGGCAGAGAATCAATCTTAAATCATTATTAATTCAAGTGTTTTCCAGTGTTTCTAAGAAGAGTAACATGTTGTGTGACTGCGAGCTGTACTCCTGCCTTTCCGAATGTGGTAATAGGCGCTATTCACGTAGGCTAATCAGAGGCAGGGCTGTTGAAAACATACGGGCGAATAAATCTTGCACATTTACCTGCTCCAGTAAAGCTCTCAGCCAAGGCTAGAAACCCTTAATCATCTCTAGGGTCTAGTTAAAGCGCTGCCTTGCCAGTCCTCCGCACATCTGACCGAACGGCAAGCCAGGGAGCCGTCGAGCCAACTGCCTGAGAACTGGGAAGGGGGGGGGGCAGGCTAGGTTTTTGTTGCCGCTCATCTGAACATATGCTGCTTTTTAAAGGCCTGTGGGGACAGCCCCCCCCACCCCCCCCCCACCCCCCCCACCTCCCCAACACCTCGGAGCCTGTCAAACAGGGAGAAGAAGCGTTAAGTTTTCTCTGGGGGCCTCGGCTGCCGACAGCCCCTATGGGTTTAATGAGCCCATATCGTCAGCGCCGTCAGCCGAAGCTCGTCATCTACGGTATCGGATACGCTGTCGTGGTAAGTAGGCATCGGGCCAATGGACGGCGGCTTCAGATACAGTATATTCAAAAATTGCGACGTAATTATTATAGCCACAGTATTCGCTTTGGTGTGAATTTGCACTAAATATGCAAACTGGTTGATCATTAACGTTTAACCTATCTGTCAGAAGTGACAGGAGGCCGCATTACCCATAGAGGGCACTTTTTTTAATTGCTTTCGATCATCGGCCTGTTTTGCCAATAACTGCATGCTTATGCATTGTGGTTAGGGCGTACATTGCAGTCCATGTGACCAGCATATCTCCTGATGTGGTAGCGTGGAAACAAACCTCTTCCCATCAACGATAAAAAAGCTTAAGTGGCAGTGGGACTCAATGGGTCAGACTGACTTTATTAGCAATTATTCAGTGTTACCAAATAATTTTGGGACATGAAAACATCAACCCTCACTTCTCTCCCTCTTATTTGCATACTTGTAAGTATAATGCTTGTGTATTGTGGCTACTAGCACTCCCAGGGGTGGTAGATTTCAGCATTACTGGTAATGCTGTGACACCCCACTGATAAAACAAGAGAAAGACAGCAATTTTGGTGTAGCTGACTTGACTCATTTGTTCAATATCACAAATATCCTGTTCTGTCTGAGTTTAAAAAAGATTTGTTCTACTTCCCCCTTTTTATGAGTTCAAAATGCAATCGATTCAAACTTCTATTTCTCACTTCAACGAATACAAATAAAGTCTGTGAGACCCATTTATTGAAGTTTTGTTGCCCGCACACTGGTTAAGTATGACTTTAGAGCCTTGCCGCAGATACAAAGAGCAGATATAACTATAACTTTAAAGAAATGAAACGGAACAGGTCATTTTTAAACCTAAACAGGATGGTCTGTTGCTTCTTGCAGAACGATTCTACTCAGTTTTGTTTTAATTCCTATTAATGTTGTGAGGTAAAGCTTACTGGGCAGATTACCCATCACGATCAGCACAGTGCAGGTTATTTTCTACTCGAACCTGAAGGATATGTTGCCAATTCTTCATGCCGGTGTTTACAAAACCAAATGAAATGCCTTCAGAGCCTTCAGATTAAAGTAATATGACCCAATAAGCATGGACTTCTGTTTTTTCCTCTTCATAATCATTCATTTCTGAATAAAATTATAACTGATGTCATAATAACTAATTGTGCTGATCTACCTGCATTGGACATTTCACCACTGCATCTACAATTAGGGTTAACATAACCCAACCCCCCTAATAATCATGATGAAATATTTTCAAAGCATGCGAGAAACGTATTTATTATTATTTTTTTGTATTGACCCAGTCCTAATGGCAAGTAGAATGATTAATTTGCATTGCTTAATTTGCTTCACATGTTCAGTCATTTTCCTCCTATTCACTAAGGGTCTCCTTAAGGAGAATAAGGAGAGGGTTGCATGAAAACAAAGATACCTGAGAGGACAGTTCTGTATCATAGTTATTTTAATATTTTTTTTTTTCAATTGATAAGGATCACATAGAAAGATGGTGAAAGATGAATGTGCTTTTGAACCCAAAGGAAGTACATTGAATGCCTTTCTGATATAATTTTGATTTTTTTCCCTCCCAAGCAAATGGGCTCTTTATCCTCAATTTTAATGATACCAGTGGAGACACATACTGAAACCTCTGATCGCATTTTCAATGCAAATGTGTTCCAAAAGTTGGAACACACACCATTTTATTCACAGGATAAGTTGTCCCTTCGCAGTCCACTATCTCAACTCAAATCTCCTTGACTTTATCATGAGCACAACCCAATGCATCACCCACTAGGCAAAAAAAACAACCTTTTTAGCAACAAAATTTACTTCTCCAGCAATGTATTATGTATTATCCATTACGATGTACTGTGGAATTATCCACAGAACACAGTGAGGAAAAACTGCCCTGAATATGTAAAGATTCTCTCATTGATATGCATTATGGGCCACTATAATTCATGTATTACAATGTCCTACCAGATCTCATCTTGCTAAGGGCTGTTGAAATGCACTGCTCTGAATAATGAGCAGATGAGACATCTTCAAAAAAAAAAAGCCAAGCGATCTTACTGATGGGCGAGGCTGAAGGTGCACAGCTGGATGGCCATCATTAAATATATAAGAAGCCTTGATCTATCTCCCCAGATGGAATGCAGTATAGCATAAATCAATGGTTTCAAATTCCCTCACTATTAATATTTTGGCTTTGGTAGACCCTGGGCAGGAAAATCAGTACCCCATAGCCGCATCTGATCTGTGAATAGCTGAGCACACTGCGGCGTGCATTTCTGCCATGTTATTCATGCCATGTTGTGCTCTTGCCCCAAACTGCCCTGTCTCTTTCGGCTGAACGTAGCCTTGCCACCAAGGGCTCTGGGTTTTCTAATTGTCCGTTTCCTTTTGCTGGTCTCTTTGATCTCTCCAAGTTGGCAGAATCCAGCTATGCTGAACATGTTTGTGAGAAGTCTGAACTCTTGGCACTGCTCCCGACACGCCAAATTGTCCAACAGCACCTCTGTGGTAGCTTCAATTTTGAAAGACAAGACAGCGTGAAAGCCTATCAAGACTTCAAAAAATGCTTACACCTCTCCCCCAGCTCTGTCGTAGCAATTTGTCAAAATTCACAAGCAGCACAAGATGAACACAAGTCATGCGGTAAGACCCTGAACGAAGACCGGCAGAGGAGGAAAATGCACTTGGATTGCTAATGTCACTAATGTACTCTCCAAATATAAACATTCCTGAAGAATTCCACAGTTTAGAGAGATAAATGTTAATTTAAGACAATATGCTGGAAAGGGGGTCAGTGTAAATCTTTGTAAATTAAATAGTCTAAAGAAAAACCCCTCCCATCTGTTCAATAAGAGAATCTCTGATGGGATTAATTTATTTAACTCTTGAACTCTTGATTTGGGGGAATTGCTGCCAATATCTTGGTCGTTTTAGCAGTTACTTAGGAGTTGATAATGCAAGGTGATACTAAACAGTGACTGAAAAAGAAAATAGCTGATCCATGCAACCACACAAGAAGCACACATTAATGGTCCATAATATGTGCATGTACATTTAACATACTGGAAGTATAATTATACACATCACTTACTCCCTCTTTGCAATGACAGTGTTTTAACTCGGAGCTTTCAGGAACACAGCACCAGATGCTAACATGATCACAAGGAGATTTTTAGCTATTGTGGATAATCTTGAAAAACAGTCATAACTGTACGCAGCTGTGTGCATTTATGGGGACTTTGATCATGGTGGAGCACAAAAGCCCAGAGATAGTACTGGGATCTGATGGCAGGCGCTAAGAGATTTTAGAAGGGTGGTCTGTGAGCTGGCAGGGCTGGACGGTTGAAAGCCAGCTGCCTTTGAATCAGGAGCCTTTGAACTCGGACAGGCAGGTAAGCTCAGACTGACCGTGTCAGGCTTCCTCAAGGAATATTTTATTCTTTCTGAAGGAGGAATGGGGCTCATTTGCAACTTTCCAGAACCCAAATCTTCTTCAGTGCTACACTGAATGCTTTAAATGTTGTGTGTTTGTTTTCAATTAAACTAGTTTCTCATCTCTGGATAACCACGTCACCCAAACTAATGCTGACTGCCTTTTTCCCTCCCACGTATTGATTACCTATATGGATTTTCTTACTGCTGTTTCTTTACAAACCTGTCAATGCAAAGGTACATTAGAAAAGCTAATAACAAGTAAAGGCCATTACTTGCAGGCTTCGCTCGCTGTAGGGCTACCCCCAAATATCAGGGGCTTAATTGGATTTCAAATCATTCCCATAAGCAGCTTGAGCCATGGGTCGATTCGGAGCACCCATAAGTCTCTGGGGTCGCGTAGTCAGGGGATTTTCTGCCAGCCAATTGTAGAGCTGCTGCTATCCAGCTGGTGAAATATCCTGAATGTTTTTTCTTTTCCTGAAATGTCTTTGAAAACTATCCCACCAAACACCTGAGTATGGTATTAATAATTGTATTGATTTACAAACATTTGTGAATTCAAAAATCATGATAACAATGACAACCAATGAAAGAGGAAACAAAATAAGCTGAAATACATTCCTGTAATGGCACATAGCTTATTTCAAGGTAGTCTTAAAAGTTAGCTGCAGTTTGATGTCCATAAAACTGCAGCTAAGTCTTGCACCCATTTTCTCTTCTAACAAAAATGATTTTGCACCCATGTTGTAATATGATAATATTGAACATAATAATTCATTTAATTGGCTGATTCAAACAAACATTTTCCTCAACATATTATTAACAATAACCAAGTCTTCTATTGGTATAATTACTGCAGTGCCATTAAGCTGTACAACATCATAAGGATAGAAATATATTTCTCCCACTTGCTACCTTTTCACTTGTCATGCCTACTGACTCTCTCTGTAATCCTCTGTGACTCCTCTGTAATCTCTGTAATGTCTATTTCCTTTAATGACCTGTATCATCCCCCCCCCATTGTTTTAAATTTGCGTATTTAAATGCTTTTTCATTGTCCTTCCATTGTGAACACTGTAACACTGACATTACTATTCACTTTTTCTAGACCTAGTTTGATATCGCCATACAAGTTGCTCCAGCTATGAGCGTCTGTTCATGTGCAACAGGAAAGCACATTAGGACCATGTCTCCCAACAGCTTTGACTCGCAGTATTTGCCGCACCACTGCTTAACAGGAAAAAAAAATGGAGAAAAGGAACGGAATATATCACTGGTCCTAAAGGGCAGACAGACTGACAGGAGTGACCTCATGATGAACTTGCAACCTTATACTGTGAAGACAGGGCTTGAATTGAAGAATAGGAAACAGTCTGGGAAAAATAAACAAAACAACCTGCGTGAGTTGGTCGTGCTGTTGTAGTTTTAATTATTAAAAACGATGCTCTACCAATCTGCTCTGATCACCACTGTGTGTGGAGTGAAAAGCATAGTGTGCATGTTGACAGACACAGGTCACCACCCACCCTCCAGCAATGTGCTCTCATCTGTGAGCTGTCTAGGCAGGAGAGGTGTTTGTAAGGCCGCGGAGGGCTGGCCTGTCAATCTCATATAATTTAACAATCCTGGGCATGCACTAAAGGACCCTGAAAACTGACAGCTAAATGAACGCTTTTAATTGGTAAATAAAATGGAAAACCTTGGAAAGGGGTCTTTCAGTGATGCCTAAATCTTGTTCACATAGCTTTTTTTTGGTTTTACACAGCAGCACAATTTAATATGTAAAAAAAAAACAAAATGTCAGAAAGGAAATTATGTAGAGCCTTTAAAAGTTTTTTTTAAGGCTCTATAAGATGAAGTGCCATCTGATGAATTCACAGCAGGGCAGAAGAAGGGTCTTTTACATTTTTTTCCCTTTTTATCTCCCTTAAAACATACAGCTCATTTATTAAATATTATACAGTTAGCTAGCTTGGAAGGTCATTCATGTTCATCAACAAAATGTGTAATCAATATTTTCCAGGATCTGACTGTTAGGCATGAGAAAGCAGATTCCGATGAAGTCCTGTGTGTGTGTGTGTGTGTGTGCGTGTGTGTGTGTGTGTGTGTGTGTGCGTGTGGTGTGTGTGTGTACGTGTGTGTGTGCTTGAGTTTGTGTGCATGTCAGCCTATGTGCTATAAACAGTTGAAACAAAACAGTGTGATATGCATTGTTCCTCTGGAGCTTGCAGTATTGTTTTAATGAGACTCCTTCAAAGGTGTGGAGAGCAGCTCTAATATTATTACACTTCTGTTTAAAAATACATTTTCTCATAAACAAATTATTGCCTGTTACTTGTACAGCAGTTGGGTAGACCACTAGCAAACATTATTAATGGTTGCCTGTTCAACTCTTGAGTGCGAGTTATGATTGATAGCTAATGGTGGTGCTGCAGACATGAGCTTCAGTTTTGCAATCTTGCCAGCTTTGCCCATGGGAGACTTCTTGTGTTCTTGGGTTGGATTATAGTCTGGTGGTGCAATTGGAAAATAAAGTCTCTAGAATGTTCTGAAGCTCTAAAATAAATAAAATAAGGAGATCTCCTGCTAATTACAGTTCGCCACAGATTTTGAGCTGAAAATTCAGAAATGTTTTTTGCCCACAATGTTCAGGGCGTGTTGTGCTTTAGAAGGAATGCAAGAAAAAAATACATAAAACATATTCTTTCATTTGTACAATGCAATGCATGAAAAAACTTTAATTTAAAAGACAGGTTTTCAAACATTACCGTATTAGGGACATTAACAGCGAGTGCTGCATTTTCACACTATTATTCAAAAACCTCATAACATAATTTGAAGCCACACACATCAAATAACTATTCTTGTGATTTGGTAAGTGGTTTAGAACCAGTACCTCCATAAGGTTGGCCCTTCAACACCACACAATAATTGAAATGTCATTTTGGTGTTTATGCTGGTTTGAGCAATGAACACAGTGCCTTATTCTGCTCTGCTGTTTTTTCAATGGAGAGAGTAATGCCACTCACACGACATACAATCCTCCATACGTACAATGCTAATGCAGCTCTCCTTTGCTTTCGATGCCAAAAGCTAGCACAAACGCAGCAGAAACGAACAACACTGTTTCCATGACTCCATTGCTATTGAAGATGATATTGAAAATCATCAGCAAATGACTGAAAAGAACTGTTCAACACATCAGTTCAACCACCATTCAAGACAACTGTCCAGCCACTGTCTGTTACGTTGCGCTGTAACTCTATTTGCCAACATTCCGGACTACTGTCACAATGCCACTGTTAAAGAAATCCATCCTGCCATCTTGCCTGTCTCTGTTCTACAGTCCAGACTAGCTAATGCCTGCTTCTGTTCAAGACATCTCATTTCTGCTCTTTCTGTCAGAGTTCAGGGCATTGTCCTCCTATATGCCTGTCAGAGTAAGGCACAATACCAGCCCCTGGTGGTCAGCTTGTCACTGCCATACCAGCTCAGCCACTCTGCATCCCCGTCCATGTTCCTTACTCTGACACACTGTCTGACACTGTTCAAGACTCTGACTGCCACTCGGTAAAACATTTCATTGTTATTCTTTTGTCAGTTCATTGAAATACTATTAGGTTTCCACACTTTGTGTTAAATTGTGTTCAATTGTTTAGAGCGGATATCTGATGGTCACAAAATGTGTTGTGTTCAGAGGGATGGGACAATGGGTTGGCTGTGATTGAAATAAAGATTATCACATTAATTCAAGCTCCAAGCCATAACTGACCTCCACAAAAAAGACTATGGAAATTCTTCATGACAAATGCTTTATCAAACAGATGATCTTGTGACATTGATCTTTCTCTCAAAGAATGTGGCATTCTGTAGTTAAACACTTTCTGAATTTTCCTAGGGGGGCTGTACCCAGAGTCCCACCACTTTCCACCTCTCCCACACACATCCTCCATGTGATCATTTTATAATTCAACCACTGTGTATATGTTCATATTATTTAAACAGCCGAACTACACCCACACCATCTGCAGCAACATCTTCTATATTATTATTCATTAAGTCGTGTAGAATCCTAAGACATTTCATAAATATTTGAAAATGTCTTTTTTTTCTTTGTCATTCAAACACAGGCCTTCTTTGAACTTGATGAGAACAGAGGCATCAAAACACGATTTCAAAGGCCTCCGAGTCAATAAACTGGTTCAGTGTTTGCAGACAGAAGCCCTTCACCATGTTTGACTCTGAATGAGGCAGCTTGCATAAAATATGGTACAGGAAAAAGTGTCCATGATTCAATGAAATGAATCTTAGGATTTACAATAGGGTATATAGGTTGTCATACGTCTGACAATACATACACAATCTGACACACTGATGCGATTACAGTATGTTTTAAATATAATTACCCTATTTTAAATGAAATGCTGCTGACAGCACCGTAAAATTTTATTTTTATTGTTTATTATTATTTAGTATTAAACCAGGAAGGAACCAGGCAGGAGGACACTCTCATCCTGGATGACTTACCAGTTTGTACACCAGAAAAAAATCAAGATATAGAGACATTAATGAGACAGCCCCATTACAGAGGCACTATAATGACACAATCACAAGATATGATCTGATGTCTGTGTAAAGGTGTTATAATGATAATGACTTGAATGTTACTCCTACTATGTATAAGCAACATCTGCATGACAGTTTACCATGACTTGAATTCAAAACCACATACATCAAACCTTGCAGCAGGAAAAGATAGCAGTGTAGATCTCTTTTCCTACTGAACATCTATCAACCCTGTGACAGCATAACACCAGGTATTGACGGGACAGCGATTCAATGCACATGCTAATTAAACCAATACATGTGCCAATCAAACTAAAACACACATTCTAATTAAACCAATACATTTGTCAGTCAAACCGACTCATATGCAAAGTCGAATATGTAGATGCACCATTCCAACCAATACATATCCCAGCAAATAAAGAAGTAAGCAATTCAAAATAATGCATATGCAGACAAACACATTTGCCACTACATCAACACATGTCAGCAAACCAATAGCTGTGCACATGTAACAGTTCTCCTGAATGACACCAAGTTAATGTTCAGCTGTAGAAGCAATCATTTCTGCTTTTAGTGGTGAATTAATTTGCTAAGGCCATCATCTGTTCCATCACGCTTATCCACTGTTGTAAACACAGCTTTACATCCATACCCTGTGCATTTTAAACACTCTGTACTCACTCATGTATTATATGTACATCATATGCACATGTGTCATGAACTTTGTCAAAAGATTCATTTCAGTCACATAGCCCGGGTGGTCCCAGTTCAAACAGACGGTTTTAAAGATTTTCACTACATTGCCCACAATTCCACTTCCATCATGCTAATGTGAACAAAACAGTTTTTCCCCCTTCCCTGGTAAGATGGCATTTAAATTTGATTAATCACAGGAAATATTAAAGAAAAATTGTGTTGTCACATAATGAGCCTTTGGGAAGCCGTTCTTTCCCAAGGCTTTGTTTTGAGATGTGATTCATAATAGGATCACAGCATTGCCTTGTTAATGAGTGCTAAATGCATTTCCCAGTGTGCTTGCCCATGCACAATAATTGGTATAAAACAGTGCACACTAATAAAAAAATAACAACAATGCATACCATTATATTGTATTGTGACAGATTCATGCCTCTGACAATGGAAAAGTCATTCTCTGCCCCTTAGCTTCTCTGTTGTCCACACTATGGAAGGTTGCCACTATAATATCAAATAGATTTGAAAATTCCAGCATGTGCACCCCACTATGTCACCATGTATCTAATAAAAAGCTGCAAGCATTTATGAGTTATTAATAAGCATTCTTAGTAAGAACAACTTATTTCAGCCAGAGCTGTTCTCAGTGTCATAGACTTTAAGTATAACATTATTCACAAAGGTTGTGTGTTGGGGAGGGGGGGCGGGGTAGTAATTAAAGGTTGTGAAAGTAATCAGAAACATAAAGTACACACCTCATTAAGAATGACTCTACATACAGGTGTGTGGTACTGCCAAGGTACATGCATGTATCAGGTAAACACACATTTTATATGGTCATTTTTAATAATAATAATAAATAAATGTCAAATCCTTCAGCTTTCAACATGCACATACCCCACAGAGGCAGTTTTTGCATGAGAGGTTTTAAAAGGAAATATTACACTTAGGAGATTTTTTTTAAATCAAGATGAGGATAATATGTAACACCGTGACTACAGTGCATTTATTGTTGTATGCGGCACAAGCAAAGTGGGGGCGAAGTTCCAGACAGAAAAATAAAATGGTCTGGGAGATTACAAGAGTGCAGGTAGCTGTGAGAGATCTGCGCTGGCCAGCTACCAGGCATTTCCTGGAAAATAAGCATTGGTAGAAAAGAAATCTTTCTAGGTAGAAGGAGCACCAATACCACCAAAAAAACTGAAATAGGAGCATCTCTGAATTCATTAAACTCAAGTAATGAACACCTTCACCTTTACCCTTTTCCAGCATAATTCTTTTATCGTGGACCTTTGTTTTAATTTGGCTGTGCAATCTGTAGGACCAGTTTTTCATTCTGTTTCCGCTTATGGTTTAATGCACTCATATCTCTACCAGCTAGCTTGTACCTTGTCTGGCCAACTATTAAAAATTGGTCATGCCGCACTTCTAATATTGTTGACTCCTTATATGGCTTTTTGCTTATGCTGTACTCTGCCTCACTTGTATTAACCTTGTGATTAACTGACTGTTCTTTTATTGAAAAATAAACTGCAATTTTGTTTAATGAAAAATAATGACAAATGAAGTAAATCTTGGCAAAACCATTTTTTCCCTTATATTAGGCTTGATTTCAACTTGGCAAGACTTGGGAAGCCCAGTGCATTGACCTTTCAGGGGGTCCTGTCAGTACTTTGGCCCCCCAGCTGTTGTTTTTGGATCCCACGTGTTCCGGCCCTGCCCCGCTCTCCGCCCTGTCCCCGCCCATCTGATTTCCTGATCGCCTCCACCTGCCTGCCTGCCCACCTGCATCCCATCTCCTCCTCAGCCCCAGCCCTTTACATTCTCTGCTTGTCTCTGTCTTGTTGCCAGTTTGTCTCGGTTTTGTCTGTTTCGTCCCCACTTGATTAAACGTTGTTGATCCCGTACTGACTTCTGACCTTGTCCCTGCCTGCCGCCCTACCTTGGTTGCCTGATCTGCCTGTCTGCCTAGTTTGACCCAGCCTGTTCCAGTTTTTTGATCCCTGCTCCTTGCTGATTCTGCCTTGGACTGCCTTCCTGGTGTTTGACCCTGCCTGTTCTGCCACTACGAACTTGCCCTACGATTTCAATAAACTACTTAGAACCTAGAGTACGCTTGGTCTGAGTCCATGCCTGTGCTCTGACAGGCCCAAAATTCCTACAGGGGCCCCTGCTTGTATGTGTATGCAACATCAAATGCAGCAACACAATATTTATTAAAATGCATGAACTCTATGGACATGTGAAATACATGTTTAAACAACCATGTTCCTTGACAACAAACACAGCACACTTGTTTATGGAGCGGTTCTTAATGCAGAGTGACCCATGTACATACACACACACACAAACACACCTGGTTCTCTGCCTTTCTTTATCATGCCTTCTATGAAACAGTTAATATCTATAACATTGAAAATGACTCTGGCTGAAGTATGTGTTATTTGTTCCTAGTCAGAGCGCTCATTAATATCTGTCATAACTTAACTACTTTGTTACCTTGACCTTTAATAAATTGGTAGAATGTGGACACTGGGACTTTCCGCCTTATTATATACCACTGGAGAAATGTCCAGTCCTTCGCCCCTTCCTCCCTTGCTTCCGTTTTTCCTCCACAAAGTTTAGTTAACCAAAGTTTCTGCGACTACTTTTATACCCCCTCATTCTATTTAGCTATTAATTTAATAACAAAAACATATTTACTCCACAAATACACTAAGATTTACAGAGAACGTCAGGTAAATGCTGTGGAGTTCATATAATTCTTACCATTCCTAAATTATTAACCAATGTTCATTAACCAATGTTCATTAACTGCTCAAAGGCTACTGTTAACTCCAAGCCTTTATTGCCTTTTGAAAAAGGGAACTGCTACCCTTGAAAACATATTTCTTCAGCCTCTAATTTCATAAAGAGGCGGGAAGGCTGGAGGCAGGTGCTTGAATTATTCATGTGGATTAATTTACTTTTAATCAATTTATGAATATTCCTCATAAAACTCGATTACACATACAATCTCAGAGATGACTGCAAGATATTACCGGGTACAACCACTAAGACTTCGCATACCTGAATGCCACAAGATCCATATGAATTTAACAGTAAAGTTCAAATGCTCATGCATGCACAACTGCTGACAGATGTGGACTGCTGGATAATTTCGCCTGCCAAAACATCTGTCACGTCCAAATAATAAAAACACTAATGTGATATTAAATTAAACAACAGCCTGGCAGACAGATGAATGCTTTTTCTGCAAGTTTCACCACATATGCTATAATGAGTGATTTATTTGAAGCTAATAAAGCCCTTCAAAGGAAGTGTGGCCTGTTTAAAACTCACATTTTTTGGGCTTTGTCGCAATTTCAAAACGGTGAACAAAATCCTCGCCTGTCTCCCCCTTCGAAGTTTTTCCACATTACCCGGTTTATGCCAGTCCAGAGCTTGTCGGTGCCGTGACAATCCCTCACAAAAAGAGGAAGGCACTGCGCTGCCCGTGCGACTGAACACAAAGCAGGGCACCAAAGGAAAGCTTCATGCTGCCGAGAGCACAAACACAAACAAGACACGTGGCGCGGCTCTAACGAGGCGGCATGCGCGGTAAACAATATGGGGCCGCGGCGGGGGGGGGGGGCGGCTTCGTCGGGGTTGCTGAAGCGTGCCCGTCACTCAGCTCCCTCGTCGTGACCCCCGGCGTCCCTCGGCTGCCGCGACTCCAGCTCTTTTCTGTATCAGATTAAGGAGCCGTGAGCCCGGGTCCGGGCACGCGGCGCAGCTGAGGTGTGGCAAAGCAGTGAAGGGGAGAGAGCTTCTCAGAAATTTTTTGACACCGTGATACTGCACACATCTCTTCTCCTCGCAGGCTGGGGAATGATCTGACAGCCGGGTTTGACACCAGAGTGGTCTGGAATCTTCCTCAGCAATTATACATGTCTCGGCAGATATTACTCAGGGGCCTATTATTAAAGCAATACACTGAGTCCTGCGCTGACATATACTCTCCCCGTTCCCCCCCGTTCCCCCCCGTCCCCCCCCCGCCCCCCCATGAACTCCCTCTAAACCATCCTTCATAAATTCCTTGATAAATGATTCACACAATTACCCCCAGACTCAGCCGAGGGAGAGGGAGAAAGGAACAGACGGATCAAGCGCGTATTTTTAGGACGCGCTCCCGTACGCGAGCCAAGATTCTGTCTCCCGAAAATGAATGAGTCCCTTCAATCTGTAAACAATTGAAGCTCATTTATGGAGCCGGCTGTTTTGATCGCCCTTATCACCCGAGTTTAAGCTGTTGATGGAGAGCCGTCTCTTTCGAGCTGAGGCTCGGCAGGAGGGGGTTTCTGCCAGTGACAGGGCCCAGGCGTTCCGCTATTGAAAGCGACTTACATGAAAGGGCTTTGGTACAAGAGCGCGTTAATTACATTGGGGCGAGGATAAAAAAAAAAAGAGTACTCTGTGACATTGGCTGTCAAGATTCAGAAAAGCTTGAACTTTACAATGCTGAGGAAAAAAGATGAGAGACAACCGGAGCAAGAGTTGCTGACATTATTATATCAAATCAGATCCCGGTGATGAGAGGAATGGGAAAGAATGGTAGCTTTTGGAGAAAAATGATTTGTACGTGAAATTACCATGAAACTGCAGCATCTGTTTGGTTAGGTCTGATATTGTACGGTTGGGTAAATGTTAAGGATTTTTAGTGGAATGAATATCACACGGCTGGCTAACTTGGGTATGGCTTCAGTCAGTCAGTAACCTGCAAGGAGCTGGAGATCATCTAAAATAGCTTGGCCTTTGAAAAGCATTAATATTTGAACCACCCCAGGTGCAATACATAATAAAAGAGAATATGCACAATGATTAATATCAACCGTTTCCAGAACATGGAAATAAGGGTTGGCCAAAGTTGTCAGACTTCAAGTGCACATGGCACTAATGGCGTCATGTGACATGTGACATCAGGCTGAAAAGCTGTTCATACACAATTAATTCCCAACGAAAGCAGTCACCAGCATCCTTAAGTATAAAATATTGAAATATCTTAATTACTTTAAAGCTCAATTCATTATGGTTCTAAAAGGATTTCTGTAGAAAGGAAGCATTCAAATGTATTATCACAATGCGGGACACAAACCATAACTGACACAGAGCTTCTAGGAGTTGAAATGTTCCCTGTTTCCCTGATTGTTGGAAACCGGATGCTTTAAACAACCAGGTATAATGAATGGCTCATATCATGTTCTTTTCTCCCCTGCTGGTGCTGTAACCAACAACACAGCAGCTGTCTGGCATGACTTAAACATTTTCACAAATGAACAATGCAAAATAACCTACAGCATTACATTTTTACTGGTTAATTTTATTTGCTTTTATTAGCTTTTTACTGGCTATCATAATTTGGCAGCTAACCAATGATAGCTATTTTTGTGAAGTTAGCTATATATGAGAAAACTAAGTAAAGAAATGAGGTGTTACTGATCTCGAAAAGCTGGTATATTTGTTAATGATGCAACAATTGAGGCCTGTATTGGAATATACATAAAATTGACTGATTTTGCTGGTAAAGACACAATCATAGCTATACTATTAAAGGCCTGATGTTATTTTTAAGGAATGGCTGACGTTTAGACCACTCCGATAATAGAATGTGTGTAGCAGTTCTGAAAGAGGACATTTACAATCACAGTCAAGCTTTCAACTGATTTTCATGATAGCAACAGTGTTATTAATATAAATGTAAGATAAGTTATTGTTAATACAGATTTTGTTTGTTAAGGCCAAAAATGGACCCCAGACTGATTTGTTCCATGTGATGCAGAGATGAAGTTCAGTCAGCCTCAATAATTATTTTATAGTTATTACCATAACAACTGTGCCCCAGCAAATATACATTTGTGCACAAAATATATATTATGCCAAAAACTTTCACATTATCTTTTTTACAGTATGCATTAAATCAAACATGTAAATAACACAGTCAGTATGACAAGAACATTTCTCAGGATAGTTCAACAATGGAAACACGTGCATCATACAATTTTGAATTACTAGATCAATAAATCTCCCAGACAACAAGATGTCAGCACATACTACAGTACAAGCATCATCGTGACCATATACATTCTGATGCACAATATCTGTGACCTCTAGACTCATATGAGCATATGAGGGATTTTGCCTCATATGAGATATGGGAGAACTGGGAACTAAGGCAACATTAAGCTTAAAGAAACAATATCATTGACAAAATTTTAATTATTGTGATTATTAGCAAGAAAAAAAAAATCAAATAATTGTTGTGATTGAGTTCAAGCTGATTGAGAATGAAACCCATCTGTGCTAATTTGCTGGTATTTATTCATGTTTATGTTGGATCACGCTAACAACTACAGCACTATGGCAACACTCCTACTTTCAACGACTGCATTTATTGGGCATTTCCTCAACATATGGGACAATTTTTGAAACATATCATCATGATTGTTCATTTGTGGCGCTTCACTTGGGGGAACCGGTCTCACTCATAGCTGACAGTAAGAGTAAGTAGCTTCAGAAACTTCATTGCCTACTCTGAAGTGGGACTCCTAAAAGTACTTTTAGCAGGACTCTCACGAGTAATTCTCAGATGCTTGGTGAATTCAGGCCCTGAGTGAATATCAACTTAGTATAGTCAAAGCAAAGGAAACTAGGATCTTTTCTGCTGAAACCCCGGGTAGAAAAGTCTCTTGCTGTGATCTTTGTGAAATACAATCCAACCTCTAAAAGACAGATCTCAAAGTCATTTTGATTAATGGCCTGACCAAACAAAAACAATGAGTATTAAGTACTTGTTTTATCTAATCAACAAATCTTTAAACTTAATTAATTGAGCTCTTTGGCTTGTTAGGAAAGAAGCTGTAGTGACGTCCCTTCAGACTGCCCTGCAGAGTTTAAATTGTTCTGCTTTTACAACTTGCTGGCTTTAAAAAATGAACAGATTATTAACTGGAATTCATAATTATAAAACATTACATGCAATGTTCCAGTCAGGGTTTATTGCAGTTATGCATATTTTCTGTCAGATGATACTGTAGAAGCCAAGCCAGGTATCTGAACATAAGGGATTGCTTTAGAGAATTGTAATTTTGACACACTGTAGCATGCTAGCTTAAGCACATGGATTAAAAGAGAAAATTCCCATACACACAGAGCATATACATCTAGTGAATGGGTAATTTCTCTCCTTCTCTTGAGGGGAAAAAAAAACAACTCAAATTAAGTTTAAAGTTTAGTTTAAATTTTATAGACTTGAAAACAGAAATGAAAACAGAAGGTTCACAAACTAAGTATATCTACAAGTTGCTGAATACAGATAATAAAATAATAATCAATCATTACAAAAATATTATGTTATAAAAAACTGTCAGTGGTTCTGAAAAAGCAAAGGATTTGCCAATACACAAAGACATGTGCAGATGCATGCACGTGGACACACACACACACATACACACTATCACTTTACACCCAAGCATTGACTAGTGGTTTGGTAAACACAAAGAGCATATTCAGGGACATACCAAACATTTATACATCAACCTTTGAAGATGACCTTGCGTTTGCTTGTTATGTCCAGCTGAACACTTACTCTGGCGTTCAATTTCAAATATGGCATTTCTTTGAAAAATCAATATTAGTTTCAAGCTCCAGTCAGATATGCATTTTAAATGTGTTTAAGTTGAAGCACTAATCACTTTGACTTTGAATTTAAAAAATTGAAATTGAGGACTTGCCATTTTTCATAAAGGCACTTTGAAGGGAACGAAAAATTGTGATGCAAATGTCCCTGTCACGGCACACAATGAGCAACGCTCCAATGAACCCCCCGGCCAGGGTGTTCCAACCAAGAACATTGCTCATACCTTATCTTAACAAAATGCCTACAGAAAGTGTCTGGTTGGCTATAAAATGCATGTAAGAATCACTCTTACAGACCATGCTCTTAACATTCATTCAGTCATTACCTTCCCTGGGGACTACCCTTCACATTTGTCCAGAAACAATTAGAATAAAATGCTCAGGTAGTTATGCATATACCATTTCCATTTTTTCATACAGCCCATTGTAATCTGCAATCAGTACATCATGCATGACAAAACCTCTCTAGCAAATGAGACCAAGCAAACCTTAAGAAATACAACTGCTTGTGAGGTAAACTCATTTAAGGCTGAAGGGACTAAGCTAACCCTCTCACCTAGAAAAATGTGGATGAATTAAGTTATTCATTGTAAACATGGTTGTAGAAAATTCATCGTTATGAAAAAGCAGCAAATATATGGCAATCCATATACTAACGACAGCCACACTCTAACCATGTTTTAAAGCATTGCAGTTACATGTTATTTACAATGTCATAGGAAACATGAAATCGCCTGCAGCTAAAGCAATGTCCTCTGCATGATTGATACATTGCTTTATGAATAATCGTACTGAATATGGCTTACGTATGCAAAGCTCCAGTAATGCTTTTTCTCAATGAGTAAAGTCAGATGACAGCTTCCTATAAATCCCCCAGCCTCCTCTCTATCGCCTAACACCCATGAAACTGGGAAGATTTAACACATTGTGTGCTTGCTGTTTATTTAATTATTCATGTAATCATTGCAAGTAGTTCTCATTCTATACTCTCACAGTTGCAAAACATGATGAAATAGAACTACTCTAGGCTGAAATTCTATTGATAAATCATTCACTTAAGGTTAACATGTGCAGAAAGCAAATTTGAGAGGGGGGAAAAAAAACAACCAGAAACCCAGGAGATTTTGCCATGAATGAACACCAGATCAAATAACTGCATCTGGGAAGACACAAAGAGAAAGACAGACAGAGATACAAACATGTGCTGAAACTCCAGGAAACCTTTTTCCCCAATTTAATTTTGATCAACTCATTACCAGTTAGAACTGCATGTTCTAAGCACACAGTCACAAGTGTTCCAAATATGGATTTCAGGAAATCTCAGTAAATACAACAGCGAATATGACAGAATGGATTCTGATCATCTCTGAAGGCGTTTACTAAGTACTTTCGCCGCTGGATCCAGTCTGCCTGCCATCAGATGTCTGTGCCGTTGCCCTCTCCCTTTGTTGAGGGTGACACCTTGTGGCATGTTTGTGTCTGGTGGAGCACAAGAGGAGTGACACCAAACCGCCTCTAGATGGCTGTCTGGAGATTTCGCTTCTTGAGCAGAGAAAGATTACATCTAGGACCATTTAGTTAAAACCTTGCCAGGCCTGTTAATCAAAAAAGCAAACTCAGTTTAAAGAGCACCTTATCTTTTTTTTGCCTTAACGTATTTGCCTCGATTTGTTTCTTTATTACCAGCTGATTTAAACACTGTTCAACAGAACGGGACATTTTCAATTTGGGTGTCCTGTTTTTCAGTTGTATTTTTCAGACATTTCTGGATTATCTTTCAGTAGATAGTTCTGTCATGTTTATCTTTCAGTGAAGAAATAAATGTAACATCATTTGACATATGGTCAATTCTATTACCAATAGTCTCTCAAAGCTGCACTTGCATACATGCAAGGGTAAGGTTTTTGATAACTGGCTTGGTCCATTTCAAGTGATACCAATGACAGTTAATGCAATAGCTTCACACAGTCAACCTCATATTGTATTTATCTAAGTTTCTGTTTGATAGAAAAATATTTCTGTTCTGGTGTTTTGACACTCCACACAGTATCTCTTAAAGGCACAGAGGATCTTAACTGACACGCATAGCTCACACACAGAACTGTTGAATAGAATCACATACTTGACAAGTGAATCCAACATCAGTTGAAACAGATCTTAAAGTGTTGTCAGCCACTGTGTCCTGTTTGTACTTTTCAGCACCATGGAAAAGGACAGCTCCCTGTGGCCTTGGAGACTATTTAAATTAATGCTGGGGACTCAACTGCGGTGAAAAATGTAATGTTGGTAATTAAAACCAATTTACTGATTACACAAAATAAGAATGCAGTTAAAGTACCAGTATGTAGATGCCTTAATGCAGCTCAGAGCTTAAGTGTCAGTTGATCAGTCTCAAACAGAACTGAAATGCACATTCTCCATTATAGTGTACTTGCTTAATTCAGTACTGTGCGGGTGGCCACCTCCTTATGGTGTTGGAGGTTGTTTACAGTAATAATATTGATTTATATTGCTGCTCCAGGAACTGAGACAGGAATTCAATCAAAAATTCTGACCCACCTGTTAATTACAAAAAATGAGCCTGAAGGACTTTTTCCCTTAAGTCAAAACTATCCGGCCTATCTTACCCAGTCGTTTATTTTTCCAGCCAGGTTGCAGAGTGCCGAAACATAAGAATTGCTTGCATCCGAACTGCGGATGTCTCTGACCGGCCTCTCAGGTTTCCCCAGGCAGTTTGGCCCGTATCAATAAACAACAAAGCTGCCATTCCCTGGAATCAACGTCCCGTTTCCTTGTCGTGCTGTGGGCCTGTTCCGTCGGGAAACATGAGCGGTCTGTCGCTCAAGGATGCAGCGCACAACCCACGTCATAAACCAGCCTGCAGTCAAACTTTGATGGACCCAAGTTTTTCTCTCTTTTTTCAACATTTCCATTACCTGAATCGAGCCGCCATCACCGCCAGCACCTGGCTGGGTTCGGATTTTGTTAGGGCCTCTTGCATTTTCCCTTCTCAAGTAAGAAACCCTGGGGCATCTCATCACCTTGTGCCAAAACTCTTTTTTTTTACTCACTCTGCACACAAACTAAGTAAAGTGGGACACTTGGCTTTCGGCAGCGAGTTTAGTTGGCACCGACAGCTTTGCACATTATGCGCATTGCATAACAATGTGAAAACAAGAAGCTCATATAGAGCGCAATGAATTGAATGGGTTTGGGGAGTAATATTGTTTGTTGCTAGTAAAAACCGCTGATGAAAATAATTAAAAACAGATTTAATGGTTTATTATGCGGGCTTCCCCGTTGGTCCTGTAAAACAAAACTGCCATTAAAGCTGTCGCCTTTGACTTTTTTTTTTTTGGTTTTGACGCAGTGGTGTCCCTCACATGCTGACGGAGGCCACCCCGCCCTCAGTTTTCTAGGTTTTCTGATTACATCTCCCGTTGCACCTCTTCCTCCTGCGGCATCTTTCACAGGCGCGATGTTCCCAGCGTTGTACAGCTGAAGATCACTGCTTCTGCCTTTTGCACCTTCAATTAGCCCCAGCGGGGAGCACCGGGCTGCGTCATCGCATGCAGGGCAATAGTCTCAAAGTAGGAAACTACTAACACGCTCTAAAAGGCAATTTAACTCACATTCACAATTCTGAATTTAAAGCACATTTTTGGTTTGCAGTCGCAGGTAGAAGTCACAAATGTATAATTCGTAAAAACCTGGGGGGAAAAAAAAAAACAGTAGTATGGTCCTAAAGTAGCACAAGTTGCATTGTTCCTGTTTCCATTTCCCTCCAATGGAGAGTAAATTACAGATGACTGACTTTAGTCATGTGATGTGAATCCTACTTATGTTTAGCTTGTGTTGTAGCTGGTATGTTTTGTACTCTCTTGTATTGTCACACCACTTCTCACTGCAAGCCTGTTTGGAATCTCTAGCTGTACCTCAGGTGTGTCTTACTGTGACAACTTCTACACTCATGCTGGAGCCCTGAAGAGAGACAAATGTGATCCTCCAGTACACTCATGTGCAGCCAATGGCTATTTTTCCAACTGCAAGTGACTTAGAGCACCGCAGTGAAGTGGGCACCGAGTGGAGGATAACCCCTACTCCACTAACACTGTCTAACAACTTGCAGGCATCTGATGAAATCACAGAGTGCTTGTCAGTGGTGAGATGAGGAAACCGTGGCCGACCCAATCACCCCAGTCCCCAGTAGAACAAAGCCAATTTGTTCCACCACTGGGGGATCCCAGTTATTATTGGCAGACAGTTTTAAACCTGGCAACCTGGCCAGCTTGCACACAGCATGTATGCCTTCCCAACTCAGCCACTTGAGAGCCATAATTAAAATATCTCTCCCTTAATATGTACATAATATATTACAATGCTGGTGCATGTCTTTCAAGCATACAGTAAGTCACCTCATGGCAGAGAGTGGATTCGGACAAAACTGCATGTTGGCTTTTTTATTTTCTTCGTCAGCAAGCTTCCGGCTCTGTCCCCTTCACTGACAGATACTGCTCAGGGACTCTCAGTTAACCTGAAAGTTGACACATGATCTGGGGGAAGGGCCGGAATCATCCTCATCTTGGCAAAAAAGAGCAAAAATAGATCTGTGACACCATTAGAGGAAACCTTAAGCTATCGATCAATAGCCACGGTAACCCAAGATCAAAGGTCATTATGAGTCTAAGAGAAAGGACGACTGACATCATTGAAGGCAAAACAAAAATCCATGGTTACAATCTCCTAAGTACGCAGCACCCCCCAAGGAATGTGACACAGTGATCCCATAAGCCAACTCTGTCACAACTTGCAATTTACCAACATGGAAAAACTGTTTTTAAACATTTCACATTATTTTCATAAATTAACAATAAAAATGAAATGAATTTTTGTAATCCAGCTGGTCCATGTGCAGGTTCAAAGCCAGTTTGGGACACTGCTGTTGAACCCTTTGAACCCTATGAACCATTGTATGTTGTCCTGGATAAGGAGAGCTTGTGAGCAACTGCACAACCGCATAAAGAGTATTCACATTCACATTAAACACTCTGCAGCACTAAGTCCTTGCTCACTAATTCATTGAATATTCCAGTCAGAGCTGGACTGAAGGGAGAACTCCCACAGTGATTTATACGCAGCTGGACTTCTGGCAACACTAAAACTCTGCACACACCTGAAGCCAGATTTTCAGATTTTTGGCAGTGTCAGAAACCATCCATATCAAAATGTTTGTGGTCAGCCTAAAAGGTGCATATTACATCTACCAGGGCCTGACTCAGACAACAGAAAGTTATCCCCTAGGATAGTACTGATGACTGTAGCATACCTGGCCTGGGACACTATGTGTCGATCATTAGCACAGGGATTCAGCAGAGCTCAGAGGCTATTGCTTTCATTTTTCTATTCAGCCCCTTTGTTTCATAATCATCTTCTCAGACAACAGTTATAATTCGACAGTGGAGAGGGGGCAGAGAGCTTCCTCATTGGTCAACTCAATGAATCCAGTGCCTTCCTGTTTTCCAGAGCAAAAGGAACAGATTCTGAGCCTTCTGTAGACCTCAGTTTGGACAGCAATATTCACAACCAGTGGGGTTTTGCACAGGACGTACAGCAGTAAGTGCTGTCATGTAACCATGTTAACCAAAACAGATTTAATGATAATATGGCAAAAATGACAACGTGATTGACGTTACCTGTCCATAAAGGATCACTCTGATATTAAAACAATGGAGACCAACTAAAACAAGGCAGCTCCCCATTCTCCACCAATCATTTCAGAGCATACGCTCCACATGACTTCATAAAGAGTCCGTGCTCAGATGGTTTTGCTGGTTGTGTACAATCAAATGTGCTGATTGTATAAATATGAGTGGCCATTTAATCTCCCTAAATCTGTCCCCATTTGCGGAGTGGCGCCATCAAACAGGCACTCTGCAGATGAGATAGCATTGAGAGTGGGTAATTCGCTGATTTATGCCTGTGAAAACGCATTTACCACAAGTCTTAAACAAGATGTCTCTCTTTTCGCTTTTGCCTCTGGCTGCTCTGGCTTATCTTCCCAACGTGTTATTCCCTTGTTATCAAGCAGATCTAAGCTTGAGTACATTGCTTTTCTCTTCCCCGTGCGTTGTAAACGGAGGAGACTTGTTTATGCACCAGTTTAATATGTTCCCTCTGAACGAAGCTCATTAATTAAAACGTTAATCTCTTTATCAGATAATATTAACCTCTGTAATTAAATGAGCGCAATGACTGTTTGCGATTCAAAACTGTGAAACCAATAATGGCGGAACTTCATTAGTCGTGGCTAAATGCTTGCCGCCCATTTCGCGAGGCGAGAGTAACTTGCCTTCTTTGTACTGTGGAGTTACCTGACTGTTAACACTGTTAGTCAGAGATGGCAACAGTTGAGTGGTATTAGCCATGAGGGATACTGCAGTTATGCTTTCCCCTGTTAGCCATATTGATTTAGAGGCTGGCTTGATGTCAGCTACCCTCCGAACTTCGTGGATTCAGTTGAACCTTATATATTACAGCTCTTTTTTCCTGGTCTCCAGTGGTTACTTTTTGACCCTGTAAGTGCATTCATATTTAAATCCTCTCCTCATATAAGACCCTCATTTGACAATGATATTCCTATAAGCAACTGATCCTTATAAGTGAAGTAGCTTAAATGGACTTTTTATGATTGTTACAAACTGACTCCAATACGTTATATGCACGACATTTGCATTTACCTGAGCAAACAAGACAGGAGCAATGGGAGATGCCAACTGGGTGAAAAATTGAGAACAATTACGTATTATTTATTTGCATAGGCGACACTCTTATCTTGAGAGAACCTTGGAGAATACATCTTATGTATTCTGTAACCCATTTATATGGTTAGATTATTTTTTTGGTATGGGAGAGATTGAGATGGAGTACCTTGCTCAAGGGTAAAACAGCGGTGTCCCAAATGGGAATGCACTTGTAAAGGGCCGCCATTAATAATTGATGCAGACAGAGCAGCAGGACGAGGATATGATGCCAGGATCATCTGTTCGCTCTCAGTGGCTGTACCAACTTCCCCGTGCTGCGGCGGCTTTTAGCATGCATCACACCCTCCTGACAAGCCCCTATTCAAGGCTGCTGCCCTGTGTTTCTGTTGCCGTTTGAAGAGCACTTCTGCTTACCCCTCCAAGGAAATAACTCCTTCTGCATTCCTGAAATGAGCCTTCTTGTGTGTTTTTTGTTTTTTACCGTCTTTGTTGTATAAGGAGTTGGCTTCCGTCTGCTGGTATTAAGCTCATTAACGAGAGCATCTGCTTTCTACTCATCACTGGAGCCACCATGCACTCCCTCTATCCCTACCTCTCCCTTTCTCTCTCTGTCTCTCTCTCCATCTCTGTCTCTCTCTCTCTCTTTCTCCGTCTCTCCCTCTCTCTGCAGTCGGATCCGCGGCGTCTGATTTAGCGCAGGGGCCCAGTAGGGATGCCAATTTAGATCGGACCTAATCAGAGCCGGGCAATTAAAAGTGATAAAGTATGAAAACAGACAGTGTGGCGCAGACAGAATCAATCAGTCATTAATACGTCTCTCTTCCTGGCCTTGTCTAATTAAGACGCCGGAACGGGACAGCTCGAGACATGAGCCGCTTATTTAGCAGCTTTCCTCTTTTTTCTCAAACGTTACTTGACTCTTTTTTCGTCCAAAGATATCAGTGCACATATCCCAAGGGGTAATTCTTATGCAGCCATGTTTCACAAAGTAATTGCTCAGTACTGCAGTAGGCGTTCACAGCAGGGCTTTGAACCTTCAAAGTTTCACTCACAAGCTATCCCTCCAAATACTTTGCCACATATATAAATGTCACTTACTGCCATTAATTGTGGTTTTCATTTTCATGTTTTGGGAATTTGGACAGCTATTATAGTGCCTTTCCACCATGTTTGCTCTGACTAACAGAAGCCATTAGCAGTTTATAACAACCTTGCCTGTTTCAGTTTAGGGAAGGTCGGCTTGTGCACCAACGCGTGCATAAAACTCAAAGAAAACATTGTGCCAGAACAGAAATGAAAGCAACAACTGCACTGGGGTTTTAACAGCGATGAAATAGTTTAAAGTTACATAATCTAATATTTACATCCAAAAGGGGGACAGCTCTATGAAAATCTGCCTCTCTCAGTCAGTTTTTGTGTTTTGTGCAGCGATGGAACATCAGGAAGGAAGGAACAAGCTCAAATGTTCCTCAAGGAAAGAGCCAACCCTGAATCACCTTCTCCATGAACATTTCTGCTGTAAAGCTGTCACACTTAATGTTCAATCTGGGACGGTTTTTATCTAGTACTCTGAATAACAATGGGCTCTAATGAGTTATACAAGTAACAATGTAAACCTTTCAGACTGCACTGTTATTCTTCACTCAGCTGCTGTTCTGATTAGTAGACACAGAGTGCTGTAGCATTAAGATGTTTCAGGTTGTGTAAGTGAATATCAATACTGCCACAGAGGGTATACTTGCAGAGGTGTCATCTTCAAAGCATTCTTCCCTCACCTTTGGTGTTTTACATGCTTTGCAAATGAATACGTTGCACAATAACAATAACTTCAGGAGAAGAATAGCTGATGCAGTGGCAGAACAGGAAGGTTCAAAGCTCTGCACCTTTACTCAATCTAGTATTTGATCATTGGGATTATCATCAAAGCCAACAGAAAACCTGCAGACTGTAAACTACCACTGCCAGTAGAAGGGTGCCAGATGCCCAACAGTAAGTGCAATATCTCAGAGCTTGCAGTACAAGAGAGCAGTTTTCCTGGTATTCATTATCCTCACACTGTGCGTAGATAGACACAGAAGTGCATGTTCCTGATTTCACTAGATGTCACAAGATCTATCTCCCAATACCCCCTTTGTTTGTTCTTCACGGATGCCATAGGCCGACGCCTATCCTCGTTAACGTGCGGGCTGTACCATTTCCACTGAGGAGGGGTTCACTTTAAGTACATCTTCAGCAAGCTCTCTGCTCCTTACAGTAGACAGAAATAAATCCACCTGTCTCCCGACACCGCGGGCCGGCAGAGCGGAGAGAATTACTGCAGGCTCCGGAGGGGCAATGAATTATTAATCCAGTCCTTCTGCACTGAGGCTCAGTGGGGGTTTCAGGTTTACCCATAATCATCCAACACAACCCCCCACCCCCCTTTCTCAAAACTGACAGACACCACCTAGTTACAAGGACAGAGGGACCAGTCACTATTAGGCCATTGGCATGCTGCACTGAGATTCACCATAGCCACATGCTTACGGTTCACATTTCTACACAAACCCTAGCAGCTGAATGTGAGGAATATAGTTTAGGGTAAGGTTTTTATTTAGTTGCCTCCATTTATGAATTCTAAATAAATGAAATGTGTGTATTCTAAATGACATGTGACTTTATATACATAGGGAGTCAACCTGAATCACAGATCCTGCCAGGAAAACTGTAATTACACAAAAAAGCAAGCCTGCGTGTCATACAAGTAATTATCTGAACTGCAGCTGGAATGCTAAAGTTTGTGCTCAAATATTTGTATCTGAAAGAATTTCATAAGACTATACGTGTATTCTGCTATATGGACAGACTGGCAGGTTTGCCAGGTGTGGTGGGTTAGATATTTTAGCATATGTATGGTAGATAAAGCATTGTATGGCAGGTCAGGTAACAGTCTAGGGCAGGTGTTAGGGTGTAGAGGTGTTTGGGTTTGTGAGGTATGGTAATGTGGAGCTGTCCGAATTTGTCACAGTTCTCACAGCATGTCACAATTTATACAGTTTTCTTTACATATTACACTCCAGTAGCCTTTTCAACAGAATAACAACATGAAACATTAGCAGAACATATATATTATATAATAACCTAACAGGTTACCCTCTGTCTGGACTTGACTACAATACAACATATACAATCATAATAACTCATTTCCAGAGGCTTCCAAACTACTTTCACTTGTCCTAGCTGAGATCTCTACCTGGTTGTCAAACCATCATCTCAGATGCAGTCTTCCCAAGACAGACCGACTCCACCTACAGGCTAAATTCATACCTGTCCAAGGTCTGTCAGATCTAGATCATCTCTAGATGATACAAAAGTGTTCCCCTTTCAAATCTCAACATCAGCATTAATATCACTGATAAATTCTTCTTCAAAGAGTGCATTGCTTCCTTGAACCAGCCCTGCAGGGCTTCCCTAATCAGCATTAAAAGTTTCTATTTTTCACCACCTAATCTACCTACAGCTCCTGGTCTTGGCAGTTCAGGTTATTCAGGATGCTGCTGATAGGCTTGTCTTCAGTCTCCTGAAATATGCCCACATTTCGCCTCCCTTCAGTGCTTTCCCATCACCACTCACATCAAATTAAAGCCACTGGTTACCTGCCTAGCTGACCAGGCAGTCAAGGGCATGCCATCTTACTACCTTCAGAGCATCATCAGCCTTCACACCTCCGCATGGCCTCTCCGCTTGGCAGCCTCTGGTCTTCTGGTTTTTTCTCCCTCGGCTGTGCAGCACAAACCTATCTTCACCCTCCCCACCACCGCTCCCCTAATGGTGGAACACCTGCTTCCAAGATGCACAATCACTTATCATCTTCTGTCATCAAATGAAATGACAACTGTTTAGACCATGACACATACCCTTGCTTCTGATTTGGTAAATACATTGTTTCATCAGAAACATATAAGACATGCAAAAGAAAAAAAAGCAAATACTAACAACATTGAAAAACATACACATATCTATATATAATATATAACAGTTGCCAACACCTACAGTTTTCTTCCTCAGGAAGAGTATGACCACTATTGTCTAAAGACATTTGGTGGAGCGCAAAACAAGTACTGCAGATATCATCCAGCTCAAAATGAGACATTTAAACAAGACTAGCAGCAATGAAGATATTTCATCATGAACATAAATAAATCCATATTTAGCCATTTGGTGGCAGTCCTCTCCCTTCAGTAAGCAGTATTTGCTACACCAATGGCTTTTAAAAGCTGTTGAACCCAGCAGTTCCAAATCAAATGCAGCAAAGATATGAAAAAAAGAGAGGTGACTCATGAACTTGCTCTGAAAACTCTAGTCTGGCTCAGCTCAGGAAGACCTCTATTCCAATGGCCAACAATGTAATGAGTTCAAAGTATGCAATTAAATGATAATACTCAGCCTACAGCTCAGGGGATAGAATATCTGTACCAAGTCCTACATGGCCTGGTCGACAGCTAAGACCAAAGAAGAAAGGGCATAAAAAGAAGACGATAACGATGAAGGAGCTGAAGAAAGTGATGGCAATGCTGATGTAATTTAAGGTCATGCAAAATAACAGCAGCCTGCACATATTCACGTACAAAATAACTACAGGCCAGATTGCAAATCCCAATTGCAGTGTCAATATGGGTAAATGTTAAGACCAGCCATCCATTTGATATGACAATTTGCTATGATTTCACTCTGAATAATTTCAGCCATTTGAGGGAAAGTGTCACGTATCTCTCAGATAGTCTACTGTGAGATAAACTCTCCTCCCCGGCCCTTAGCTCTTGTCTTGCATTAATCAATGATCCATTTCAGTGAAATACAATACTTCCAGTTTTCTATCTGAGGGGACAGCTTCTACTGTCTGTAGGCATGCTGTGATGCATCCCGTCGAGGGGGGAATATCGAAGAGGACAATTACAGCTCGAGAAACCAGAGGGAGAAAAATAACACCAATTATGCACATTTTAAGGCCTGAGTTTCATCCATTCTGTAGATCTGTTCTCAGATTGCTCAGCCTGTCTTGGACGGCCTTATTCACAGGCACAAGATTTAATTACTTGAAGTTCCAAATGAAGAGTCGGGAGAATATTTAGACAATCCCTATGTAATTAACAAAGCCGACCCAACCTCAAGTATAAAAAGCCCACTCACCACTTCCTTCCTGTGCCAGCTGTTCATGGTATCCCTCCTTCACCCTGTCCACTCCTTTTTATATTACTTTCAAAAGACACTGGCACGTAAATGTGCTTATGTTTGAATGGAGATGGCAGCATTGGATATAAATGGTCTGGAGATACATATCATGCAAGTTCAGATAGGTCTCAGATTTCAAACTCCTGAAGGTAAGCTCAAGGTCTTTAGCAAAAATCTTCTATTTGAGCAAAACTCCAGTTTATTCAAATGTACACACTAGTGTTGCTAAATATTGCAGATTTGCGTACACTTACTTAAATTTACTAAGGGGACCTATGAAATGCTGAAAATATAATATAATGCCAACACAAAATTTACTATGATAGTCAGCGGTGTGTCTGACTCATAGCACACACTGTGCAGTCACATCTGAGGTACTGCAGGGCCATGTGGCAGGCTGACAGTTTATGTTTTGGAACAAAATGTATATTGAAATGCTGGCCAATTACACTTCTGGCTCAGTGTTAAAACTGGTCAAAAACTTCATGGAAAACAAACCCCTAACAAGGACTAATGGGAAAATGCTAGCCAGCTTGGCGTCACATCACAGACATGAAAATAATGCCTGCAAGTGAAGATACAAGCAAACTTCCTTATACAGTGAGGGTGCAGATACTGTGTGCCAGCGTCTATCACTTATCTACCATTTATCTCCCTGATAAACATGTGCTAATGTGCTTCCTTGTCATTTGTCAACATCACTGAAGTGGAGCTGTTGCATGTATTCAAATGATATTTATTCAAGTGACAGCAGGCGTATGGCTACTCCATAAAGTGCCTTTGGAAAAGTTTTCAATGCCACAAAAATGCCTTACTACCGGTAAACTGAGAAAAGACGCAGCAGCAGCAAGCAGCAATAGATCACACTGATAAAAGCTTGTAGATAGGAACTCCTATAATACACACACAAGGCTTATTGAGACCAATCTAGCACCCTAGAGAAGACACTTGTTCAAGAGAACATTGGTACACAGTGTAAAAGAACTTAAGGTACCACAAAAAATCTGCCACACTCTCTGATTTAACATTTTATTCAGATTTAATGCCTTAATTCCTCAGTTTCATTTTCTGATTTTTTAATTTATTTTAGTTTAATTTCCTTATTTTAATTCACTTACTTTTAAGTAGGCTTGTTGCAAACAGGAAACTGTGTAATATTTCAGAGAGAAACTCAACAAAGCTCTGTCCAGGAATGCAAACTTTTAATGTCACACTCACCATATTTTTTGCTGAGTGCTGAGAGGACTTTATTTACTTTTTAATCAAAAGCACCTTAACTTTTGTCTTCAATAAATTATTTTTTTCTGCTATTTTTTTCAACTATTACAGCACTACAGCGGGACAGCAAACTGTACATACAGAAACTATCAATTATGCATACTTTTCATGACCACCGCATTACAATGTGAAGATTAACTTAAGTTTTATGTTCCATAAGCTCCTCAACATCCATTCTCTGTCCTGATCCACTGTTTCTACTGCTACTGTGGATGCAGTGTCATGGGCAGCTACAATAAAACTCAAAGGGCTGTGTCTCTCCACCAAGCTGCAACTGTTGGCTGCCAACCTCATTACTTGTATGTCATACTGCCTTATGATCCATTTAAGGCTATCATAGTGATAATGTCTATAACTTGCACCATGAACTTAGATAAAACAACACACATTCAGGGGAAATTTTGGCAGCTAACCCCTTCCAGTGTGGAATTACTGGCTTAACTTCTAAAGCTGCTTTGGGCACTATAATTCAATGTAGTTGCAATACAAACAGTATTATAATAAAGCCTCAAAGCAAACACCATCAAATCCTCCAAATCTTCAGAATTTTGTGTTGTACATCATGACAATAATTAGATATTGATTATGCACTTCTGCAAATATAGCTGGATATAAAAAAGCATTTTATGTACAATGAAGCTTATTATTTATGTGCAATTGTACATCACAAAAGGTTACGCTTTCATTTTGATTGTGAGTTTATTGGAGTACAAAGTATGAGCAAATGTTGCAGAACAAAGAATAGCACTGGGTGACTAATAGGGAACCAAAAACTAAGCAACAATCAAAGTGCCACCTCTAACAGCGGACTGTCAACGCATAATTACAACTCTAAGTGCCGTTATGTATTTTAAATTAGTTTGTGTTGGAAGCCCGAAGTAATCATGGCAAATTAAAGATAGCAACTGAGATCATAAACGCATCTTTGATGTCTGGCTTTGAAGAGCCGTTTTAGCACCAAAAGAAAGATACGCAGCTACAATTCATGGGACTGAGTTCAGTCAAGAAAAAAATCTTCTGTGGGAAATAATACATATACACAGCGCTAATACATATTTATGCCTTAACATTCAGTGTTTATATTGCTTCACTTAACTATTTGTATGTATCCAATTTTGCTGAAACCACTCTCAAAGTTGAAGTGAACAGGAATAAAACAATAGAACACATATGACATATTTATCATATAGGAAATATAGGAATATATCATATAGGAAATATGATATTTGCGGGAACTTGCCTAAAGTCAGAGAATTATACCTCATACCTCATAGCCAAATATCAACATAGAGCATTTTACACCACAATTTTGTATTTGTATGGAAAACGTAACTAATCAAGAACTTGTCAAGAATCCATCCTCGTGTTAGCTAGTAAGCCTGCAAGCTCATGGATCTGTTCTAAAAACACTAGTTTAATATCACAACCATTTTACTCATACTCTTATGTTCATATTTCTATGAGCTTTTGAACAAGAGTGCTCGTACTTTTGAAGGTCACAACCATTGGTTCACCTTCTAAAGTGCCATCTGTGTGTGTGGTGAGTCGGGTGGAGGAATAGGGTAGAAGAGTGGGGTTATGTGGTTCGGGAGTAGAGGGGGATCAGGATTGGGACTCACGGTGGTAAAGTTCTCTGGCCCACAGTCCACACCACGGTACTTGCAGTCCAGAAGCATTTCCTCAATGTTGTGGCTGGTGCGCTGCACAAACTCCAGCATGTTGAAGGTCTTGCTGGGGAAGAACTTGCCGCCGTCCGAGGGCTGGCCGAGAGCAGCCAGGTAGTCGTCAAAGTCTGCCTGCTCCACGCCCAGCATCCGCGCCATCCAGAAGAGGTCGTTGCGGCGCATCTGCGACTTTCGGAAGCTGTTGTAGTTGCAGAGGGTAATGGCGGGGAAGTACATGACAGGGCTGTCCATCTCGTCCAGGAGGGTGACATGGGGGTACTTGTAATACTCGATGACCCGGTCCGCTACCTGGTAGAGGAAGATGGAGAGCGAGGAGGTGAAGGCGGCCGCCCAGAGGAGGCGGCGGATGGTCACCCCGCCGGGCAGGAAGATGTGGCTGAGCCCGTGCAGGGTGCAGTTTGCCCCGAACACGGTGATGTCTGAGGGGCGGGGCTGCTCTGCCTCTTCGGCTGTCCCCATGGTCGCTGCTGCTCCAGGTCCTGCTGTTTCAGTCCCTAAGGCAAGACAAACAGCTCCAGTCTATGGACGAGCCCGGGTGGTCAGAGGTCCCTTTGTGAGTATTAAAGCTCCGGGTCTGTAGAGGAGTCCTGGTGCTTGGTCCTGAGGCGAGTCCTAAAGCTCCGGTCTGTGGACAAATGCTGGTTCTGTGGTCACCCTCCTCGCCCTTGCTGAGAAGCTCTGCAAGATAGCTGCAGAGGATAAGGGCTCCAAGTGTGAAGGGGGGCGGGAAGTGGGAGGGAGTCCGGTTTCCTAACCGCCCCTGGGAGGGCTTGAGAGGGGCGGGGTGGGTCGTGTGAAGTGAAAGATGGGAGCAGAGCTCAGAGCACTGACGAGGGTGTTCCTCTGTACACTGCTACAGGACACCGCAAAGTTCTGAGATCGGATATCCCAGAGATTTCGGGGATGGCCCAGTCTAGGGGTCATAAAACAAAGGAGGCAGAGGCAGAACACAACGACCAAGACTGGGGATCCCAAAAAAGTGGGGTGCACCTCTTTAATACAGCCCAAATGAACTCCCATTGTTTCAAACACTGGCCCTGGACAATACCAGATTTTTGTGTACATTTTATTAAACGGTGAAGGCGCACTTTGAAAACCTTACCACTATCCTCGGTTATAACCTGGTTTGCTCAATAAAACAGCCAAGAGCTGCACATAGACTTTTCTTTTCTTCCTTTTCTTAGCAAACAAATCTAGCTCTTAGGCGTGATTGGATGTGTAGAAGCTAGCAGCTCCACAGAGAGGGCAAACGGATCCCAGGACAGGGTTTCCTTTGTCCATCTAGTGGAGTTAAAGCTCCCCGTCAGATTAGTTTGCCATCCTAAAGCAGATTCACATAAGCTCTGGTGGTCCAGTTACAGCATTCTGAGCTCTCCGAAAAGTTTGCACTGTGTGTCTGTTCGTGCTGGAGGAAACGGGCAAAGAGCGTGACCCTCTCCTGAGCAGAGAGAGTAAATGAGAGCCACGAGAGAAGCTCTGAAGCAGCAGCACGCGTGGGCGTGGAGACTGCCGAGAACACTGACCTGCTTTTATCAGTCGCCGCTAACACACCACTTACAGCAGGGTGACAGCGCGGTGATTTTTTTGATTAAAAGAAGTGTGTTTTGCATTACTTTAGATGAAGTGACTTTTTTTTTAAAATGGCATGGTTCATATTGTATTCCTGCCTACGTAATTGTGTTCTTTCACGCAGCACAAAGTTTTTTTTTTTTGACCTGGCAAGTTATTCAAACTGATGATTCTATCTCCAAGGTGCTGTTGAAGTGTAAGCACAGAGACAAAGCCAAAGAGTGAATTAATGACTCTTTGTTCAGCAGTGAGTTTTAACAACCTACAAAGCAGTTCATTTCACTGAGTGGTTAAATTAGCTGAAAATGAAGGTGCAGTTTGAACAGGTCCACTGTTATCACGCTCAAAGGAAACACACACATGTTCACGCCTCCAGTACATTATGAATATAATATGGCCTTACATAGAGCTAGGTAATGTATACAGACACACAAACACTGAAATAATGCACTGCTCTTTAATAACCAGAGCATGTCCTGAATTCAAATAATAACTCCACTATATGGTTTAAGAACATATATGCAATTCATGTTATATCATCTGGGTGTAGTCAGTAATGAAAAATGTACTCCCAGAAGTTACATCCAAGTGTATGATTGAGAACTATGGAGCGCTTTACCAACAGTAATTAACTGTTGCTTTGTTTGTGTTATAGCCCTATGCTACCTCTATATTTGCTCATTCACAGACTGGCAATTTCATAGTTAACACATGGTGAGACAGCATATCAGACATCAGAGTATTCATCTGCAGAGGAAGCAATTCAGTTCACTGAACTCTGTCACAAATTAATTTTAGCACTGGGTTCCCCTGTTCCCGGATTCTTTTATCGAGTACAACATGTTCCTTTTCAGCTATATGTTGTTTATCATGGCATGTCTGGCACGGCTGGAAACAGCTGGCCGCAAATGACTTTCTACTTCTTTCAACATGGCCGCCGTGTGATAAACGAGTCCCTTTTCATGGTAGAGAGAGTGGCTATTACTCTCTGCGCTCCATGCTCAGCTCCACAGCGTCTGTCTGCCCCGCAGCAACGCCAGCCGCGCGTTCCACCAACACACCAGCATTAATTAAGAACAAAACAGGGTCTGCATGTTAACTCGGGTCGTCTCAAATGAAGAAAAAGCTGTCCTTTCTTGCCTCTGACAAAATATGGTGTGAAACCTGTTTTTGCTTCATAACAGACACTGTAAGGTGCTCTATGGGAGTAGCAGACTCCACTGCTGTTGGGAGAGGCCACCCCACCTTCTACCAAACAGAACTGAGGAGCATTCTCTGAAATGTGCCCATCTGAATTTCACTGAAGACTCAGGTCTATTACGTGGCTGCACTTCATTCAGGCTTTCACTGAGACGTTGTACCCTCCTTCGCTGATACTGCAGTGGAGAAAATCTCCACTCCCTTACACTGGCTCCAGATTACATTACATTATATTATTGGCATTTAGCAGATGCTCTTACCTAGAGCGACTTACATAGGTTATAGTTTTTTAGATCAGCAGCAGTTTTTGTCACATGATGAACAGGGATAGGAATATGGTTGGGCCAGATGGAGTCAGATGTTTTGGTCCCCCAAAATACACCTTGGAGAATAATAGTTCTTCAATATTTGTATTTTTAAAACCTGAGTACAATTATTTTATAGTGCAAATATACTATGAAAGCAGCTTGGGCACCACATGCCATATATTTAAATAAGGTGACATTACAGTAAAATGCAATCAAGAATGTAATTACACACACAGCCCTATTATTATGTGATAAATGCTAATTGGAAAATAGCATGCAGAATTTGCTAGCTACCTAGTATGCTGGGAAATTTTTTTTGTGGTGCTTGTATTAGTGCAAGACAAGAGAGACTAGCTGCAATGGAGGAATATGTCCTTGCACATTTTAATCAACTGGCATGATCCTGCTTTTCACAAATGAAAAGACTCTCCTCAACTTTAAACTGGGAGATCCTGGACTCCCAGAGAGGGCACTCTTTATGTCTTCCATGCATGAAAGAACCAGTAAATAAAAAGTGACTATCAGTGCCTGTGTTGCCCACCCCTACTGAATGTACTTTTTGTGAGCTGCTCTGGATAAGTGCATCTGCCAAATGAATAAAGGTAAGCGTAAATGCACTTGCATTTAGAAATTTATTAACAAAAAGCTTCACTGGTTTCAGCGTAATTCAGTTTCCATCAGACTTTTCAGAATTATTCAATGCAGAAATCCTGTGGGCGTACGACTGTCCCACCGGCCTCCATGTGAAATTTGAGGGGTGGGGGGAGAGGCGTGTGAAACTTAATGTGCGGGAAACCTGTCAGCGACGAGTCAATTTGTTGTTTAAATGAATGCCCTTAAATGGTGCGGTGTGCCATTCAAACATGGACACCCTGCTGTTTCCTGCTTTCCTGCTTCCTCCTAGCAATCATTACTATGTAAATCAATACAGTTCTGAATTCAGGTTACAGTGCAAAGGCACACACAATGCTACACTGTCATCTCGGTTTGAGGAATCCTATTTTGGAGTAAAATCAAAGTAATAAAGCCTATTCACAGCAAGATGCAAGAAGTTCAGCCACTCTCAAAGCAAGCCTGACTATTGTGTAATGTAATAATATCATCTGTAATGGTATTGACTTTATTTAAAAGTGGTGTAACAACTCCACTTTAAAAAGTGTTAGCATTTAGGACTCTCTGGAGAGGACACACTCCTTTTACACAAAAGGAATTCTGTGATGACATTTTCTCCCACTTCAAACATCTCCTCAGTGTCTCATCTACAGTGATGCATGTCCACTGTTCGGTGTCAGCAGACGTTTTCCTAGCTTTGCATTCGCTTTTACAAAGAATGGACTCTGAATCGACAGTGAGAATGTTGAATACCAAAGAATACCAGAGAGAATGCATTAGCTCCTCTACACTGGTAGACAACTCACAAATTAATTTAGCTGGGGCCAACAATTCATTCCAAAACAACACTGTCTGAGACTGTATTGACCGCAGCATAAATGGAGAGAGGGAACACTCGCTGTATCGATCAATGAACAGGAAGAACATCTTAGAGGAGATTTATTTCTCACTTCCTCTGTCCTGTCGGCAGTGAGCATATGCAGACGTACACACACGCACACACACATGCACGTGCGCGCAGGCACACACACAGGCATAACTGCACTCTCTGCACTCTCTCTCTCTCTCTCTCTCTCACACACACACACACACACTCACACACCCACACAGGCACACACACTCTCACATACACGCACACACACACATACACTTGTATAAACAAGCATACTCACACACACGTGCACACACATATACACACACACATGCACGCGGGGGGGATAGAGCGAATCGGGTGAATTAAATTACATTTTGTCAACGCGAGTGCTGTGACCATTTCCAATTTCTCACACTGAAGCAGCGGAGATGTCGTACAATCATCACAAAATGGGAGACAGAGTGAGAGTGAGAGAGAACAAAGTTACGTTTGAGTGGCATCCACACAGAAACGCCATGAGCAAAAAAAAAAAAAGAGAGAGAGAGAGAAAAGAGAGGGAAAAAAAACAAACAGACACAAACAAATGAGCGGCGCTGCTGGGAAACGCTCCATTTCCCTCCGGAGATGAAAATATTGCAAAACATTCCGTGTCAGCGAGTGACACGTTCCAAACCGTGATGAGATTAAAAATGAAACAAGCTGTGTACGTCGCACGCGGAGGTTTTGGATCTGCGGCCTATTTCAACGCATCCAATAACGCTCCTCTTTCATGGTCCGCTCTCCAGCACGGCAGAACTACTTGAAATCTCGAAATTTATGCCAAGAATACTTCAGAGATCAATGGATTCAATTTATCCACCGCTGACTCTGCCTAACCCGAGCATAATGGCCATTGATGCTGAAGCCTGGGTTCTTGCTGATATCACAGGTAGAGAACACACTCGGCTGACCCCATTGAAATCTGATGCCAGATACAACCCACTATTTCTAGTCTTCCCTCGTACTCTATGACACTCGTGAGACCTCACCGAGATTGACGGACTTTGTCATCCCAACTTCAGATCCTGCTCACCTTACTTCTGTGTAACTGACTTTGCTGGTATTTTGCGTCAGCAATTTCCCTTTCAGATGGTGATGTGGTGTCTCGGTCATGGGAAATTCCTTTTTAAATGGTTCTTTACTGTTTCTCTGTCTTTTCCTTTGGAAATGGTTCTTTGGCGTTTTCCCATTAGTTGTTTGTAACCAATGGGATGTTGCCTCAAATTCCTGCCAGCCCAACTCTCTTCTGATACCTTCTCACTCGTTCCACCTCGAGAGGGCTCTGGGGAGTACACATCAATCCAGCTGAGAGGCCTCTAGCACCATCCTCTCACACTGTACCTAAAAACAAGTGGCTGAGTCAACACTCTCGTCACTCTTGAGGAAGACGCATCGGCCTAAAAATTCAGCTTTCTGGACAGTAACTCCCAAATTAGGAGGAAACGGGAGTCAGCTCTTCTGTCGGCATGATTAGCAACAGAATGCTGCTCGCTTCAGTTCAAGGCATTTTTTTGTTGAGAAAGTTTCTAGATCAATCCAGGATGTTCTTAGCAGAGTCCTCTGTGGCTACACGGCCCCAAGGTGTCACAACTAGCGTAGGCAGCCCTGGACAGACTGGCAAGTCCAGCTATACCTTTCCAAATGCCACCAGCAAGCCACAAGAGAGACAACCTGTTCTAAACCTCCAGAAAAGAGCTGCTGGAGATGTGGGCGAGCCGTATGCAAATTGATTTTGCTTTCACACCTACCCCTGCCTTATCTTGTAGCGGACTGTTCAACTCAGGAACATAAAAAAGGGTGTCTTGGCCCATTGCTTTAAATTTAAAAGCTCATGATTTGGTGTCTCACCAACCGCATGTTGCACATCAGTACATTACTTTCTTTCTAACTGGGGACTTTCATTGTCTGACTGTGCAAGGCTCCCCCGGTCATAGGGTTTTATTTTAAATGATAAGCTTAGCACCATGTGATCAGTTGCTTTGGTGTCAACTTGTGGCACTGTGTCTTGCTGTCAGTTGCATTTTATAACTGGTTCTGTGATGGCCTCTGTACAAGTGGCAGTTTGACTTCGCCGTCCCCTCCGTCTCCCCCTGCTCGAGCCGTGACCCTGACAGCTGGCTAAAGGAGAACACATGAGGCGATCAAAGGGGAAATCAAGCTTTTGTCACCGCTGGCCACGCCTGGCGAAACAGGTGCGCTGGCATCTGTCTGCCGCTGAGACAAACGCCAAAGTGACAGGGGCTTTCTGAGCTGCCAAGAGCTTTAAGGGACCGGCGCGTCCCTCTTCAGCTTAAATCCGCGCCCGCGCCCGCGCCCGTCCCTCTGACATTGTGCGGCTGCGGAGAGGGAGCTGAGGATCTGAATGGCGCTGATGACTAATGACGCCTCAGATGAATGGGTGCATAGATGATGAAATGAAATATGAATTACAGGGCCTGCCTCTTCTGCCGGGACTGCGCTACATCAGCATAGTAACGGAAGCCATTCCTATTTGCAGAGAGGAAGGCTTTCCAAACTCCTTTGGCCTCCTTTATATGCTGCCGTAAAAACATAAGGAGGACAATGTGCTTTTGTTCATTACCATTTGCTTTGTCTTTCAGCTTCCTCTCTCAGCATTCAGATGGTTAGGAGGCTGAGTGTCCCCACAGCATTTAGCAAGCCAGTGAGATTTGATTTATTGATTGACTTCATTAATTCCCCCAATCAACCAAACAGCAGAACAATTCAGCTGCACGGAAAGTACTGCATTTGTAAAGTGGCATGCTTTATTTTTTCATTTTCCAAGGCGAACAGAGCATTACTAAAAATAACTAAAGATCTAAGTGCATTTCCATCACTACAAAGCGATGTAATAAAATTTCTTGTACCTTTTTTTCAGCAATATCCATTTGCCATGAAGTGTGCCACTGAAGCATTAATTTCCATATTATTAGGTGGCAGAAAGAGCTGCAATGTCCTGTATTTAAAACATTTTGTGCTGATTAAATGCAAACTCAACATTTATTAAACGCAGCATAGACAAAAAGTATGATTTTTTCCTGGCTACAAATGTGACCTGATAACTCTGCTGGCCAGCAGAGGGGCTACTGGAAGCCTGATAAATGTAATAAAGTGAACTGACAAAACAATGACTGACTGTTCTTTTAAGAACCAGTAACTGAGTTTTCAGCTGGTCCACAGCTGTACGGTTTGCATTTCCACTGTATGAAAAAGCATTTTGCCTTTCTCCAAATTCTAGTCCCTTCATCCTTTGATAAATATTCCAACCCCTGAATGGACCCCTCATAGCTCTCCAACACAAGTCCAAGAGATTGCAGTTCTTCTACGAGATACAGTTTTAGCCGTTTAATGACAGACACTGATTGGACAGAGGCTTTAGTGGCCTGTTGTTTAAGGTGTAACACAGCTGCCAGCTAGGAGGCATGTTTTAACCCTTCAAATTCTCCAAGACCAGGTCTGCTCGCTACCGACATACAGCCACCTTATTGGCAGAGACTCAATGGAAGTCTGCCATGTTTTCAGCTTGTAAAGCCAGCCCTCTCCTAATACCAACATATCTGTACAGCACACACATAGACACACAATTATGACACTGGTTGGTAAGGGCTGCGTGATTAAAGTGCCGCAGATCATGAAAGATCTGAAGGTGTTTTTTTTCAGTCAGCTCTCTGCTCCAGGGAGCAAAGCAAATAGCGGCATTTGATAACCCGCAGAGGCGGAATCAAAGATGACAATATTAACATTCACAGAATAATGAGAGTGTGCAGCAGATTGGAGTTGCAATTACACGCGTGTGCAAGTGAAGAATTTGTTTCCTCTTTCAGACTTTTCTTTTTCGGGCTGATGGACTACAGAGCAGTTCACTGCATAACTGTCACAAACTGGAGCTGAATGGACCAACTCCACAAATTCCCAAAGCTCAACTCTATATAGATATAAATCAGGGCTATTTCTGACTCCTTTTCATTTGCCAAACAACCCTTTGAAATTGAAAAGCTAGAATTCTACAATCAAGCAGACTTATTATCACACACATCTGGTGATTTACACATACATATGTAATGGTGAAATGGCTTAGTATCATTTTTTTTCACAGTCAGTTATAATGGATATTATCATGGATATGCTAAAATAATGCTACATTATTTTACAGCATAATTTCAGTTTAAATTCTCAATATGATTCAATTGTAACCACACTTGAAAACAACTTGTAGCTGTTTAAGTATTGTCAGCACAAACAGAAGAAATGCGTACTTACGAGAAGTGTTTTATATAACATGTATTATGCTTCATAGGATTTTGCTAGGATTCTTGTGAAAACTTTTCACTTGTGTTGAAAACTCGATTTGCACTGTCTGTGTATACTCACTTTACCATATGTCCAGTAGAGGGTGCTGCACACTAGCTTTGATCAGCTAATTGCAGAACCCCCTCTCACTCCTGCAGTACACTTCTCACATGTAATGCAACATGCATCATTGATGCACCTCGCATGGGCAGGGCACACGTCCCCTCTCTGGAAGAGGGAAGGCGGGCCCGGTTAGCGGCCTTGGCGTTTTTAACAGGGGGAGGGCCCGGCTGGTCCTCACGTTCGACTGATTTGGATACACGTTTGTTGCAGAAACAGCATTTGGAAATTAGTACCAGCGCACGGCTCCGCGATTCACCGGGAGGCAGACTGCATGTTGACGCCTTTCGAGCTGCTCAGCTGATTTAAGTTCCCAGAAAGGGCATTAGAAGCTCGATTTCACACAACAGGCCCTGAGCGATTTACCGAAGATTCTCAGCCGTGCGGCTATATGTTTTGGCATCGGTTCTGATTCATTTCGGCAAGCTCATCGATCTGCCGGAGTTCGGCTCTCGTCTTTCCTCCTGAAGCAGGGTGAGGGGGCGGAAGCATCAGGAGCCGAGTCTGTCTGCTAAAATTTCCCTGTCTACTAGAGCTGTGGCTGGGGTGGGGGGTGTTAGTCTGTAGGGTACTGACACTGTGGTGGGTGCAGTACTTCCAGAACTCAGGGGCTTTTGAGGTTAGTGTGATGATGCCAGCAACATCACATGCTTCACATGCCTTCAACTGACTGGTCTCAGTAAAGCTACAGCACATAAAGCCGGATGTATGTATGTTCTCACATCCATAGTGAAACATGAGATGTTGAGCGCTGGTCACAGTGGCAATCCTGGATGCCAAGATCCAAAGGGATTTCTGGTCTCCATTCCAGTTTGCATTTTAGGGGCTGATTAATTAAGTCTACGAATCTTTAACTAATTTAAGTCATGGTCACATTTTGTCGCGATTTACATATTTGATTAACTAAACAAACACACTTGGCTGATTCAACACCGTACTTGATTTAATTCTGGGTTGTTCTGTTTAGGAACTATGATAGATAAATGCACTGCAGTGGAAATGACCTGAACATTTATCTTCAGGCATGCAGGAACAGACACAGCAGAGAAAGATGAGGAAGCATTGAGTCGTCATCACGCCAGCATGGGCTTTGCTCCAGCCTTCCCCTAAATGTCAGTCCGATGTCTAAAAGCCATTCTGGAAGCCAGTCGCTGAAATCACAGTCAGTGGAGGAGCTCTGATAACCTGCTTTACCATAGCTGTTCACTGCAGCTGCAGATTGAGTAGCATACTTGAAAACTTCAAGACTTCAATCCTTGCAAAGGCTGTCAATCATGAGCTAACCCCCTTACATGCTTCACATGACCTGTGGGCCACCGCATATTTAAAATGTGCATTGAGTATCATTATCTAACTTCAATATATTACTGATCCCTAATCAGCTGCACCAGGCTAAACTAACAGAATACAACAACATATTGGGGCCCACTCATATGAGATGAGGGCTGTTTATTTGCAATTTAACAAGATAAGGCAAAGGCACTGGTAACAGAGCAGTTAAAAGTTTCATTCATCTCAATAATTTTCCCACAAGGGTCAGTGAAATTCAGCACATACAGCCATTTGAAGCTCTGAAAAAGCAAATAAAAAATGAATGAAATACAATAAAAACACCCCAAAAAAAAGCTAATTACATGTCCTGTGGGTGAAGACAAATGGCATGGTTCGGGTCTTGGGCGCGCTCGAGTGATTGGCTTTTTAATTTAGGTGCGACGCTCCCGTCTCCAAGCAATCAGCATCCATCTCAAACGGGCCCTCAAAACACACCAATCCCTCAGGTCTCACTGGCTACATCCTCACAATCAATTTATCCACACGGACTGAATACGGAAGCCCGCTGCTCCCTTTTAATTGAACTCTAATACACGCTCACCGGTCCAGCCATAAACAAATCGGTTATTAAAGTTTTGATTAGCAAGGTACACAGTCAGGGTAAAAATAAAGCAATCACTCCCAATGTAACGAACTCCCATGTTAGCAATTAGAGCGACGTCAGGTTCCAGTGGTTGTCTTCCTGGAAAGGGCTGAGCATTTTCATGACAGCGATGAAAACAATGGATTAATTACAATATCTCATCAGCAAATGATGAATGGCCATTGTAACATATTGAGTAATGACTACTGTGGGAAGTTAAAGGCCTTCGTAAACAAAACAAAGGCATACCTTTTTACTTAATGGCAAAGGTGATAACTGAACACCCCTGGCCACGTTTTTAAAATTGGCAATTGCAATTATTTGCATTTCCACTATTTCTCCTTATTTGGAAATATTTGTCCTAATTTTGTGGACAAAATACAGCTTTATTTGATCTAAGCCAAGGAATTATGTCTAGATAACACTCAAGAAACGTTTAAGAAATGGTGATATCTTTTGAAATTGGCATTTTAAAAGTACTCTCCTTAGGTGGTTACTGGGGAAAAAAAATCATTTATTTGTGTGAACTGAAGGAATTCTTTGCACTTAAGGTGTAATTTTGAAAGAAGTTTGGAGTTTTTCAGCCAAATAGGTTAGTGCAGTCTGGGTTTCCATTGTGTTGTTACAGTAGCATACTGTTAGTGTGGTTATGGTTGGCAGGGGTAATTTGTGCGTGGGGTGAGTTATTTCGATAAATTTTTGAAATGGGCTACACATAAATGCAGCACAGTGAGCCAAAATGGAGATCAGGGAAGGTAGCAGTGAAGCTGACGAAAACAACAACAGCAGGAAAAAAAAACATTTGTTTATTTACATTACATTGTTCATTTACCTGCAAATGACATTGTTCATTTACCTTTGAAAAAGGTTAAACACACACACACACACACACACACACAATACACAGCTTCTGCAGGTGTCCTGCATTAAGCACATCTTTGAAAGTTGGTAGCCATTATTTCTGCAATAAATCTGACTACAAGAGCAGACACTGGTGACTGAGTTACACTGGTGCTGCATACTTCCACACAAAACATAACCTTGAAGTGTTAAAATGTTCATTTTTACATGCATCCAATTTTATAACATCTCATAAATCTATTCATGCATGCCATAGGAATGCTGAGACACTAGAGGTAACCACATGTTTAATGGCTTATATAGCTGTTATAAATCCCTTATATGTTATTCCACCTGTGAGATAACTCATACCCACAAGTATGAGCAGGAGTTAGAAGAAGAAGCGTGTTGACAACTCGGTGCAAATGGGATAAAGGCATTGTGGTTAGATCTGAAGCTGAGCCCCTTGGTCCCACTTGCCAGTCAGAATGGCATCACTAAGAGGGAGAGTTTAAATGTGGCGTACCTCATGTCATAAACTGTAGCCACAGTACCATACAGAGAACAGTGGTAAGGCACCTCTCCCCAACACTGCCCATAAAATTGTAATTAGATTCTCTTCAGGCTTGAACTCAGATCTATAAAAGCGTGGAAAATTAGTTATCAAAATTAGATTATGCCAACATATACTGCGCTACCTTAAATGGCTTACTGGGAAGAACGACTCACATTAATATTACGCTGTTTTGTATGTCTGAGATAAAAGGGTGGTGGGCGGTGGAGAGGTATGCATTATCTGCTGGTTTTAATTTCACCCCTTGTATTAATGTACGTTTGACACTTTGAGTCTAAAATCTAATTAAAGTAGAACAATCCCACTCCATCTCCATTCACAATGAGGCAGGTAGTATTGATTAGCTTGCCGGAAAGTCGTTTTTGTGGAGCTGCTCCGCCGCTTAAAACGAGAGACCCAATTTCAATTGTCTGCTTAAGACGCCCAACACGGTTATTGGACCCGATTTTGTTTGCACAGAGGCGACGGGTCGGGAAACACAGACAGGCCCTTCGCGAGTTGCGCAATCCTCTCACGCAAAATGGACACCCGTGAAATCTGAAAGCTAATGACCCGTTTAACCGTGATATCTTCATTGCGCCCTTTTGGCTGTTCAACAGAAAACACAGCCACACAATGTTCTGCAAACAACACTCCGGGGTCATCTCCTTTACAGCAAACGCATTTCATTATATCACAGGGCAATTTGAAAACCTCTTGATAACAGTTATACAATTAGCTAACAGCACCTGAATGCCACATATTACTGCTATGGCAAGGGTGCAGTAACTGTATGCAGAATCTAAATAAAAACCAGGTAGGGACCTGCACCTTGCTTCCATGTCGGGGCGCCTTAGTCAAACAACAGGGTCCCCATGTCTACTTCTATTAAGAGGCACCGCTGCATCTTTCACATTAGCTTTACAGTTCTGAACAAATGCCACGTTCACCCAGGGGACGAATAATCCGCTTTTCGCGAGACCAAATGAATTTGTTGTAAGAGCGAGATTTCGGTAATTAATGGGCCATTTCCGTGCGCAATGCAATTCTCTGAGTTTCGGGATCAATAGAGCGGGCTGAGCTCTTCCGGGGGGTGGGGGGCGGTGGGGGGGCTGTGTGTGCGAATCGGGGGCGCATGGTAAATATGCCCCATCCCGACATCAAGGGGTCCACTCGTCAGGGGTCGTGATAAGTGCGCTGGTGCAGATTTATCTGCCGCACGGAAACGGGGGAGGGGGGGGGCCGCATGCGCACGTGTGGAGATTGCTGATCTCCCCCGGAGCGGATCACCGCTGTTCGTCTGGCGCTCCACGTCCTGTATGCACAGAGGGAGGCGCCAAGGCGAGCCTGTCTCCGCGCGTGCTGCAGGGAGGGAGGCGCGACAGGGAGGCGCGAGGGGAAACGCGTCCATCCGCCCGCCTTCCCAGACCTCGCCCCACGATCCAATCCAAACAGCCAAGTCGCCTGGAGTGAAAGCGCCATCCAATTAAAGAAGACCACCCCTTCCCACGTGCATTCGGCACCTCAGTACAACAAACTTACTGAGGCTTCCCTCTTAAGATGGCTTGGCATTGCTGACAGAATCCAGTGGTCACTTCACTTGGGTATGGTGCTGGGTTAACGTGGAGTGATTTTTTTATTATCATTGAATACCAGTCTTCCTTAAGATGACTTGGCAGTTTTCATTAAAATATGTGCTGCGCTCTGTATAGCGTCATTATGGAGACTTTGCCATTAAACACAGTCAGAGCAATGCGACGCTTTAACAGCAGTGCTGCACCAGAACAGCTTAAGGAACAGGGCCTCATATCTGAGAGTTCAAATCCCAGCTAAGTCAGTGCTGCTGTACCCTTGAGCAAGAAATGTACCTGACTTGCTTCAGTAAATGTGTAAATGCATAATGTATAAAACTGTACGTTCTCTCTCTCACCCAGTGAAACGGGAGTCGGCTAACCAAACAGATTACACAACAGAACACCCATCTATTCATTCCTCTTCTGTATCTCTGCAGCACAAAGTGTCCTTTTAACATGTAACTTATAGAGTGACATCTATAAATGTGTGGTGCGGAGGATCGGGGTAATGTGGGGTGAATGATCAGCATCACCATGCATTGCAACCAAGAAATTACGAGCCCCGTGTGTGTGCTAGGCCTACTGTTAGCTGGACTTTTTTTGCACCTGTCTTATCAGATCACAGGCCACTGTGCTTCCCACGCACTGGTCACAGGCACGATGACACCACACCGGCCTCACTCTCTGACCCCGAGGTGTGACTGTAAACCTCTGACTGTAAGGTTTGACTGTAAACCTAAACACTTGCCGAGAGCAAGGCGGCGAAGTGAACTGCAGCTCAAAAACAACTGGACGCTACCCCTCACTCGGTGAGTCCTGCAAGCCCTTGGTGCACTGAAGTGCTTCTGGCAAACGCAATGTGTAGCAGGTCACCACCTCCATTTGATGCTGTGCGTACAGTGCTGTAGAGTTCACATACAAAAAATCCATTCCTTGAAAAAGAAAAAAATATAAACATAAGAGTGATTTGTGGGGCACCTTTACAGGTTTGTAGTAGTGGCACCAGCAGTTTTATTAGATACAGTGTTTTTAGGAGCACAGTTTTCTGCAATAGCACCGCTGTTCTGTGACGTCATCATCTGCTGACAGTGACATCATTTATGACAGTGACATCATAATATGATACTTGTACCTACCTACACCACCAACATACGAAATTGGAATCGCCTTTCCAGCCACATTCTAAACACACCTTCTCAGTATATTAAAATTACTAATTGTAACACATTCACAAGGACAATGAGGTTTCTATGCACCATCTGTGTTTGGCTCCCCAATAACAAGCAATTTCAAATGTGATTAAAATGTTGTTTTATCACGGGTCCCCCTGTGATTGTGACTGGCCCCTAGCAGCAATATTTTACTATAAATTATCATTTAATCCGTACCTAATCAGAGCTTCAAATCAAAAAGGCCATTAGAATTTGAAAGCAAACCCCACGGAAAGCGGTTAGTTCCATGTAAGGCACACATACAGTTAAAAGCCCTCACAATGCAAACAATCTGTTTCTCTGAGTTTTTCAAAGGTCAGCCTTAGGAGTCTTTTAAACAAATGCTGTAATTAAAAGATTATAGAGAACATGTAGCTGAACAGAGTTCATATGACAATGCTGTTTGAGCATAATTAGCATCTTTTCACACATAACTGCACTAATCTATACCGATTATGAATGATTTCCTTGTCTGCAGAGGCTCAACACACGCCTATAGAGTAAAAACAAGGCCAAGGCCTTCACCAAGACCCATCGAGTTCATTGGAATCACAGCGCAACTAAATCTGCATTAAGAAAGAGCAGAACGTTGTTCGCATTGTGTCTGTGCAAGCAAAGAGCAGAATGACTACCAGCAAAGAGCTGAGGAGTCACGGAAACTCAGAGAAGCCCTCCGCCGGAATACGCCGTCTCCCGATGCGTGCACACGCGTTTGATTTCATTTAGCGCGCGGGCTGTCTCCTTTCCAAGTCGCACAAAATTATAAGCCGGGGAGACGTATGGCTGGTGTTTACGAAAATGGGCGGAATTCGTTTAAAGATGATTTCCCAAGCAGCGCTCTTCCTCAGTGGTGCTCTTCCTCCCTGCTCTGAATGCAAAGATTTCTCCAACGGCAGGCAATTATCAAATCACCGGTGAGGAGAGAGATGTGTCGTTTGCATTGGCAGCTGAGCAGATAGCAGCGGGAAAATTCCCAGCCTCCCTCTCTCACTTCCTCGCAAAGGTGTGCTGCAGTTTCCGTGCCATGCACCCCAAGAATGTTTGCAAGCTGCGAAATCCTTTTTTGCTGACCTGTAGGTTAATATTTCAAGGATCTGGCACTGACTAGTTTTTCCTCTGTATTCCTAACCAGTATTTCTGGTAATAAAACACGTAATTAATATGCACCATGTAATACTGGGATGGCACGAACCTGTGTTATATAAAACAAAAAATAAATCATTGCACTTTGCAGATCGAGGCAGCATGACACTGTGTTCCTGTAACATTACAGGTTCAAATCCCAAGAGGGATACTGCTGTTGAGCTCCTTGAACACTTAATCTGCTTATATTAGTTAGTAATATCAATGAATACAACCTCTTTTGATTACCATGGATGAGGTTGTGCCAAGCAAAAATAATTTAAATTAATGTATTCTCAAGCCCAAAGGGAGCGGAGCGATTGTTAATAGCACAGAAAAGGTGACACCATCACATTTTAATTGAGTCACTGCTGCACTCTTGAGAAAAAATACTTTAGGTGAACTGGTCCATAACAGATTGTGAACTGGCTACAAATTTTCCATAAGTCATGAAATGTAAATAAGTAAAAAAAAATAATGATGTAATAGCAGGCAATTCCTTAAAACAGTGTCTTTTCACACTGTGGCACACAGCCCCACGAACCCTCAGTGTAGGCTGCCTACAGATTGACTCCGAGCCTGTGCTAGGCTCTGTGAAAACACAAGCCCTGCGCTGTCTAATCTCATAAGTGTTTGGTCACTGCAGGGCAAACGTTTTGCCTTGAGTTCTGTCGGCTCTGGACTCAAGCGGAGGCCAGCTCTCCAGAGGTTAAGAGCTGCACTCTGGGGTCAAGATTTGGATTGCAAGTGTCCTAGCCTCTGAAGTCTTTAACGACAACAGAGGTACAGTACCAGGCAAGAGTTTGGACACACCTGATTAGCATAATAATTTAAAAATATTTTTGGCTACTTTGAAGACCCAAAATACAAGATTATTTTGATTTGTTTATAATTTTTTGGTCATTGCATAATTCTATTAGTGTTACTTCATAGTTGTGATGTCTTTACTATTATTTTAAAATGTGGAAAATAGTAAAAAGAAAGAAAGAAAAGTGTGTCCAAACTTTTGACTGATACTGTAGATTTTAAAAAAATGAAAATTTGATCAATACTTCAACAGGAATGTAGTCTCCTTACTGTTATATGGCTGTGCAACACATTTCAGTATAGAGAAAAGTCGCAGCATTTTTGGGAAGAAAGGGAAAAACAGGGAAGAAATTTTTGGGAAGAAAAGAAAAAAGATGGAAGAGAAAGTCTTACTGAACAATTCACCTTAGGCCACTGAGAAATGGCTTTGCATGAATACACTGACAGCATTGCCCTCTTAAACTGATTCTGGCCACCCCTCCCTCGCCCTTCCACCACAGATCATTAGTCTTAGCCTTTTTGCTATGTCATCCACTCACACTTTGACCGATTCCCAGGTTTTCAGAGCCTTGGCTCAGCTCATCCAATCCAGAAGCGTCATATTCTATTCATTCTAATGAGCTCAGCCGTGATGTTCAGAGTGCGTTTTATGCAACATGGCGCAGAGACAGAGGGTTAATTTGGCGCTAATTCACAGCCAGGCTTCTGAGAGACCGTCTATCGATTCGGCGTCAAAAGCACGGGCGACATTTTGCACCGTAATTGTGTCAGATGGGGGTTTATGCAGTCAGACTGTTCAACGGCTTTTGTGTTCGATCCTTTCATGCATGAAGGGCATATTTCAAATACAGTCCTTTCAGGGCTTTCAGACAGCTGTGGTCGCACAAGTCTTCAGGAGCGGATATGAGCAAAGCACACGCACCTCAATGCCGTGAAATTAATTAGGACATGAGTGATAAAAAAAAAAAAATCCAAGGTCAAGGTCGCTTTCTCACGTTTTATTAACCATGGAAATGAAAAGATTGCTCAGCCAATTTGCATTGTGTGCGTCATAAATCAGCGCCCCATTAAATCTAATTAAATATGTCTTTTTCAGACTCATTGAACAATAAAGATAGGTCACTAGTGGGTTAACATCAACGTAGTTAGCTCGGCAGGGGAGCTCCCCTTTCCCCCAAAACACACCCAACTCAAAGGCACAGATTAAATTATTTCATAATTACATGAACTAAAGTAAAATTGGGACTAGAGAGGCATATATTACGCTGCTGTTCATTCATTCATTCTGTTCAAGGTTGCATTCCCTTACAGAAAATGAAAGCACAGTCACTGCAGTTAACTTGCACATGCTGTGCCATTTCCTGACTGCTGTGACATGCAGCTAGCTGACTTTTCTTTTCTGAGGATGACATCACTGCATGTTTGTGTGGGATACTCTTGGTGCTGTGCTAGCACTGATACTTCATCTACCACCACTGCCCTGTCTGTAGCACACCTGTATTCATACTGATTCTGCCTTCAGTCTCATTTCACTGCAATGGGAAAGGTTGAGATATTGTCAAGCACGTCTTTGTCACTAACATTCTCCATCCTGATCTTCCCTCAGACTTGCAGGAATGCTGATCTTAATATCAGTAATTGTTGTTTCAGAGGAAATATGTGGGAGGATACTAAAGTGAACAGACACCACAATCACTACCTAGCAACCATTTAAATTGCACAAGCACATTAGCCTTTATAAGTAGCCATTAGATAACAATATTAGTAGCCAATCACAATCAGAAATGGCAAGGGCTAGGGGTGAGGAGACATTTATCTGGAATCATTCAAGGCAGAAGGATTATGAAGTGATTATTCTGAGATACGCTGTGCCTCCACATCACATTGTCATCTGATTCCAAAAACAGGATGATGCCTGACTACAAATGTTCCTTGTACCCTTTTTAACCTTGAAAATATGCCTTGAAATATGTTTCATTCAATGACTTGTCTTGTCCATCCATCTGTAAATCTCAAGCATGATCTTGTGGCTGTGTGAAACTACATCGTATAATTTTGTATAATAGTCCAAATTTTCATGAATAATCTCATTAGGCTACCTCCTTCACGAGACATGGAATACAGAGATTCTTGGTTGCATACTGTACATTGTATTGCAAAAACTGACAAAAATTTCCAAAACCCAAAAATTCATGTATTTTATTACTTTATAAGAATGACCATTACAGCTATTGGCTCAATCGCTCTTATAAGTCTGAGATGAAATATGATGTTGCCAGCATTGAGATTACAGAGGGTCATTACCAATTTTTGACAAAATCTAGCTGCTTTTTGACAATAGAATATATTGGGCTGTGTTACTTGACAGGGGACCTCCACAGTTAACATCCTTACAGGGCTTCACTTTACCATGCAAGCTACAGGCTACCACTTAATTGTAGATTATTGACATGGTTCTTTCATTTGTTTATCATTTATCATGATTATTAATTTAGTTCTGCACTTCCATATCCACAAACTACACTCATTTAGACCTGCACTGCTACATCAAGCATCCTTTAGCATACAGAGGGTGTGTAAGCTGTAGCTTGTTTGAGTTCATTTAACATTTCTTTTGGGGTTTTCAATGAATCTCTGTTTCATTAGAATTTATCACCACTAAGCAGCGGTGTGGCCCACTGGTTAAGAGGCAATCCTTGTAATCCAAATGTTGCAGGCTCTGTTCCCAGGCCGGGGCACTGCGGTTGTAGCTTGAGTGGGGGTTACATAACCCGAATTTCTTCTGCAAATATCCAGCTGTGCAAATGGATAACACGTTAAATAGTGAGCCGAGGATGACGGCCCCTGTTAAGGAGCCGTATAATGTGTCAGCAGCATCTCACAAAAGGTCATTTTGGGGTTTATTGCCTTCCTTCAAAGGAAACGTTCTGCTCCAGAGTCTAACTTGACTTCACACTGGGTGAGTAATTTGGGGATTTTTCACCTGCGATCAGCATGCATAAGCTCTAAGGAAACACAGACTCGTGGAAAACCCAGAAGGTATTGCTTAAATAACTGTGACAGACTGTGAGAGCAAGGTGAATAGTAGGCGGGCGCAAACAAATCTCTAGGGTTTGACTTGGCAAGCAAAAACAACAGCCTGTCACAAGAGGGGCCAATCACATTACAGAAAATGCCTTTTTTGGTGTAATGCAAGAGGACACATGATTGGCAGAGTTGCTGGCAACAGCTCCAGGGAGAGCATGAGGAGGTCTGGCTGCAGGATGGAGCTGGATCTCACACCACAGGCTGCTGCTCCTGTGTTATTTGCACCTGTCATAATGGCATTTCAGCTAGATCATGACTCTAAATGGATACATTTTTGCCCCCTCACACGATCTTATCGTGGACCCGAGCACAAGTTGCGTTGTGAGGTACCTATGATATTATTTCTGAGTGTTTGGTGGTTTTATGGTGTTATATCTCTTGTCTGTGATGAGACATTTGTGGACGGTACACATTCACAGCCTAGCAGTTTTTCAGCATGTACCTGCCAGAAGTCAGATTTAGTCCACTGTGCATGTTATCACGCCCACGTACTTTAATGCAGAAATGTTTACCAGGCAAGCACAATGTGTGATTGTTGGCAGGTATACTGGAGATTGGCCGTTCCCTTGTGTAATCACTATGCTGGGCTGGGTAATGTGGTCTCTTCTACGCTGTGCAATCCTGGTGTACTGTCCCGCGCAAATTGAGAGGAGCAACAAAACACCTCTGAAATGACAAGTTTCTGAAACTATCACCACCACCTGCCTTAAGTTGTCATTAAGGTGCCATTTGCTGTCTAATTTGCGACGATTAACCCAGCCACTTATCAGTGGATAACAACAGGGGTTGCTGCATGTGACACATTGAATCTTACAGAGTGAGAGAAGAAAGTAGCAGGTGTGCTTAATGCCTTGGTCCCCTGAACATGTGGGCCTACATTGTCTATAACTAAGCTTGTAAGACAACCTGAGGCAGTATAATATTTGGACACAACAACATAAAATAATAATGCAATCGATAATAATGATGATGATAATCATCATATTAACACACTTTTGAAACAGGATTGCTTAAAACAAACTAGAAAAAGAAAGGTTAGACAACAACATTTGGAATATTCTCTTTCGTATATTCTCTTTCTCTCTATTCTCTTTCATATAAGACATTAATAAACATAAACAATAACATTTTGCTTGATTTTATACCTTTCCATCTGTCAGCTTCAATGCTTGTGCATACGGGAATCATTATGAGATCTCCTAAGCCAGATATAACATTGTATTACCTCTGGTAATCTGTGCATGCACACACATGCCCACACACACACACACACACACACACACACCTCAGGAGAGAAAAAAGGATTCATAAACTTGACAAATTAAATCCACAGCATACAGTACACAGCCAATAAGGCATCAAAAGGACGATTCAAAGGTCCTTCATACAAATGAATTTCTGCCTTTCTGAAATTCTAATTAGTGGAGAACCAGTTGTCGGAAAGTCAGCTTTTATGTTCCACCACCTCAGGACTCTTTTCTTCACATTGCGCAAAAAAAAAAAAAAAACCCGCCTTTCAACGTGTCACTTCCTTTCGAATTATCTTCCAATCAATTGCGTTTAAAGCCCTGTTCTTTGGGCAAGGCATCTTTTCCAATTACACAGCCCCTTGGATGCGGTGCGACGGTGATCAAGCTACAGGGTCGGGTTACATAATTAGACTCACTTTATCCCTTAATAGCGGTGTAAAGAGCATGAAAAATTCAATTAATGTGGACTGAGCCAGTAAATAATGCCCCTGGCTGAAATGTGTGACATTGAGTCCTTGGGCTGTGTGGACAGGCTTCGGTTCCCTCACCCAGACCGTTGTGCTCTGGGTCGTGGTGGCACAGCAGTGGCGGTAATAACCTCCTACTGGGAGTGGGGTTTAAGACAGGGGGCGGGACAGTGGAGCATATCCCACCAATCAAAGGGTGCGTAGCGGAGCGGTTAAAAAAGCTGGGCTGGGCTGGACCGGTCACCTCAAGCCAAGTTATAATCTGTTCTAATAACACACTTCTGTTGTGCCCTTGAAACAAGGCTTACATTCTATATTCTCTACATTCCATTATGATGAAGTAATAAAGAGTAATTGAATAACACAACAGAATAATAACAGTGGAGGAACAAAAACGTATCAACCCGATCAAAAATTGCCTCTGGCCACAAAACAGATTATGCTGCTGTTGCAAAACTAGTCACACAAAAAGGACACATAGTCCCCTTGATATAATGTGATTTAGCCACTTAAAACTGCTAAGCATGGAGTCGTCTGCACTTCTAAGTCATTGGGGTTTAACCAGATGAATCAGGCAATCGTCCATCTCCGTGACTGAAATACATAATAAGCTAGCAACCAATGGGATGTCGACAAGCATCAGAAAACCCAAGCGATTCATAACTGCAGATGTGTTCATGTTTCCCCGATCGTGCCGTTTGGATCTGGGGCCCAAATCTGGGAAATCGCGTTTGGAGTGGATGAAAAAAGGCCTGTGACGGGGGCATCCTCAATGCCACTGACTCCTAAGGGAGGGGATTTAGGATGTTATCTACACACATCGCCTGCCTTGTTCTCGATCCAGATAAAGGCTGGCCAGAGCACTGGCCAGAGAGACTGCAACGTGTCAATATTTGCAGAGAGCCCACTCAAAAAAATAAAATAAATAAATATAAAAACAAATAGAAGATGGAAGTCGACCTCCACAGCAAACACTTGATATGGTTGACTCCCTCGTAATAACTGTGTGCAGAGCTTACCCAAAGCAGCAGTTATCTCCTCCAAACATGCCTTACTTACTGTGTGTAAACGGTCTGATTTCCTGTAAGCTTATTTCCCCGACACTGCCAACATGAAAGTTGGAGGGAACCTGGTGCACACACGGCCAAAGCGGGAGATAGTGAAATTCCCTCAGTCCGGGTTCAAATTGCACAGGGGTACCAGGAAGGTCGGCTGTAGGAGGACCACATGAGTTAAATAATAAAAAATCCTTTGCTCGTCTCCCCAATAGGAGGAATTCACACCTTCAGGGTAAACCAGGGAAATGTGCCTCCCTATCTTGATGACAAACTTGGCGAAACAAAGGGAAAAGTTTACTTTGTACTGAAGTATGAGGGATTATTGCCACATGGCGTGTCGGGAGATCGGGGAGGGTTTTGCCCTGATTAAAACAATGCATCCTTATTTGAACTGCAATCAAAGAATTTCTTCAGCGGCTATATCGACTTCCCCGCCTTTCATCAAAGTATTCCCTGCTGAACACATGTCGACTCCCTGACTTCTTATTCACGGCCAGTCTTGGCAGGATTAGATTTAAATCTTCTGAATGTCATTAAACGTTGACTATACATTAAACTTGTGCCTTGAACTACAAAAGCAAAAATCCATCCATCACAATCTACATTAAAGATTCATTCACAAACCCTATGGAGGCCTTCAATGAAAGCCATATTCACATAGGCAAGGAGCCCATTCTTGCACTGTGAGATTCTTTAAGACATCATGTTTTCACAGGCAGCTCACCTCACACCAGGACTTTGAAGCCTGATTGACATCTGATGTCGTTTCCAAATGTGTGTTTGTTCTGTATCCCATCCTGTCCTTATCTTTTACTTAAAGGCGGGCCAATGATAAACATCTTATACTTCAAATGTATTTATCATTGAATTCCCTTCAAATATCTCTAGCATACTACCATAAAAATTTAAATAAAATACTATTGGGAAACACCTCAAAAATGTCTTGAGGTTCATAGAACATAGAAGTTAATATAACACATCTCTACAGGGGAAATCAGAGAAAGCCCACTGGCAGTAGAACTGTGAATGGGTGGTTGTCATCTGAGGTCTGACCAGTCTTAGTCAGGTCACCTGACTGAGAATGAACGATGATGAAAGACCAGAAACATCCAAGGACTACAGGTTACATCACTGATGATGTGTCCAAGGGCACCTTCCTGATGTGCTTATCAATGAGGTGACAAAGTCATTACCACCGTTATTATCTCATGAAGGTGTAACGGCCGGCTGTGTATAATTAGTTAGCAGAAGGAGATCTGACACCAAAAATATACAATTACATCATAATATATATGTCAGCAGTACTAATGAGCTATCAAAGCAAAGCTAGTCAAGCTGTGTTCACCATTTGTAAGACATCGTTTTCAAGGAAAAAACAGGAATGGCAACAACTGAATTAGAACAAAAGTGTTTTTCCCCTCCAGAGTGATGTGCAGTGAAGGAGTTGCACATTTAAATAGTTTCCATTGACATGAGTTAATGTTTTAACTTCTATCTTCTCATTACCTAAACATGGAGGTACTGACACTCTCTGATGATTCTTCTTTCACAGATTCACTATTTTAACAACAGGGATTTTAGTACACATACTGTTTTAACTCAAACAGTGAGTGAAATTTGCTCTAAGCCAAGCCAATAACAACATGTTATTGTTAAGAAAAAGGAGACATTTTTCCTAGTTTAATCTGAATTGTGTGCTTGCTGTGGTTGCTGCTTTGTCAGCTGGTGATGCAGTCAGATATCATAGTACATGTCAGAGATGTAGAGAGAAACAGTGTGATCATGGATGACAAATTCACACACATCAGCATCAGCGCAGCTGGTTCAAGTGGTCTTGTCAGCTTACTCATATGTACTATTTCCCTTGCAAAATTAGTGTTTAGCACTACATAAAAGGCTGTACAATGTTTGGGGAAACAGAGCTAAATGCAGACTGAGTTCATGTCAATTTGTAAGCGGCACACTGAATTAGTGCAGGCTTTTGTTTCCTTATTGATGACAGAATGACAGAACACAGGAAACCAGACATAATCTTTTAAGGAGCTAAATGCTCTATCTGGCCTAATGTTCTTCATTGTGCTTAAGCATGTATCTCATCATCATCAACAACAACACAAAAAATGCATGTTATTACCACCACCACCACTACTACTACTACTGCTACTACCACGGATGGAATCTTTCGAAGCAGATCTGAATTTTGCTCCTGCTTTCAACAAGCAAGATGGACCATAGCATGACAATCCTCTTTCAATCATTCGCTGGATAATGAGTGTACTGAGGGTCACTAAATATTATGGCACAGACAACTTCAGGATCTCCCTAAATGGAATTACATTGCCAGGGCCTGCTGATGGGTGTCTAAGCCTCAACCTACTGCACAGATGTCAAAGTATGTTTTTTTTTTTTTTTTTTTCGTACTAGAGGCTGACAGCTAACAGTGAGTCATGCACAAGTTAGGCACAGATGAGTAGAATATCTTTGTTTCAATAGCTAGGGGTGCTTTCAGCAACACCAACTGGAGGCATTATCAGCTAACGAAGCAGAGGGAACCTTCTGCAACTCCATGAAAAGGTGAAGCTGTCTGATATTTGTCACGCTCTCTGCATAAGAACGTATGCTAAATGAATGTAAATTAAACGAAAGTAACGTAACGCAGCGTTTTTACTCACTCGTGTCCCTCTGAAAGTGAGGCAGAGGTGGCAGAAATAGTGCCAGTGATTTGCTGTGGTGTGAAAAGGTCCCGGTTACCTTGCATGCACTTGAAGGAAATGTAGGTGGAAAGCTAAACTCATCAGAGGGACCGCTAACTGCAATTAAACAGGCTCTTAAGCTGTTTTTCTTTATCTAGTTCCCGCATTTCCCTGAATGGTTATCTTGGAGTTGCATATTGGCTCCATCCCTCTAGTTGCAACGATAAAGCTTGTCAGGATAATGTGAGAGCCTGCTTCTCTGGGAACACTAAGTGTGCGGTTTTTGTTTGCCTTCCAGATTATTGTTGCGTGCGGAGAAGTGGGTAGGCAGAAATAGACACTACACATCAACTCTATTCAAAGCAAAATTAATTTGCCCCCGGGCTGTGCCTGTACTACCGAGGGGCCATCTTTCTTCATTGCGAGGGATAATAAAGGCAGCGTTTAGGCGGATTCTTAATCTGAAAGCTAAAGCCGACGCCGCTTTTACAGTTAGCGGCTAATGCACCTTTTCGTTCAACTTAACTGCGGGTGCTGCCAGCAATGTGATAATGTTGTTGTGGCGTTACACGGAAGTTAGGAGACTGCTCTGTGTCAGCTGAGGACCACTCCATTGTGTCAAGAAGACAGAAATCAAAAAGCAGATCCATTAGCAAAATGACACTAAAAAGCAAACTCTGAAAAAGGAGGATGGAAGAGCGGGGGGTGGGACCAGCCAAAAAATTAAATCAACAGCTTTGTAGCAACCTGAGAGCAATAAACACGAGATTCACAAACACACTTTAAACGTTGTCACAATGTTAACACTGAACTGAACCACCCTGAGGCCTCAATATAATCTGGCTCTTAAGAATATAAGCATATTTCTTACTCCTTTTACTTACGGGTATGACATCAGGGGCTGGTATCTGATAATGTATCAGTAGTTTACATTAAAATCATCAGCTAAATATCATCAAATTAAATCCAGCATTCAATTTATTTAAAATTGGATTTAAAAAAAAAAGGTTCTGGAGAAATACCAATGATTGAATAAAGGAAACCATTCCATTAAAATTGTGTACCAAGCGCACATAAAGTTAATGTCCTTGGAGACTTGCAGAAATGACTGTTAAATCCAAACACTTGTACTGGGTCTCTGTCAGAGAGAAGTGCTATGTGCTTTTAAAATGTAACAATGTTTAATTGAATAGAACAAAGACATTTGCACAGCTGGATCCTAATTGGAGTAATAGACTTAGCATATTTTGTTCACGGGTACAATAACACTTCCATGCTTGGCATTTAAACCAGGACTCGAGAGATTCAGACTGCATTGGTCTGCTTATGACCTCACACTACAGCTCAAGTATTTGGGCTTTCTGACTGGTGAACAGTCCTAATGGCGAATCACAGCCTGACGCTGAAATTAATTTTCTAAAATGTCAACCCAGAGGCTTATATTTATCTTCATGAACTTGTTGCCCCAATTCAGTATTCATAATTCCAATTTTTACGTCGCTTCAATCCCCAAATAGACTGCTAAATTATGTTGAGAATACGTTTCCGGTCTTTTTAAAAAATTTACATTAAAGGCTGTTATACAGTACAAAATTAAATCTGCCTTGCCGCTGCGAAGCAGGATGCTATTGTTGCCTTTTACAAAACACGCAGTGAGACAGCCAGTTGTGTAGGTTCTGACTCAAAAAATGTCACGGCGATTGCGAGACCGTAAGGCTGCCGTCGAGGCTTAGAGATTTAGAAGGAGAGGAGGCTGGCTTTTTAACTCTGCGTGGCAGACATGCTAAACACGGCGCACACCGTGATCCCGGGGTTCAGAAAGCGGAGCAGCGGGGACCAGTCACTGTGGCGCCGGTATCAACCAGCCTCGCCCGCAACGCACATTTACAAAACACGGCGTCCCGCTGCAGTTAAATCACGTCGGCGGCCGTGCGCGTTGCCCCTATGAAACCGGCACTTTCAGCGCATTAGCCATGCTCGGGCACCTCCCCCCTGCGCACACGGCTCCGGTCGCGCTTTCTAGCTGTTTATAAGCGGTACGCAGAAGGAAAGGGGTGAGTGACGTGTAAAGCGCAGACTGGGAGCCGGCAGGCAGCGATCTTGGGTGCGTGACACATTTGCATCAGTTTCTATATTATTATCTCTTCTCTTTTTTCGTATCCCGGAGGATGTACTTTCAGGAGAATTGATTCTGTTTGGCCTCTGATGTATTTCTGAGCTCAAACTGTTCATTCACAGAGGATTTTTACATATGGTGATTCTAGGGCAGGAAGGTTGTTTTTTTCCCCTCTCTTCCAACTTCATGTTAAACGTTTCAAAGAAATATTGCGTATATACATACATAATGTGAGGGGTTGCCATGACAAGGGACAAAGAAGTACCTAATTACCACCAGCTATGTATATACCTTACATTTCATGGTAAATATGTAAATCAATCAAAGTCATAGCAGACTGCTTGGTGAGAAAATCGACTGAGCATGATACATTCTATAATGTAAAATGTAATTAACTTCTGTCACATCATGTCATTTACAAAGTATATTTAGTATACCTAGATACTGATCACTTAGGAATATAATTAAATATAAAATGATTTTGAAATGTAGATCTAAGCAAATAAATCTCTTTGGTCATCATGATGCCACATGTTGGAGATTGAGTTGGAGAAACAGCTGCTTGCAGGTGAGACAGGCATATGTGATCTGTTGGTGGTGATAGTTCCTAGGTTATGTTTTTGTTGCCTTAGGAGCTACGCTGAGTGTGGATGGGTACAGAGGGGACAGGGTGCCATTTTCTGGCCAATTCCACCCCTTTTCCTTTCGTCCGCCCCTGTATCAACCTTGCCAGAACTCTTTGAAGCTCTCCTAACACTCTCCCATCACCTCCAGACTCTGTCCCTCAGACACTGTCCTCAGTGTCTGTCCCCCCCCCCACCCCCACCCCACCCCCGCCTTTAGGTTGCAGCAGCCGAGCCATTGCCAGCAGGGGGAGAAACACGCGGAATCACCTCATATTCAGACATCCCATCTCGCGGAGAGAGAGAATAAAAAAAGGAAGAAAAGCTTTCCTTTAGAAACACATTATCTGCACCTGTGTATGTCCTGAGAATATCTCGCCGTGCGATTACTCTTCCGTCCCCTGGTATGCAGTAATGGGATTTTCTCCTTTCTGGCGGTAGGGGCCCACTGCATCACCCCGCATGTTTTCAACAGAGCTGATTTGAAAATGGGAAAAGGGAATGTGTGGAAAAAACGCTCACTTCCTACATCTGAGTTACAAAAGCAATTATTTAATAGATGCTCTCGAGCTGATAACACCTGGCAGCAGGTGGCATTGTTTATTTGCTGAGTGATAGAGACTAAAGGCAAAATCCCTGCCAGAGCTGGAACTCCTTTCCCTTTGTCTTTCTTGCGTGTGAGACGGTACTTGGTCCAGAATAACAAGGTGAAACTGCCATCTTTTGTGCTGATCGTCTGGAAGGCCTAACAAAACAGGCCTTGTTGTACAGAGAGAATACTGTGATGTGAGTGATGAATTTGGACACGCTGTATCTTCTCGGTATCTTTTTCACACAACAAAACCTCAAAAACACTGGCAGACTGTGAGCCTTTTATGAGAGAAGGAAAATAACTTGATAATCATTCTATCATCCTGAGCTGGTCATTGATTGTTTTGTGCGATTAACAAGCATGCCAATTTAAATATGGATCCCCTAATAGCAGCTAATTCACTTATGATTGATCAATTCTAATGTAGTAATGGTAGCTGTGCCTTCATGTGGTTCATTTGAAATCATTTTAGCTACTTTGGAAAAAATAAATGCACATAACTAAAACAAAACAACTGGATGTAAATTGAAAGTTACTGCCAAACTTTTTGTAATAATGGCAATAATTAAGCACCGTAATCTTCGTTTTATACTTACGCCATGCAAATTGAACAATATGAATGACGCATTAGACTTAATTATGTAAAGAGGAAGCACTTGCCCATGGATGATGCTTAGTAGAATCTGCCAGCTTGGTAATCATGACATACAGGATCAGGGCTGTCATCAGTTTAAAGGTGAGCTCTCAGCCTCCACTGTTCATAGCTCACCAGGCCCAAAGACTAAAAACTGTACTAATCCTACCAGGGGAGACTTTAACCGTTAGGCAAAATGAGAGCCTCTGCAACATTGGGGAAGGAAGCTGAAATCCGATTATAAACAGATACTGTGCTAAACTGGATTTGTTTATCCTGTGCGATAGCTCAGGCGAAATGTGCAAGGCTTATTCTGCGGTGGTGAATGTTAAGCGCGAGGCCCTGATCCATTGATTCTGGTAGGACACCGTCCCCCCAGTCCCCCCATTATCATTCTGGCGGTGTAGCCCCGATCTTTATCGCTGGCCGCGACTTTTTGCATGCCGTCTCCCAGGATCCTTTCCCTTCCTCTTTCTGCAACTCTAAAACCAAGGCTTGCTTTGATGTGCTCAAAATAGCAGCTGGGTAATTCAGAGCCGCTGATAGAAAGTTAATAGAGTAGCTGGGGGGGGGGTGGTGGTGGTATTGGAACAGTTCTTCATGGTCTCTTTAATGGATTGCTTTCTTAAACCTTTTCTTTTCTCTAACGCTGTAGAGCGTATTCAGACTCGGCGTGGAGCGCGGTGTGTTTTTTCTTCTTCTGTGGCTCCCCTTTGCCCACTGTCAGCACCCACACACAGGTACAATAGCCCATCGCCTTGTCCCGCAGCACCCAAACAAATTGAAATCCAGCAGCTGCCATTTGATCTCCTTAAAAAAAAAAAAAAACAGTATGCATCGTAATAACTCCAATCTCTCCCATGTTAGGCAGGTAATGACTGTGGATGAGTTTTGGGGGTTTTTTGTTAGTGGATAAAATGTATAAAGGATAGTACATTTGCACAATCCTTGTGTGGGCAAGAACATTGGACAGCACCGCATCAATCACTGCAAACAGCTCACCATTAATCATGTCTGACCCATATTAAGATACGTCAGATTTGGTGCATGCACTGCTCTATCACTAATATAGATTTTATCCTAATTCTTCATAACAATGTGCATATCTGTAACACTACCTGGCAGTAAATGACAATGATGGAATGTGCTGGGTCGCCCCTCCTGATTTCAGCTAAGGCTTATTTACACAGCCGTGGGATAAGCATCGCAGCGGTCCATCATATCGGAGGCGTGCTGCAACTAATCATAACTTTTAGCGTTCGCAAACAAACAAGCGATCAATCCCGCCGGAAAAAACTGGGGCCGCGCGAGTGCGGGCGTGCGTGTGGGTCTGTTTCTGATAACGAATAACAGTGCGGCCCCATCTTCCCAACCCTTTCCAATCCCAGTAAAGCCTCACTCTTGTAAAATCCTAAGGATTTTATATAAGCCAGTGATTCACGCTTAAAAAGCCATGCTGAGACCCTGGCTAAAACTCTGTATCGGAGAGTAACTGGAAAATAGCTTGAACTGAATGTTTTAATCCAGTTCCAGGCTGCATAATTATTCATTAGAGCCCATTGAATTTCTCCTTCTTGCATTAAGGGAGCTCTTGGAAGTGAACTGTTATTCTTTTGGAATGGACCATTAGGTTCATTTAATTACGTGTAAAGGTGGACAGTTTTTTCTCCTTTTAAAATAAAAACAAAAAAGAGGAGGAGGAAAAAAATCCCAGTGTATTCACCCATTCTGCTTCAAAAAAAAGAACTCTTTTTCACACATTGTCAAATGCTTTCATTATCACTCCTTTATACGTGAAAAAAAAAAAATCAAAAACCCATAGAACAGCTGTCCTCGCAAATCCAACAGCAGAAACTGTCGGGTCCCTGTTGCTTTTGAATGTCGTCTCCAGCCTGCAAGCCACTATTCCAAAGAACATAAAAGATTTTCTCCTAAAAAAGCGCACTTTAAAAGACTTTGAAATAAGACAGGGACAAATCGAGGTAAAGAGGCTGGCGTAAAGATGCCAGATAAGGAACAGAGGCGCTTGTGTGTTGACTGCCCTGATGGGGGAACCGGCTGCAAGCGGTCTGGCCGACACCGTCTCCATGCAGATCCGGCTGGGCGCCGGGGCGGTGAAAAAGGTGCCACCACATCTTTAACCGCCAGCCGTCAGGGAGGGCTTAATCAAACTCCTCTGGGCTCGGGGTGTGCATGCCGTCTGCTCTGATAACAGCTTTCTCCAATCCAGCGCCCACCCCCCACGCGTCCCACTTCGCGACAGCTCCGCATCCAATCTTGAAAGCGAAGCGTTTAGGCCGGGGATGAGCTGACCCAGACCAGGCCGCTCACGGTTATCACAGCGTGGAGACAGGCCCTGGCATCTGGAGAACTCCCCGACGCTCCACGCGGCCGGCGCCAATGCCCCCTGTGGGCTCCCTGCCCGCGGGTACGGAAATTCGGCGTCTGAGAGTGCAGCCGCACTTCAAAGAAATGCACTCCAAAGAGTCCCCACGCAACCTCTGAAGCCAAGACACGGCCATCTTCCTTCAGCGGGGAAGAGTCCCCTTTTTAATTCTTAACTCTGTCAACTTATAGACAAGGGTACCAAATAGGGGTGCCTGCTGTGGCAGCTCTGTCCCCAATGCATTTGAGTCAGTCCAGTATAGCTGCATGTCCACACACACACGCGCACACACACACACGCACACGCACACGCACACACATACACATATATTAGTGACATCTTGAAAGCTCTTAAAAAAAAAAAAAACAAGGCTGAAATCTTACCTTTAAACAAATAATTTCTACTAACCTTTTTGCTTTGTTTTGTTTGGTCAATCATGCAATTAATAACCAGAATAATCCCTACCTGTTGGCTGCTAATTCTCTCTCTCTACGTTGTATCTTTTGGTAACATTCTTATTTAATTCCACAGATTATTCAGTGTTGGCACATATCCACTGAGTATTTAACAATGTGGATAGATTTTCTCATCTTTTTTCTGTGCCCACAAGCAGAGCACACTGATGACTTAAAGATCAGGTCATCTGTGCCGGCACTCACTTAAAACACTCAAGAAAGTGAAATGATTTTTCTGAATTGGGTTTTTCCACTAGTCTTTTCTTGCAATTCACCCTCAAAGCTTGCAATTACATCACGCTGAACCCCTTTTAACTTAAAAGTGCTTCCTTTGTAATGATCAAATTGATTTTTCCAAATTGAACGCTAATCATGTACATTTTCTAGAGTGATGTGAAGAAAAAGAAAACTATCAGAAGACATCAACGGAAGAGAAAGAGAATTGCCCGCTGAGGGGGTATGGGTTATTCAGACAATCGGCATGATACTTATTTCAAGCTCATGAGCTGCCACTTATACGCAGAAGAATGTCCCTGCAATCCAGTGGTGACCACACGGGAGAGATTTTAGAGGTGGTTTTTAGATTGGCAGACGATCCAAGTTCTTGTCCAATGAACAGCTCCATTTATGCAACAAAGTTCAAACCACCAACCAATGCCACTCCCAACTCAAAAAAAAAAAACATCTCACACTCTCCACTCTGCTTTCCCTTTAAGTATGGTATTAACAATGCAGTTTCTAATAATTAGTTTCACCTAGCCACGCGAGACTGACTCTCTTTCTCCCACAGTGGTGTCAGAAGTTCACCTCCTGAGCCCCTCTGTTTGAGAAGCTGTTCCCACACCACACCAAACTGAATAGATATGTATGTTAATAAGATAAAATGAGAAGCTAATATAAGATAATGACATGTGCATAGATAAATATTTAAATGCCTCAATGATTCTGTCGTGGCATCCAGTTTGAAACAGGTAGCTTGTTGGCTAGCAAGAAAGATAATTAATCTTAGTAGTACAAGGAAATGTAGACCAGCTCTGCTTTTTCTTACATTAAGTCAACTCAATAACTTGATTTGTTAAAAATTCATCAAATAATAAGACATACAACAATAAAAACAGACAAATAAAAGATCATGAGGAAAAAAGCAAGCCAATAAAACAATAAGAATGGGACTTATTTGGGTCTTGGAACTTAAACTGCAACTTTTAGTGTAAGACCAGGGCACATTTGCAGCAAATGTAACCTAAAGCTGTCAAATATGAGATTATAGAAGTCATAACTCTGAATTATTGCCACTGGATGCTACAGTCGGTGATGACAGATGCTTGCAATAATTCCCTCAAAACTGTTTCTTAACACCACCCACCTTTAATTGACTCCAATACGCATTTTCATCTGACCTTCCTCCCTGTGTTGCCCATATCTTTTAAATTAATCCCATTTCCCATGGACTCCCATGCAGTTTTCCCCCTGACACCTCCCTCATATATTTTTCAAGGCGTCTACATTTGCAGACACATCTCCCCATTCTGGCCGCCCTGACCACAGCGATTTCAGCGTACGGTAATGCAAGAGTGCGAAGCCAAACAGAGCTCCCTGCCTCTCCAGCTTAGCTCTTAAATCCATCTGAGTTTGGCCCAGCGCCTAAGACCGCAGTCTGAGAGAAGGCCAGAACCCCTGTGGAACTTGCAGCAGCCACCACCGCTTAAATCTTAAGAAGGAAGTACCTCAAAGACTCTAACATATGACATCACTCCTATTCAAGACAGTATCGATCAACACATCTAGGGCCTCAAAGTCAAATGACACATGATACAGACTTACCTGTTGGATGGTGCCCACAGGTTCCATGGCCAAGGGGCAATAGCCCATGCAGAAAAAGACAAGAGACGACGTTGTTAGCATTCTATTCTCGCATAAACCACCACAGCTCATCAACGGGCATAATAAACATGCACATGAGAATCTCTGACAGGTAGGTAAATGGAACCAGCCTCTATGATATAGACCTCCTTTAAAAACTGTTGACAGTTTGTAATACAGATCTTGTAACACAATGCGTGTAATTGAGGGCATATGAGGACTGGGAGCGAATATGTCCTCACATAGGGGCTTTCTCACGTGCCTCCAAAAGACAGAAATAAAAAACCCACTGGCAGTGACACGTGAGGCATAACGGCGCTTTGCAGGATTGAACTTCAAGCCATATATGAATCTGTTGAGACACAAACAGAATTGCACGCCCCCAAACCAACATTGACCAGCGCAAAACTGTACGGATATTGAGCGTTTTATGCTTACATAAATCATGATCCGCCATGGGCCACTCACCCAGCAACAGCGGGCTAGGCCCCCATAGAGGTATTGCCGGCATTCAGAAGTTTCCAAAGTTATTATGTCTGTTGATTACCTTCATGAAAAAAAATCAATACGCGCAAAACTAATCGTGTGCATTCATGGTGTATGTCCTCAGCCGCGCATTTGTGAGCCGGAGGTGATTATTTTCCGAACAGCGGAGCAGGGTGTCAGCTCAGGTCTCTAAGGGGGAGTGGCAAACGTTGCTCCAACATTGGCAAACAGCCTTTTGGTGGTGAGCTTTAGCACAGGTAACCATGACAACTTGTGCTGGATGAGCTTGGGCCTTTGAAATGTATGCAGTGAAGTGCCTGCCGGTTCAGTACCTGGCAGCATAGTACCCACTGCTCAAAGTACCTGGCATGCAAACGGCTTGCCTTGCTAATAGCCTGAAGAATTCGACAGTAGCTGGTTCAAGAGCTGATCGTATTTGATAGAGTACAGAAACAAGTGAGATTTGGGGTCAGGTAATTAAAAGTGCTCATCAGGACTGGATTTTCTCACATGAAGAAAAGATAAAGATGTCATTTTTGTTTTTTCATTTATTTTTTAAAATTTGGAATCAGCTTTTGTTCGGGATTTTGGGATTTTTGCTAGGAAAAAAAAATATATCAAGGTTTCATCGTAAAAATAAGTCAGTAGCTAATGTTATTCATCTTTCATTTAAATGTTTGTGGTGGTTTCGCATTGCAAATCAGTCATTTTTGTTAAGTCTATGACCTTATATTACACAGATTTTGCAGTTAAGATGATGTTGTTCTGTAAATATTTTGACAAATCACAGAAATACGTCCAGGCTTCTGCAAGATATTTTACACATTGCTGATGTTCAGCGTGCATTGCAAAAATCATGTGTCAGGAGTTAGTCTGATCATGTGTCTGTGTGTGTGTGGGTATGTGCCTCTGTGTATGCATATGTGTGTGTCCTTGAGTGTATGTGCTTTTGAGTGTGTGTGTGCATGAGTGTGTGAGATGCGAGACACATGGCAGGTCCTGGTGTCTGGGAGCTATGTTCATTTCTAATTGCTTTTATTCCAGTTAATGATCACTTGTCCTTTTAATCCCTTTGTTTCCACACAATTACCTCCCTAGCTGGAGCTGTGCATTGCGGGGACGTCTTAGGCAAATAAACAAGCTTAGCGACGCTTAGCGCAGGTGCGCAGCAGATAAGCACGCCCTCTCGACTCAACGCGGAGAAGGGGAAGCTGGGAAGGGGGCTCGCGTGCAGCGCGACACCGTGGGCGTTCATTTGCGAGGGATCAATGCGCAGGGATTTTGAACGCGCAGGACATGCTCTCGCCCGCGGGTCGAAAAAGGAGGAGGCGGTAACATGAACCGATCCCCTGCCGCAAATGAACCTCCAATGTATCGCGGGCGTCGGATCGCCGCGCCCTCAGGATGAGCGGCATTAAGACGTCGAAGCCCCTTTTACGTTTGCGCTGCGCTTGCAGACAAGGTCAGCTCTGACAGAATATGGAGGCAGGCCTCGTTCCAGTCCGTTTGCACTGCGCTTGCAGACACGGTCAGCCCTGACAGAATATGGAGGCAGGCCTTGTTCCAGTCCTGATGGACTTTTTTGGGGAGGAGCTTACTTAGCTTCTCTATGTGATGTCACACTGCTCGATATGACACCCCCTCTGGACACGGCTGTTACCCACATACATTTCATACTGCTTAGTGCCAAGCACATAAGTCACTTGCCAATTTTAGGACTAGACAGACTAACAGGCGATAACTGTGTTTCATTCAAAGCCTCACTGGTTATTGGCAGTGAAACCTCAGATCTGAGGTATTGTTCCTTGAGCCTTTAACCAGCAACTTGGGACCTACTCAATCCCGCATTTCATAAACATTTCAAAAAGGAATACTGCTCAAGAAAATCAATACTGCCATGCTAGTACAGCTAATATCAGACACATTTGACTAAATAAGTCGACCATATACATGGGCTATATATACATGACTCAGCATGTTCCTCATAATCTGGTGCATATCTCAATACAATGTCCACGTTTTGGTAATCTGCTCTTAACCTAAACTAAAAATAAAAAATACAAATGAGTTGATCTAAAGAGATATATCCATGAACTATAGTGTAAGTTTGTTCATTCTGTTAAAAAAGATGATTAATACAGGGGTCACTCATACATTTTTAACATTGTCAGAAAGGTAAACTGTGATACTCTGTTGTATCAATACATTTCTATACCTCTGTTATGTACATGTTAGAGTTTATCTAAAGAGGTATAACCATGAATTATACTGCAAGTTTCTTCATTTTGTTAAAAATATGATTAATACCAGGGTCACTCATACATTCTTGATATTATAAAAAAGGTAAGCTGTGATAATCTGCCATACCAATAAATTCCCACATCTCTGTTTGTAGATGCTTTGTAAATGCACCTATACTTTTCCCTGGGGGTTCATTGGCAGGAAAACATCGAATGAATTTCAAACTCCAATTACATATGCTTAATTGATGTAAACCACTGACAACAAATCAAAGCACATGTTCTAGGTGCCCTTGAAAGAATTTCAGAAGAACTGCAGGAGAGTGAAAGGGGAACAAATTGAGAATGTAAAGCTCACTGCATGACCAAAGGCCCCATTGAACAACTGAACATTAAACATTAGCAAAATTTCAATCTGAAGACAAATGTTGATTGTTTTATCATATGAAACAACAATGTCTTTGATTCAGCACTGACTTTATTTTAGTCAAACATGAAATCAGCCAGATCCTCAAATCCTATTAAGAGCATAACATACTTTCTTCATAGCCTGCTTCCACCTACCCAACATGTGAAATCGATCTCTCTACACCTCCACTGAATTTCCACTGAACAGCACACCTCTGCCGTAATTAAAACGAGCCTCACCTTTAGACTGACTTTCTCTTTTTAAAACGTCATCTTTTATTGGAGCTTTAAAGCGGAGATCAATCATAAATACGGGGCCGGCGAAACGGATTCATAAAGACATTTACAATGTCCCCTAAATTCATGTGAAGTGAGTTAATCAAGTGGAAAGAGTGGAGGGTATCGGCCTTTTTTGTGTCGCTCAATGGGACACCAAGGGCTGCCTTTAAAACCCTTTGTGCTCTCTGGGGGATAAGAAACAACCTGCCATCTTCCTGGCACTCACATCTGGTATCAGCTCATAAAGTGGCAATATTGTACACGCTCTGTGGGAAAGTTCTTATGAGGACAGTGGAGAGTCGGGCTAATGAGAAGTTGCGAGGATTTTAAAGGGAGGCATTTTTCATGCGTCCTTTGTATTTCAGCCGTGAGGACAAGACTCTGATTGATGAAGACCTTCAACTTCTTCAAAGGAGAGCACAAAATTGATCCCTGCAGATGCTTTGAACTTAGCTCCCTCTCTGCCCAACTGAGGGACGTGAATTGAGAATTATTATAATTGTATATTTTAAAGAAAGGGACCAATCTTTCGCTGATGATAGTTGATTCTTGAAATAGCACACTCCAAAAAAACCCACCCAGGAATTTCAGAAAATTATAGGTATTTTAACATTCAAATTAAGTTCAATAGGGCTTTTGTCAGCCAAAGGGATAGCTCATTTTGGACAGCTTTTGTTCACAGACACCCGCTTGTTCTTTGAAGTTCACCTGGGGCACTGCAACTTATGGACAATCTTTTGTCAGAGATGGAAAGAAAAGGAGAATCAAAGCTTGCTCATACATAAATCAACAGAGAGAGGACAGAGATGAGGGAATGGGGAACAGTAATGCTCTGGGTTTGCATGGATAAATCTCATTATATTTGTGTGAGTGTAAATTATCAAGACAAAGGATTTAAAAAAAGAAGGTATTATGACTAGGTCACTGATCTTGAATTGATAAAGAATATTCAGCTTTTGAAAAGTTTAAAGTTTTGCTTTATTTATATATTCAAGTTATGTATAATAACGTTGACAAGTACACTTTTAAAGAGATTTTTTGATTACTTGAAAATTTATGTTTTCAGCTGTGTTATAGATTTTGGATAAAAGCGCATATTTCTGCCGCTGAAAATGAAATTTGTTCCATTTCAACTACAGCGCACACAGGGCCAAAATCCATGCTGACCTATTGGTTTCCCAGCATTCAGCACACAATACTGTGTGCTGGAATACTAAAATAACAAATAGATCCCCTCTGGCAAATATCTATCTGTCTCTGTCTTATCTTATGTATCATTTCCAAAGAGACTCTAGATCTCAGGCATCAGTGCCTCCATGAAACATATTCTAATATCAGAAAAAAACTCAAAGCTCTACTTACCTTTAACACAGAATGCTATGGTAAGCTCGTGTCCCAGTGACAACACAAAGCCTCTGTGGCTATGCTAACGCATCTCAGCTTGGTTTGGAGTTGAGGAACGGATTTGAGATATGAAGACATGCGTACCCATACCCCAACTTTAAAAGTAAGGAGTCCCTTCAAAATATTTTTCTTCAGAGTACCCATGTGATTACCCCATAACAACCGTCAGTAATAATTACACCTGCAATCTGAGCAGAAATATCACAGATTTTAGCATTTTGGATTGCTTTATCTTATAGCTACAGACATTAATGCTAAGGCCATGAGGTCCCAGGGGAATCTGTTTCAAAATGTTTATTAACTATATTGTATTGAAAGGGTTCCTTGATTATGCACATCAATACATGCTATCAAGAAAATGCTTTCCAGGAGATTTGTGATAGGTATAACTCACTTTATTGAGCAATTGATTGCATTGAGCTCACGAGAGGACACTCACACTGCCCTTTTAAATAAATCATACTATTAAATTACTAATCTGAAGTCTAAATACTGAGTAAATGATATTATAACATCAGCTGAATTCATCAGATAATACAATTGGGCTAAAGGTACTAATTTTAGCCATCAAATAACACTGCAAAACCCAATTCAAAGTGCAGACATAATGGTAAAATTTCAGAATTAGCGCAGTTATAAATGCCCAATAAAACATTAATGAGCGCATTATAAAGCATTAAAAAACACTGTTGTGTGTGAGTAACATTTAATAAACATTAATGTAATATTTATGAGGAGGCAAGGTTTGCCAGACGGAGATAATTTCACACAAGGTTACAATGTGCACTGTGGAGATACAACACATCATTTCATGATGGGCATGCATACATCACATGCAAGTAACTACAGCGCATACTACGACCTCCTTTCAACATACAGCACCTATAAGCCCTTGCTTAAAAATGCATTTATCAATATGCATTAATTTTGGACTAAATATTTATTTTAATCGTATAATAATGTAGCTCCACAAACCATACTTTAAAGTGTTACTGACATTGAACAATAAAGCCAGGTTTTCAGCTGAACGTTCCACAGCGTACTTGCTATCAACAACAGTGCTCCTATGAGATCCATTTTGTCAGTTCTGGATTGTTTAGAGAAACTTGGCTCGGCTCGGTTTTGTGTAGGAGAACTAAATAGACTTTCTGACTCATGGGAGCCACCTGAAAGGATATCAGATTACCTTCACGCATGTGACTTAGCACTAAAAAGAGTGAATAGTATATGAATACCAAATGTCTATGTCCAAAAATGGTTGTGAAAACATGTAATAATGTATATAATATATGATGTATGCACTTTATATCAACAGAGACAATTTCTTTCAATTTCAGTCATTTCTTGTCTTGCAGTAGAAATTAGAACGCTTCTAAATAATCAAACTCCATGCTAGACTGCTACTACCAAATTTCTGATGCATGTGTGCTACAGACATGACATACATAATTAATGCCTTCCTATGACTGTCAGTGAAGCTTTCATGGCAGCTCAGAACTAAATCTTACATTCAAATGACAATATCATTATTCATAATCAATAATACATAATGGATTTAACTCACTTCTAAGGACTTCTAAAAAAACATGCCTAATATAACCTATAAAATCACCTGATAAAATAGATACAGGGCATCAGCCTTCAGAATATTTGAGACACTACTTGACTGTGCTGTCTGTAATTTAAAAAAATGAAGAAAAAAACAATTAGAAAAGCTAACAAGTAGCTAGCCAAATATTTGTCCTGTGTTGAAGCTGGTTAAAACATTTGAAAAAAGTTAAAGACAACAAAAATAAATGGCTAGGCACATAGAGGTACATTAAAATCTCTCAACTCTTAACTTCTTTTGGGGAACAGAATTTAGGAAGACGAAGCTTGTACAGTGTTGCAGTCAAGAGTATCGGTAGCCTAAGCAAAGTATTAACATTAGCAAGAGTGTACTGCAAGCTGGTGGTAGTTTAGAAAATTAATCTTCCCGGAGATGTCCTGATGAGCCTTAAAATCTGAAATGAGGGTTATCTAAAGTATGACTTTATTCTAAAAAAAAAAAACAAAGCCCAATGTTCACTGCTTCCAGTGGATGTGCTGACATATTCAGAGCGTTTATGAGAAACACATAAGTTTAGATAATGACTGCAAATACACCTAAAGAGCCATGATCGTTGAATTCCACTGGCTAGCTACAGTTGTACCTTCATGGTCTAAAAGTATGCATAAACAAACCAACAGATAAAGGTTGGAATGATTAAAGTAAATGTTTTGTTAGTTCACAACTGCGTCTAGCATTTAGTTATTGGAAACTCATTGGAGAGGTTCTTGGAAAACTAACAACGCATCAAAAAAAATTTGAAACAACCTAGAAAAAGATGTTTACCTCTCTGTTAGTACTGCTGTGACAACACCATTATAATAATCAGATTCAATCTTTATTTTTCTTTTATTTTTCCATTAGCATAAACCAGATTCGCACAAGCAACGCTGAAAATCTGGAAGACAGTAGTCTCCATACATACTAATGACATCATTTGTTATTTAGAGCAACCAAAACTAAATGCAGCTGGATTCATTCACTGGACTGTCTCAACCTGGATGTAAAATGTAATATATTTATGGTTTTATGGTATTATGAATTTTAGTATAAACATCTTTTTTCTTGTTTTGGTATTGGTATTGTTCTGTCGGTGCCACACCATCATGTAATTCCACTTGATATTATCCAGCTGTTGCAGTGAAATGGAATTTAAATTGTCCTTCTGTTCTGCAGGCCCAAGTAACATGCGTGTCGTTAGAATGACATGGAGCAATCTTGTTTTATGTATTTATTTTTTTTTTTTTATGAAGCACTGCAGCTGATAAACATTAACATGCAAACCTGACATCACTCCAGATTTGCCATGAAGATTGATCTGCAATCAATTTGAGCATTTTAATTACTCACAGTATTGAATTTATTTCACTTATTAATTCTCACATTCTAAAATCGCAAGGACCCAAATTAGTCATTTTCAAGGGCTGTGTCAGTGGCTTCGCAAACTGCCAGAGAGATTAAATATTCAATTATTCGGCTTTAGGCATTCTGTTGTCACTCAAGATACATTTAATGCTTCTCAGGGCAAACACCTTTTTCTTTGCTTTGGGCGTAAGGTACAAGACGGGCACATATTAACTGGTTCCCGTGTCAGTGGAATCAATTAAAAGATTTCTAAATGACCTCCATACATGTATGCCACCAGCCCCTGTGGCACCCGTCCCTCCGGCGTAACATTTTTTCCTCAGAACCGTCCCCGTGATTGCGTGACAGTGCGGTCTCCCCCTCTCTTAATCTGGTTAAAAGAAAAGGGCTGACAGTGCCTGATTGATTAATCCGTGGCCGAGGTAATTTCCTTGCCGTTTTTTTTTTTGTGAAAACAAGGCACGCGGCAAAAAGCTATGCAGCACTGCTGGGTAGGCATTACTATCAGGGGCTGTGGTTATAAAGCCAGGGCTATTTATAGCAACAAGGCAATGCACGAGGGGATACGATTTATAGCAGCATACTGCTAGAACCATCGGCAGAGATTTACTGGGGGGGCGAGCGGGGGGGGGGGGTGTTTTCAATGGACTTTCTCTGCTGAGAATTGGGATATCATTTCACCGCGTCAGTAATAGTGAATATTTAAAATTAAATTGAGATGCAAAGACTTTGATTCCCCTTCAAAAGGGCATGAAGCGCGAAAGAGATGTTTATGTGTTGGGAAGGGGGGGGAGGAGGGCGAGAGGGAGGGAGGGATGGGCAGGATATTGATTCTACCTATCCTGTCACCGCAGAAAGTGGCAGGTAAGCCACCATGGAAAAAATTCTGATTGAATGCATTTTAAAAACGGTGTGATCACTAAACACATCTCTTCACCTTGAAATACTTTATGTGCAAAATCAAAACAAAGTAAAAACACCTTTTTATGACATACCTCGGAAGAACATGCACTTGAGAAACGGGATTTTGATACTGCTATGCATTTCTTCCTACAGTGATTCAAGTGACAGTTTTGAAATCTGTGTTAATTTAAATATGTACCAAAAAGTTACACTTTCTGACAATAGACATCAGTAGCAATAGGTGAACATTCATGATTCAAATAAATACTCCACTAGTCGCTCAAATTTATTAAACATTTTCTTGCCTGTCTGTTTCTGTCTCTGCTTTTGAAGCTACAGGTCTTCTGATTTGCTGCCTCACACCTTCTTGAAGGTAAATGGTCAGAATGTCACTCGTAGTGATGGTTTCCACCATTATTCTCTTTGTCCATGGTCAGCATATGACGACACACAGCACTTGAGCTTCATGTCACAAACCTGACCTCCAAGATGGAGGACAGAAGGAATGCTGGAGTTGAATACATGGGCATACTATAATATAACATCTGTGTACAAAGTTTTAAATTGCTCCTGTTATGTTTCAGAGCCAAAATCATGATTTTAAATGACTTGTTGCTCCATTTGTATTCCTTCTCATCAGGCCAGGTATCATTCACCCTTTTTGTGAGATTAATTATTTATAATGCATGACATGTGTTGGTTGTCTGTAAGCAAATTAGCCTTGTTTTTTAATGCTGTGGAAATACAACTAGATGTCAAAGTGAAGACTTTACTTTCCCTGGATCGGCACAACTCTTCCGAGTACATTTCCAGAGGAGTTATGTACAAGCCATCAATGTTCAACTTTACTGTAAATTACAATACATACACAGCAGCGCCTACCATTTAGTATGTATTACCTTCAAATACATTATGAAATAAAACACCATTCCACTTAATGCTCCTGCGTAGCTTTATGAAAGTTAATGGGGGGTTATAAATGTGTGAACGATTTGGGCTCACTTACAACATATACTATGACACTGAATGGAGTGCATTTGGGCATATTTAATTAAAACATCTATTTGAATTGGAATGCAGTTTATCTATTACCAAATTAATTATGACATTACTAATTACCAAAGCCATCTGGAATTTAAAATAATTTGACAAAAAGTTGCACTATTCAGCCAAGTGCCTGGATGCCAGTTGACAGACAGAGGAAAGAGAGATACTTTCTGCAGATGAAATACGCTGTCTTTGAGTCTTATGATAGTCCTCAGAATAATGAAAGAATACAGAAGAGAAACTGGGCATTCCGAACCATCACGGCAAAGAACTATAGAGGTGTTACATCATGAAAATAAAACAGACAAGACATCACAGATGCAATTATCTCGAAGACACGCCAAAAATAATGAATGTGCGTGTAACTATGATTTTATGTTTTAAGGACAATGTCTGAATATATTCAAACAGACGTCTATGGCACTGTTTAACATGGACCACTGATTATAAGAATCAACTGCTTATAAGCATCAAATCATCCTTGATGGACGTAATTCTCATATGTGGAGTGTACTCTATAAGATGAAGTGTGCAAAAGATAAAGAAATAAATCTGCCATACGGGAATGAAAATATCAGAACTGCAGGAAGCCGAGTCTCTACAGTCTTAACTCACTCATTTAACAAAGTAATCCTCATGATAAATACCTAATTTAGCAGAGCGAGCGGAATGACTGATGTATAATTTAACCAAAGCCAGCTATTATGAAGAATTTACCAGTCATTAACTAGATACTTATCTCCATTTTTTGGTAATTCTCCCAGTTTGTAAACACCATTACCCCCTCCCTACCTTCTCCCACGATTTGTTGGCCAACCTGGCAACACCTATGTGTTTTTCATAAGATAGCTGCACTTCACCAGGCAGGTACCAGGGGCAATCCAAAGAATTAATTCAGAGGTTGAACGCATAAAGTGAGGGGTTGAGACCCAGTTGCCATGACGAGAGGAGAGGGTGTGGCACCTGCTGGCATGGCGGCACAGAACATTGAGGACCCCATCAGCTGCCGCTGCTTAACAACAGCGCAGAATTTCAATGAAGACCCGGGGCACATGGAAATGGAGGCCAGGGGAAGACTGGACTTCAAGCACTCTTCCGTGCTGCTGTCACCATAAGCTCCTTGTGACAGTTTTTTCAGTCGTTGAGGGCAAGTGAAATATTTATGAGTGCTCATGAATGCTGTTCTGTATCACTTATGAAGATTGCACGGATGTAAAGTGTTCCTGAGATGCACTACCAAGACTGCGGTGCTGTTCAACTGAGCATGTAGCAAAACAAACATTCCTTACCTTATTGTGCTCGAGCAGATGCTCTTTTCCAGAGCAACCTACACGTGATACAACTTTTACATGCTATCCATTTATACAGCTAGAAATTTACTGAGGCAATTGTGGGTTAAATAGCTCTCCCAAGGGTACAGTGGGAGTGCCACAGCAGGGAATTGAACCGGCAACCTTAGGGTTATGAGCCCTGTTCCCTACCACTATGTTACACTGCCACCACAGTGTATTCACGGTGGATCTCACAACAAATGACTGGAATAAAATGGTAATACTGTGAATCCACTAAGTGTGCACCTGTCACTTTTAGCACGGTGAAACTGAGCAAAGAAGCAAAGTGAAACCCAACAGGAGGGCACCTGTCTGTGCTTCCGCCATTTTTACGTTCAGTAATCACCTCCGGATAAACAAAATGATGCCTGATGTGCTCACGTCACAGATCCATCTCTGAAATTTCACTTGATCATGACAGGCGTGCTCAAAAGCACGTGCTGAGACTCAAGGACTGATCAAGTCTTAATTCTAACGGGGCTTCCTGCTCCCAGGCTTCACCGTTTGCATGAGGAGAAATCAGAGAATGGCATCCTTTGAACATTAGAACAATCATTTCCCTACTGTCAGTTCGCACAGATGCACTGCACATCTCTGAATTTGAAGGGATGCATATATCAGCTTTGCTTTATTGATGTAAACACCAAACACCTTGTTTTAATGCCTCTGCCAGATATGGGAGAATGTCACGCAATTTTCTGCAGTGTCAAATTAATTTTCCTTTAACATTTATGACGTGGACCGTCAGCCCACTGCCTCTTTATGAAATAAATTGAAAGTGAGTGGTTTCTTCTGTTTCAGCTGATTGCAACAACCTGCGAATTTAAAGGCAAGTGTGTGGGGAAACTGTGGAGACAAACAATAACTAATTCAGCCCAATTTTATCAGCAGATTTGCCTCAGCAGAAAGGGAGCGTACCAGCGGCAGGCACTTGCTCATCCAGTTAGCCTAATTAAAACATTGTGTTAGAATTAATTATTTAAGGTGGGAAAATCTAATTAATTTGAAGCTGTAGTTGGCTAGCAAGCAAACGGGGTTGAAGGTGTGTCACTGGAAAGGTCTGGCCCAATGGAGCAGAACCCTATGCCTGGCTTTGCACTCAAGCTTTACCGTATAGATAAATGTATGGAATTTTTCAAGGACATCCCACTTGTCTAATTCATATGCAAAGCTTCCTGCAAAATGATTTAATTTGTGCACTGCAAAATCAATAGTAATGGGTTTCACACCCACCTTTCTCACACTCTTGAGAACGAGAAAACGGCCCATAAGATTTTGGATTGACTGTAGTGAGCGAATATGCAGCACACTGCTTGTCAGGATTTACACATAAGCAGCTTTCAACTCCCAAACAAGGGCTGTTCTATGGACAAATTGACTCAGCTATAGCTGTTGGAAAGTAATGAGGCAATTCCTCAGCATCCCAAAGGTCTTCTCCTTACGCTTGTTCAGTGGTAGAGAGGCCACAGTTGTGTCTCCCTTGAGTCCTTGAAAGTCACAATCACTGTGTACTGTACAAGGTTTCCACAACACCTCCAATTTGGTTTAAGCAACCAAACGCAAATGTAGTTCTGTTTTAAAGCAACGAGAAAATCAGCAATGATAACTGCATAAATAAACAGTCAAGTTGGTTGGTAGCTAGGTAGCTAAGCTCACTTGGCTTGGTATTAATGATTTCGCTGTTAATGGTTGGATGACATACTGCTTCTTCATGTAAAACCAGCAAAATAGTCTTCACTGGTCAAATGGTAAAATACTCACAGCCAAGCACATGGCGAATAGATTAAGAAAAAAAAGATTTTCAGCTAAACACCACACCAAATATTTAGCTGAAAAGCACACAATTTATCAAGTGATATTTCTCTTGAATAACCCTGGATTGTTCTTTTTATAGAGGAGTATGCATCTGTTATTCGGTGGAGACTATCACAAAGAAGATTTGAATGCTGTTGTCTTCTACTTTCTGTGACATCATTATTGCCGGTACTGGCCATTGTCATTAGAATGCCATTGACCTACAGGACTGGGGCATTAAAGATATTAATGCCCCAGCCCTGTTTTAGCTATTTTAGTATACTAATACATGTATACTAATACAGCTAATAGCCATTTGCTATTTACACATTTAAGTACAGTACCAGTCGGTCACACCTGGGATAATGGAAAACATGCATTCAAAGACATTTACATCTCTGAATGCAGAATGTATTTTAGATCCTTTGAAGAATAGAAAATAATTTTTTAAAAAAGAGTTTTTGTTTCTAACACATTTTTGGTCACTGCATATTTCTGTTTGTATTATTTCATAGATTTGGTGTCTTTACTATTATTCCAAAAGGTGGAAAACAGTAAAAAATAAATAAAGAAAAGCATGTCTAAACTTTTGACTGGTACTGTAAGTGTTAAACACACATGATTTGCCCTTTTGGACTGGACATGTTTGAGGGCACACCTGTTCTGGCATGAATAGCTCTACCTCAATAGTTCCAATGTGAGTACAATAAAAAATAAAAAAAAAACACAAAGGCCTAGTAATGATATGATAGCCCAAACACGTCAATGGAAAGAGCCACTGCTGATCAGCTGTCATATTAAATCAAACACAGCACACAGTTCACACGCCAAAACAAACCCGCGCAGCAAATGCCACATTTAACCAACAATAGCCTGTGTGCTCTCTGTAGACTTTCCTATCAATGGGTGAGAACACTTGATAATGTCAAGTTGTCAAAAAGATGGGTCAGAGATGTAAAACATGGTGTAATAACATGGGAATTCCTTGCTGTGGGGACAATTTGACAATGGTTAGATTGTTGCTTTTGGAACTCAGGAGAGCACACAAGAGTTTTATCACAGGTGTTCGCTGAAATTTCAACTAGAACATGCTGTGCTTATGTGATGTGACAAACACAATGCTTTCCAAAGGACCTCAGAACGAATTGGCAGGTGGCACATATGGGTGAATTATAAATGAGCATGTGCCGGCCATGCAAATTTAACAACCTGTTCAACTAATGCTTAATCCCTGGGGATTCATCACCTTTACCGTAAAACGCTACCATCGATACAATGCTTTACAGCAGGAAACACCGTGTGGAGATCTTTGTGTGGAGATCTAAGCTGTGCACCCTCAGTTGTATAATTTATTGTGTATCCCCCAGCATCAGGTTAGAGGGAACTACTTTATTTCTTTTCCATGTGAGCTCATCAATCACTGAGTCAGACTGCAAAGACTAAACGAATATGTCTAAAGGCTCCTTAAAATGACTCCCAAAATGATCATTAGGAACGCTTAGAGTGTCAAACGCTGCGGCGCAAACGCAAAGGGACGGGACCCACTCCAAACATGACTCAGAGGCTCTTCTATTGGGTTTGACCTGTATAAATAGGTTACATAAACAGCAACTGTAGAACAGTAGCAGATCAATAATGCATGGCGGAGCCGCTGATCTCTTCTGGAAAGCTCTGCCACGGTGAATTCTTTTGTTTTTCCTCATAAAAAAAGTACCTCCCGACAAATGAGAGGTAGCGCGGCTGGGACACTTTGGGGACCCAACAGCACTGAGGAGCATTCCTTTCAAACAGCCAGCCTCAGGACTTGCAAGGCTTGGAATTAAAGTGTCACCTAATTTAAGAGATTAAACAAATCTCCTAAATCATTAGGAGCTGTGAGTACCAGTCTGGATGGATTGTTTGATCTGCCCTGCCTTTACATACGTAAAATAAACTTAACAAATAAAATAAAACTGAATGCACCTCCATGACTTCTCACTGCAAATTCTCCCATTGTGGTCTGTCCTGAAGGAGGTATTAGACATAGGGAATCTGAATAAATGAATGCATGTGCCATGGACAGACACCTAGGCTCAAAATCAAGACTTTTCAGTTACTAGCAGACAAAGTAGCCTAACACTATAATGTCTTGCTTTTTATAATTGGGTTTGCCATACCTTAATACTATTAGAATAGACTAAAGATGATCTGTTTCCTGTAGAAAATGGTCTGCTACTATCTTAAGTCAAGAATAACACCAGAGTTTATATGGCAAAGTCTGGCATAATATCAGGATAGAGGAGGGTTTTCCTTGTTGTTACTAACAAAAATGAATGCATTGTACCTGTAGGTAAAAGGTACCATCTAAAGAATGAATGGTTTTGATGATACATGTGTTGTAACACTATTCCAACCAATCCAAACTAAATACAGCACTCCAAAAAAGCCTCCTCTATGGTTCCTTACAAGTTTGTAATGTCTGACAAAGCTTACAATTCCCCCCAGACCTCCATATAAGAACTTAAAATGAAATCTTCCTCCAGTCTAGAAGTACAAAAACCTCATTTCTCACAGCTCTATTCTACTAATTCTAGTCATTTTGGAAGCAATAAGATTATGGGAGAGGCCTGATAGGGGAGCAGAATCATGTGATTGGGTGCAGGCTGTTGCTTTGACTTTGAAATTGTAATATGACCAGCATAAAATAGACTGCACAAAATGCCTTTACTTCTTTTAAATTTAACCTCACAGACCTCACTTTTATGTTTTATGTACTAAAGACACAGGCGTACATGTATGCACTGTTTCTGGCAACGCACCTCAACATCGATACTTTTGAACAATCACTCAGGGAGAAGTTTTGGATCAGTATCACTACCGACAGACTGGCTTTGAATTCCACACAGTTAAAATGTGTGTGTTTTTTCTTCATTATTACGCCTAGCTACAAGATCTATCCTGTGTGACTGGATCAAAGACAAACCGCCCACAGCAACACAGTGGCAGGGAGAGATTTTTTAGGTCTTCCCTGTGGAAAGGCTGAGGGCTGTTTTAAAAGGTGAGGATATATATATTTTTTGTCACAGCATGGCAGACGATGTTAGATCTGAGATCTGTTACAGAGGGGACAGGCTGTACAAGAGTGGCAGACTCCTTGTAGGCTCGAGGGAAGGGGGGAGAGTGCAAAACCATCCATTTCTCACTATGTGCTCTTGATAAAACAACACTAAACACTCTTATCATCATGTAATGTTGCATTGAGACTCAGACTATACTGCTAACCAGGGGAAACAAATGTGACTGGGACTTTTATGCATGGGATTGCTGTCACTGGCAACATATTGTTTATGTGTGGGAAACTGAAAATCAATGAAACTTCATTAAAGAAAGAAAGTACTCTGTTACCCACACACCACTGCTGGACTTGTGGGACACCAGAGCCAAGTTTAGGTCTGTATACCTCTGGCAATCCAAAGCTTTCTTGGCTGTATATGCATGGATTCTATTTGTCAGTCTACATAAAAACAACTCAACCTGCCTTCATTAGGCAAACTGACTTTTGATAATGTCACAGTCATTAATAACAAATGCAATATTGAAGCTTTTTTTGTTTGGTTTCCTCAAGAAATGTGTGATGCAACATGAATATGTACTGCAGTAGATTATTTGCATTCAGTGAATGCGTGTGTCTGGTACACACAGTACAGAAATGTGCAGATGGAATTTCAGATCGAGAGGCATGTTTCAATATATCCCAAAGGTTTGGTTCGGTTGTCAAGAACAGAGCCGGCCACAATGTTTTATACTTTGATAATCCCCCGGTGACAGTAGCCTTCACGGAAATGTCGGCAGAATGTTAAGTATAGCTTATCTTACCAAAACACAGATGTTTGTTTTTTTTCTTCTTTTTGTCATCATGTTCTCTCTCTCTCAGTCAACAGTCTCCTCAGGCTCTGTTCAGAAACGCAGACTGAAGACACAGGGCAAGTTTCAGTCTGCCTGTGTGCATGCCTGTTTTTCTTTTTTTTCCCTTTTTTTTAAACCGATGATGAAGATGTACGGCGAGGCGTTTAGCCCTGCGAGAATCGGAGGGCAGACAGCGGTGGCGTAGCTCCGAATGATTAGTCCGAGCGATGCCGGGAGCACTCGCTGAGTGGCGGGAGGGCCCCGCGGAGCCGAGGCGGCCGCAGGTGTGATTTATCCCGCGGAGCGGAGGGAGGCCGGCTTCGCGCCCCCTCTCTCGGGATGGAGGGACGGCGGAACGAGGAGGCGTGATTGTCTGGCGGAGCCGGCGGCGACATTTGCGAAGCTCCGCTGAGAAGGGGGGAGGGTGGGTGTTACATATGGGGGAGGGGGGGGGGGCACTGACGGTGGTGGTGAGGAGGTGGGGGGTGTGTGTGTTGGGGGGGGGGGGGTTGGGGCCAGGGTAATGGAGGTTGAGGATCGATGGCGGTGGGAGCGGGCGGCCCACGTGGGCAGACGGCCCCTAGGCAGGCACCAGCAGGTCAGAACATTAGCCCAAGGAGATGGAGGAATCAGACGGAGCGCTTCAGTAAGTCAGCTGACAACGGACCCCTGAGCAGAACAAAGCTGCAGAGATGTACATCCTAACCAACTGACCAGCTGCTTTTCTCTTTTGCATAACACAAAAGAACACCGCTCACAATGCTACACATGGCTGGAGCACTGGAATATTCATAAGGTTTTTTTTTTCCCATCAGCAGTGCTACAATTAGAACAATAACTACAATTATTGGCAAATGGCAAAGTCATTCTTTCCATCCAGGATTGTCCGGCTGTCCCTTCAAGAGTCCACAGAGAGTTGGCAGTGCAGTGTGAGATTGCTGAATGGAAATTTGCTGTTTCTCTGTTTAGGGGCCTTAATTTACATGTACTGATTTGTTTAACACATATACATATAATTTGGTCAACTATAAGCAAACAGCTGTGTGGCATTGCACACAATAAAGCATACTTTTCTTAGTGGTAGCTTATCCAGAGTGCATATCTTACATTTTTAACAAATTTTTTATTCATAAAACTGGATTTTTAAAGAAACCGCACAGGTTAAGCACCTTGCTTAAGGGTACAACAACACTATTCAGCATGGGAATTGAACCTGCAACCTTTCAGTTATTGTTTATCCACTACGCTACACTGCCATCCAGAGTCATGGCACGGCACAGTTCCTGGCACATTTACATTCCCACCAGCTGGTAAGCGCTCTCTGCTTTCCAGATGAGCTCTCAGGTTTTCAGAGCATGTGTGTATTTGACTAGGTAGTGTTAATGTTAAGGGCATTATCGATCGCTATCTGTTCAAACTGCTGTAAAAGCTGGCATGTTCTCACTGTGAAGGCCTGGCACTATGATGAATGTTTCGTGCCAAGGTACCCCTCAGATCCAGAAATCTTTGAAGTAGGCTTCAATTTTTTTTAGAAATATACTCTCCATTGAATCAACCATGTCTTTGTTTATTAATTATTGTCAAGCTTTTCCTGTAATAGATCTTCTCTGTATCCTCTCCAAGACATTAAAATCAAAGCAATGAAACGCTGAGTAGAGAGGGCTAATTTGCAAAAAGTTTACAGACACTGAATTATTCACATTCACCCCCCATTGCACATTTATTTAAAGTCCTACATACTGTTTTCGCAGCACGCGTAAAGCCAATTGATGATGTCACTGTAAATTCCAGTGATTATACCACTCCCTGCAACCTCTGTTCCTATTGTATAAACTCAACTCATCATGATTTTAGTCACGCTGATTGAAATACATTGACCTCCTCCCACGTTGCACTAGCCCAAGGGTAACTTTTAATCAGAGATTTACTTTAGCATCCCATAATCTACGCTGCTGTTTACCTCCAAGTGATGCCTCTGGAACACATTCTGACCTTTGGCTTCTCTTGGGGAGCCAGCAGAAAAGCTTAGGTCAAAACACACTGTTGGCACAGCATCATATGCTCTGCGATTGTCATGTTAGAGGACCGCATGAGCTACCAGATCCTGGTGCTGGTAATATACTATACGAGTGATGCAATCACAAATATTATTATTACTTCTACAGAATTTTCAGTGTTTGTTAAAACTGAATTTTCACCTGTTTTTACAATTCTGGTTTCAATGCAAGGCACTAGTACCGTGGGATACTGTGGGTGTACCATTGCATGCTAGAAAGGTGATACATTGCTTTAGGCAAGTATTTACTTTTCCATACTAATTTCTTCACCTTCCTGGCATTGCAGTGCTAACAGCATTATGCATTGCCTTGCGCATCCAGTGGAGGTAGAGAGGCATATGACTGAGAAGAAGCTGTATCTGTTAACACCGATTTTCAGTTGAAACTAATCACTTCTCCTCTCTTCTGCCCTCAGTGATGCAGATCGTCTTTGAACTGAGCGGCCAGCTTTCGTGCTCACTTAGGCATAGATTCCCGTTAATTAAGGACTGATTTATCAAATGGTTAATGATGTGCAATTGTGTCGCAGCTGGACCAGAGCTCAGAAACCGTGCTGTGCTGTGCTGTGGATTTCTGAAGGTGCGGATTTAACTGTAGCCCTTCCAAGTCAATTAGCATTTTGACTCGTTTAACACCCCTTTCTGATCTGACCTCTAAAGTGAGGAACGCAGGAATGACTATATCAGTTCAAACAGCTGTGTGTTTGGCTCTCTCAGCCCACCACAAAGCTTAAATTGATGACGATATTTTCCATGTCCCTTATCAAAGATGTTGGTAGTGGCACATCCCAACATTGTTTTCAAGGTGGAGTTCCAGGCATTTAGTGGTGAACCCGGTTGTAAAAAAAAAAAAAAAAAAAAACACAAAACAGAGCAGGATGTCTCTGAAATAAGCCTGAAGCCCATAGCAGGAGGTTGTAGGCCAGCTTATGAAGGATGGTCACATCTCATCTCTTCTTCTGCCTTTGGCTTGGTGAATCTGCTGCCATATTCCGCTGACCTGTTCCAGAAAAGCAGAGAATCCTGGCGCTGCCTTCGGAATCCTCTTAGCAATAATGCAAAAGAACATTAATATGACAAGACCTCCTGCTACTGTGCACAGACGTGCCAACGTGACGATCATAGTGCTTTGATCCAGGGTGTATATACACACATATGTGCTCCTGTAATATTATTAGAATTACATTACATTACTGCTATTTAGCAGACATTATTATCCAGAGCGACTTACATAGGTTAGAGTTTTACATATTATCCATTTTTCACACTGGCTATTTACTGATTGATGCAGTGACACTACAATCTCAGAAAAATGAACATCTACACAGGGCAGCAACTACTTTCAACATTGGAGTTTGTTTATTAACTGCTTGCTATCACAGTTCACCAAGCATCTGTTTTACAATGTTGGGTCTACAGTACAGAATAATTATGTCTGATGAAACATTTTAATGACCACAATGGCATTAAACAGTGACTAATGACACTATGGTGTGGATTGCAGTTGTTGTTGTGGATGTACATGATACTTCTGGATATTCTAGTTTAGACTCTCTCTAAATTGAATGACACGTTGGACCTATTAAAACTCAGAAGGTCCTTTATAAAACAATATGATTCACTGACATCATAGCTGCCATAGACAGATTGTGGCAGTTGGCACCCCCGACTGTGTCATGCTCTTGGGACGAACGTTATAACACCACCTCACCATGTTCCGCACGAATCCGAGCGAACGCAGGTGCGTTCCTCCAGGGTCGGAGGATAACGACGCCTCCACCTTTCTCTTCACTCACTTTTACATCTCATTACTCCTACACCTTTCCTTTTCAGAGCTGAAATAAACACTTAATGAACGGGATGACTAATGAAGAGATTGACTGACGGGGGTGCTTGGGTCTCGTTACATTTCGTCAGCGTGTTTCTCTTGTTTAGGTTTAGCGGTTGTGTGCTACCTACTGCATACTTTTGGCAAACTTAACGAGTCGTTATAAAAGTTCTTTGGCATACTTTTTTTCTCCTCACAGTGCGTGAAGGCTTCTCTCATGTGTTTTTTTTTTTTTTGGCTTAGCAGGATGTTTTTTGCAAACAACTCAATTGCTATGCAAACAATAGGTATGCTTACATTACCTGCCTGCTTATTTGCAATTTGTATTCTGCTCTTGTATCCTTCAAGGAGCCGTTTGTATTATTAGGAACAGTATGGTGGCATACGGTGGAGACAGCCTCAAGTGACTACTCCAAGTTGCCGCTCTGACAGGAATAACAATATTATTTAACTTTTGCCATACTACGGCATGGCCTACTCTTCACCTAACCAATCAGTGCAGTGTGTGTGGGTTCTCTCTCCACTGCATAGCAAAACGGGAAATATACTTGACAAAGGCAAGGACAATAACACCAACAAGGCAGCCATTTAGCCGAACTGCAGTGAGGCAACACATTTTGGCTGCACATTTCACAAACTGCGATGCAAGCTCATTGGTAGCCCATGCATAAACATCATTATGCATGTTAGAATGTTGTACAGATACAATGACTAAAAGGCAGCATGTCTCTGAATTCACAGTCATCACTGATGAAGTACTTCAACTATACATGGTATCCCACTATTAACATGGCTCTCAGCTCTCAGTTTCACAGGCAATAAAGTACAACTCAGAAAAAGATCAGGTATTTTGACTTGTAACAATGGACCTGAGAGGTGGTAACACATTTCTGTACTGTGTGGATGAGAGACGTGATTTGGCAAATTCCTCTGTCAGGCTGGCACATCAAACGGTGGAGGGGAGAGAAAGTCACATTAATTCAGCCAATTAATTACTGAAGTGTACACCTACCTAGAGTTATACAATGTGACTAAGAATGCTATGGGAGAGGATTTGCCTGGCACAGCATCAGTTTGTACACTGGCCTTTCAGGTTAGTTGCTTCTGATAACAACAGACTACATTTGCAACTTGCCTTTCACTGGCACCTCAGTATGGGCATATTGCTGGCAAAGACAGCTGATTGCTGTATACCAAACCTTCAATATCTTTATTTGTACTCATTATTGTTATGAAGTTACTATTTTTTTGGCTGACACCCCTCTCCAGGGTGTCTTACCTTTACATATTATCTGTTTATTTAGTTGGATGTTTACTGAAGCAATTCACGTTTCTGTAATAAATTCACAATTTTTCCTGTGTGCCAGATAGGTAGAGCCAAGTTGTTTTAAGGCAGAGATATTCACAATGCACTGATACGTTTTTTTTTTTTTTTTCAGTTAAACCCCAGTTAAACCCTTTCAAACCAGTGACTGGTTTGACAGCAGTTGTCAGATGTGAAAAGGTATCCCTTTCCTCCAGAAACAAGTAATGTTAGGCAATATGGAAAAGAAGCTTGGTGGTAGATCTCTGAGATCAAGACTGCTGGCTTATGCTATAACTTCACTTCAAAGCATGTGCCTTTAGCCACACCCTTTTTCCTTAAATGACATCTTAAGCTCTGTAAATCATCTGGGATTTGGGTGTAAGCCACATAAATAAGAAATGATATGAACTGATTTTCATTTCATGAAAAACAAAGAAGGCCCTTTAAGTGGATAGGGGGCCACTATGATTTGAAATATTTTCAACAAAAGCTGACATTCATTTTTTTTTCCCTGAAAACCACAGGCGCATGTGCCATTTATGTTTCTGAAGCGCTAATTAACACGTTACATCTTTTTTATGAAACACCATTGTCATGGCAACTAATATTATCCACAACAGAGACGATAAATCCTTCTCATCATTGGAAAAAAAAACCTTTTCCTCCACTCAGCTGCTACCTGTCCATTTAATTATTTAACCCAGCTCCACCGTCTATTTTCCTTGCTTATTTTGCATTGAAATAAAAAATGAAGAAACGTAAAAGTAAACACTCAGATAATAAGAGAGGGCATAATTTATTATGCTTCTCATGAGAAATTTAAGATCGCTTATCATAAATAGCAGGCATATTTGAAATTCCTACGAATTCCATTAGGTCTTGTTCACTCAGTTCCAAGCGTCTGTTTTACAATATTGGGTTTACAGTACAGCATAATTATGTCTGATGAAACATTTTAATACCACAATGCCTCAGGGCATTAAACAGGGACGAATGACAGTACAGTGTGGATTGCAGCTGTTGTTGTGGATGTACATGATACTTCTGGATATTCTCGTTTGGACCCCCTCTAAATCGAATGAAATGTTGGACCTATTAAAATTCAGAAGGTCCTTTATAAAACAGTATGATTCACTGATTGTCAAATAGCTTGATAACCGCAGCAAGGTTTGTTAGGTATGAGATTTACACTGCCAGCGGCAAGTGATGCTTTGATCATATTAGCCCAGGTGGGGCTGGATCGTAAACAATCGATGACACGGAGGTATGCATTTGACTGCAGTGGCGACACGCATTTAACGACTGAAATGATTCCGCTCTCTGTGCGGTCACGCCCGTCCCCGGCTCTCCATAAACAGCGGTCGCCCTGCCCCACGGAAAAAGACACGCAACAATCGTGTCAATAATGTGCTCATTTGCATACATCGCCATGCACCTTCCCGAAGCCGCGCATGCATTAAAAGGATTGCCCGGAGCTGACGGAGCGCAGGGGTGACTCATTATACGGAGGGTCACACTCGGTGCTCGGGGGGGTATCGACGATATACGGCCATTCTAAATACGCTTTGATCGCAAAGAGCAGGAGGGGACGTTCATTAGAATGCGGTGGCCCGGGTGACGCTAGCTGTCAACTGCGGATGCCTCGAGTCCTCGGAGGACCCATATCTCTCAAAAGTGAATAAACCGCACGTTTAATTTGGAACTGAATTCGTAATTTGTGCATTCCTTCCTTTAAATGATCGCACTTAAACCAGAACACTGCACACATGCTGCCCACATTCCTGGCTGATTTTGTCATCTTTTCTAGAACGACTTGCTTTTTTCCTCCTCCTTTGAAGTCGAGCAATTCATCACTGAATGATGAAAGTGATGAGGCACCGTTTATTGTAATTAAGTATTTTCCCTTTGCTAACCCGTTTCACCAATAAGCAAGTTTGCTTTCACTGGGATATGGATGTTTAGCGGCGTAAAGTAAATTAGGATAGCGAGGAAGAGGACAGAACAGCGTGAAGTTTGCGTTTGATAGATTGCGGCAATTTTTTTCTTTGTGTTGAAAGCAATATTCTTTATTTCATTCTCCGTGATTCATTGTATTATTTTAGGGGTTTAGCACTAATTGAGGTAAGAAGGCATCTTAACTATACCCTATATATCCTAATTGTAATGTTATCATAGGCTAATTTAATATTCAATACAGGTTATTGCTATTATTTTTTTACATTCTCCTTATTATTTCACTGAAATAGGCATTTTAATTCGGATATGCTGTTTGACCATTTGGGAACCTGAAAATGCATGATTAGGTCATCAATGAGGTATGCATCTGCTCATACCAATTGCCAAAAAATGACATGGTTCTGATGGGAGCTGAAGTCTGAAGCAGGTGCAAATGCACTGCACAGCCCTTAACTACAAACTTCGTCTCCCATCAGCACCATTGTTTAATGTATGCCTATACATCAAGTGAGCTGTGATGTCACTCAGTAATGTTTCCTTCCCAACCGGGTTAGACTGGCATTTTTTTTTTTTTGTATTTTCCATCAATAATGAGCAATACAATTCGTGGGGGGCTGACCTTTTATTCAGCCGTGCAATGAAAGTAAAACATGGGAATTGACATTTTTCACTGTATGTGCACTTTAATGAAAGGGGATATGCAAACAGAAATCAATACTGTATGTAGCTACTTTTAGGAAAAAGGTTACTTGCGGGGGATGGGGAATCATTATCTTAAATGTTACTCATTACTTTGTGGGGGTAAGCATGTTTTAGCCATGTTCTTTGGATTATTAGGGAAACAATACATTTGTCACGTTACATTAAACAAGATTTAAAAAACTTAACTTAAACTAGATGAATGCATCAAAACTGGAATTTCACAGCCTCTAAAGCTGGGTGCACAGTTAAGTGTACACTTCTAGTGCACACTTCCATGCATACTGGCCGCTTTAAATCAGCATGCATGTGGATTCCATGGAGTCCATTAAGCACCTAGATGAAGTACTCAGCCTATGCACTAACCACATAACATACAATGCCTTCCTCTTCAGTAGAAACTAACACAAAGCAATTCTCCAGTCAAATCGTTCTACTCTGTAACAGATGGAGATACAAGCAAGTATATATAACAATAATGAACTCCAACCTAATTTGCTAATCTTGACCCATAGAACATAAATCCACAAATTTCAGCCATATGAGCTTACCTCTCTGCCAGATAACTGTCATTTTCCCATATAGAAACTCTCATTTTGTTTTGGCGTATACAGGAGGCCAGCCACTTTTAATGTGTTGAAGGTATGGTCATAAAACATAAAATAAGCTCCGCAACAGTGGTGCAAAGCGACGCCCCTATTTTTGCAACACCAGGGGTTCTCTCGTTTACTTCAAAAATAACCCCAATTCATCTTTGGTCAACAATTTGATGATTTCAGGATGCAAAAATAACATTTTCTTTGCTATGTACCATAGACATTGGTCTGAAATAGTGGTCTATCACACATCAGTAAGCGACAGGATTCTATACAACAAAGACATAATCTCCTGCTATTTATAGCTGAAGTGTATTCTTTTGTGCATATCTCTCAGCTCAGCTGCCCATGCAGACAAGAAGACCAATTTTGAACAGTTTTTGTCTTTATTGGTAATATACCAGAAATATGAACTGATTTATTATTACATCTCATTTGACTGCAATCTCAAAAATGTAAATAATTATATGCTGTTGTTTTGCAGTTATTTTATAACAGTATTTACTTGAATACTTATTTACTGATTTACAATAAATAAAAGACATCTTTATCTAACTTTTACACTTCTGAGCATACTTTTGCCTTGTACTCAATTGATATTTTTCACTTTAAACAGCAATGGAATGTCCCTCTGACATGGTTTTTATATCAACACAAACCGGTCTCTGTAGAGATAAGTGAGCTGACACATTTGCTTTTGGAGAGGCAACAAGTGAAAATTATCTACCTCACATAAAAGGGCATATCAAATTCCTGATGTCATGGTCAGGTCTCCTGATGCTATTTTCCATTACATAAATTAGTTATGAACCAAATGATATAGAGCATGTGTGGACAACTATTACAGATTCTGAGTAAAACTCATAGCATCAAGAAAAATAAAAAAAGAGCAGGGTACTCTACTCAGCAATGTGGTCAAAACATATACCACAGCACACACACAGGGTGTGCCAGGACCAAGCTGCATGTTCATCAGCATTTTACAGCCATTACCCCAGGAGTGATGAGCAAACCAGCGCTGGTCCAAAAAACAGCCCTAACAACTATTCAACCTGCTCTATCTCCCTCTTGCAGTTTCTCTGCCCCAGTCTCCTCCAGAAAAATGACATCATCTCCAGCGGTCTCCGGGGAGCCCGAGGAGAGCGGATGGATAGGAGACAGCGGAGCGGCCGCTGAGGGTAACAAAAGAGAGTAGCACGTTGGATCGAATTCAGAGAGGGTGGGGGAGGCCAGGGCGCACGGCTTCAGAAATGCATCAATGACCGCATCAGACAAATGAGAAAATTCCACATCGATCAAACTCGAGCTGGAGCACGGCCGCGCGGTGCGGCGCGACTCTTCCCACCCCACAAGAACCTGTCTCCCGAAACACAGACCCCACTAAGCATAAACGCATGAGGCAGGTGAGCGCAGATTTAAAAAGGATCCCTCTGGACCGACAGCCGACCCCCGCACATAGATGCCACGCGCCACATTCTTTTCATGTTAGTGCTTAGTCGTTTTGGGGGGGGGGGGGGGGGGGGGGGGAATGGGGGGGAGTGGTTCTGGGGTGCAGAAAGTAATTTCAGTTTAAAAAAAAAGGTGACATTGCCTCACCAGAAGGTGGCCTGCGGAGAGCTGTGTTCTCTTGGAGAGGTTTAACATATTCGCTCATCCTCTAGTGAGCTGTGGAATTGAGATGATTAATACGGGGCTGTCCGGGCGATAGCGCGGCCGACGCGGCTGTTGATTAGAGCGCGGCTTCTGCTAAACAGAGATAACGCATCGGGCAGCCTGTTGTTTCACGGCGCAAATATAGCGGGGCAAATATCAACAGGGCCGCAGCGGCATGCAGATAGCGAAGCAATCAGTGGGCCTCCCGGCTCTGCACTGCTGAGTCGCGATGCAGAAAAAAAAGGCACGGCCCCGGCACCGTCCGGGGCCAGCTGATAAACTGGAGCCAATCGAATTAAAAGCTCATCGTTTTCCAATTAGCTGTGGAGTGGGTGTCTGACGTCAGGCGGTGCCAAGGCACTTTGGAGCATCTCTCGTTCCTTAGACCAAAAAAAAAAGAAAGAAAGGGGGGGGTGCACTTGGGACTCTGAGATCAGAAGCTACACCCTTCTGTCTGTCACGGTTGTGGCATGAAAATGGCCCGTGTGGCTCCCATTTCTGACTCACCGAGCCTCTGTGGCAGACAGCGAGACAGGGGTCCCAACCTGACACGGAACAAAGCGGGAACAAGCTTGCCTCACTGTTTCCTCCTGTGACCCTCCATTTGGGCTCTCTCCCGTGGCTGGGTTTCCTTTCAGAGTCATCAAAGAGGAAGGGCAATTATGACACCAACTGGCTCCTCATTCAGGGGCCAGGTGGGGATAGATGGAGAAAGCCTCTTTAGAAACTTGGAGCATTCTTCTCCGCCCAGGGACTGTCTCACTTCTCTGTATACAACGTGTTGGGTGCATCACAGCCAGCAGGATAACGCAGAATGTATCACAACAATGTTGGGTTTGGCGGTGCACCTGAACAACACTGTTTGTACGGTTACAACAAATGAATAATTGTGGGTTTGTTGCATCTGAATAAATCTGATGCATATATTATCATGATTACTTGTTTGCAAAGCATGAGTGGTGACGCAGTTTACATTTTATCTGACATTGAGCACCTTGCAAAAGCATAGTCCAGCAATACAGGAATTGAAGTGGTTTCTCTCAGGTGAAAGCACAGACCCCAGCTTGTTACACTCCTCCTGCATATTGCCCTTTCCCACACTGCTGTCCCTATAACCACACTGCATTATATTCTTTGTCTCTACATGCTTATCCAGTACACGTTGACTGCGGCATGAACCGAATGATATCAACTAAAGTGAGGGGGAAAAAAGAGAGACACAGAAACCTATTCAGACGGTGTCGTCGCAGCCTCTTTGTTATTCTGCTCGCGCCTCATCTCGCGCACCGCTTTTGAAATCAATTTTTCTATCATGACTTAACATTCCAGACACCTCTGACAGCGCCGGGAATGGCAGGCAGCGTTATTGGCACCTTGGACAACCGGGTGAAGAGGCCCAAGCAGAGGCCGCAATTAATTTAGAGAGAAAGAGCAAGAGGAATTGAAAAAGCAAGGTATTTTTCAAAAGCAGGAAAAACAAATTATAAAAAAAAGGAAAACAGGAAACCACTCAGTTTCACAGAGGAAGACTACTTGGCCAATCAGGAAGATATCAAAAGAAACACCCGGGAGCCATTTTGTCTTATGAGCTGGTCTGTCAGGTAGAGAGGTTTGGCACAACCCCTAAGGGTCTTTTTCATGCCTCGATTCACAACAGTTTACAGACTTTAAGTATCACTATGGATTATAAATGATAACGCATTTGTGAATAAGTAAGACTCTGATTTGTCTATCAATACCAATGAGGCCCAATGAGCCTGTAAATTGCTGAATAACACAGGAGACGGCCTGGAAAACATTTCTGAAATGCACAGCTTTGATTCTGGAAAAAAAAAAGAGTAGTTTCCTTTTGTACCTTGCTTGGGTCATTCTTACTTGTCACACAACATTCCCTTTACTTGACTGTTTGCCATGAAGTTGATTGGTTGACACTAGCACTAACCTGACGGCAAACCCTTCCACATGCCATCCTTCCAGCAGATGGGAAAAACGGCATGTATCTGTCCTTTTACTGTGAAAGACATTTTTTCCACAGAGTGGAACCCAGCAGCGATGACTTCTAGTTTGCAGTCGTGAGGAAAGCAAACTTAATAAGTATAAGCATTATGTTCTCAAGCGGGGAAGAGATGATGCCTTTGCATGAAAAATTCATGGCTGAAGTGGCCAAAGCTGTATCATTTGTGCAGAACACTTCTACGTGGACAACATGATTTCACAATCGTTTCCAAGGTAGAGACTGTGCATTGGTCCCTGAGGCCATTTTTTTTTAATTCTGGGGGGGTCAATCATTCTGCGGGTCTTTAACCTGCGTCAAGCATTTTATTTTTTGCAGCGATTAGATGCAAAAGCACAGAGCATGGACACCATAATGACTACACAGTTAATATGAAAATCCTGAGGCTGGAAGGTAATCACTGTAAGTTTAAGCTTGCATTCAGAAAGGGAGAAGGATTTTTTTTTTTCTGAGGTAGCCAGAAGGGACACATAGAACGTAGGAGGATGTTGAGAGAGGTGTGATAAAAAGACTACATAATTCAAGGTGCTTTCCACCAAGGAGAATTAGATGTTTCTTGCAACAAGTGAATCTAAACAGCAACACAGTGCTTCAGTTCACATCTATGTTTCCCCCAGTTTAAGCGCTTGCTCCATTGAAGCATGTTCTTTTTGTTAGTCGTTTCCTGTAGTTTGTTTTGCACTGTGGAGCGTTTTCTAGATCGCATTCTTCAATGCCAACTGTCAGCAGCGCTCCACTCAAGCCGGGTTTACGTGTCTGTGTGTGTTTATTTTGTATGCATGATAAGCACTCAGCGCTTTAGTTAATAGCATCGGAATATCTGGCAGGTCATTGTATTGTGTTTTACATTCCCCCTTACATATACACGCCTCATTAATTTGATGCAAATTAAGCAGCCACGGTATCCAATACCTCTTCCAGATACACACCAAGGAAACTGCAAATGTGACATTGCTGCAGACCACTTGTAAATAATGTATAACCATTTAGCAAAGCAGGCATTTATTGTATAATCCATTCATTGCAAACACAGGGATGCCGTGGGGTGGGGTGGGAATTGCATTGCTATCTCTGCAGTATTAAATAACGTGTCAGAAAGTACGCTTTATTTAAGAAGCATACCTATGAGGTATCTATGCAGCCCGTGTGACGGGGAAGGGGTTAACCTTTTAATAAATCCCTCTTTTTTTATTTTGCAAACAGTTTTTGTTACAAGTGCCTCCTCAGAATGTTGCATGCTAATTTACAGAAGAGACTCATTGTCTGTGAGAAGTATTAGTTGACTAACCTAAAGACATGTGTAACAATAGTTGCAGGAACATATTCTGAACAAGGGGTGCTGAAAAAAAAAGGGGGGGGGGGGTGACTTAACTGGGCAGACCTGGGCCTGGCAGGAATGACGTAATGAGTGCACATATAGAAGCTTAACTAACAACATTGATAAAATATACCAGCGCAGCTTGACTATGCGGAGTGCTTGTACGCTGTCCGTGGTGCTGAACACCATGGCAACAGTAAACAATGTGTCACAGCGGCCGTATACCTTTTGGATATTCATTTTTCCTTTCTAGGTTGGCAATGAACAAATAAAACTCAGCCCAAATTTTTTCCATAAAATATGTATAAACGAATACGCACCTTACCAGGCCCAGTGCTTTACAAAGAGATTAAACATACAGCTTTCTAGTTGGAAATTGCTCATCGTTGATGCAGTGCCTCTGAAACATTAGCATTTTGACCTGCGATGTTAGCTTGAATTGTGGGGGCACGGCTCCTGTCAATGTGCTCCCGATCATCAAACTCTGGGGAAGGTGTGCGTTGGTCATTTCGGAGGTGTTCAGACTGGGCTGCGAGTCTGCCTCCACCAACTCGCTGAATCTTTTTTTTGTTTTGTCCCAAAAAATGCATTTTTGCGCCATTTCGACAGGTGGTCAGCTATCAGTGACGATAAGGTCAATAGCTACATCAGAAAGGTCATGTGACTAGCATGACACAAATTGTTCCCGTCATTAACGGCTTACTGTTACAGTCATTAGTGTTTCCAATGAATCTGAATGAATTTTCATTCATTTTATTAAATTAATTTATTTTTGGCTAAATAAATTTTTGGGTGCCGCAGCGCCAACAGGAGGTGCTACAGCACCCCAGCACCCCTACTTCCTGCGGTTATGTCTGCAGCTGAATTCAGTGATATTTCCTTTGTCTCCTTGGAAATATTTCCATTTCACCCAGTAGCATTCTTTCCATTAAAAAAATCCCTGAAGGTTTAGATGTAGAACAGAAAATATCCCATAACCTTGAGCATACATAAGGAAATGCAAGCTTTAAGTTTCGTCTTTTAATATGCATCTGACTCATGCTCATAAAAAATGTTCCAAAGGCTAAGGATAGCTAATATTACTGCTGTATGCAAGAGTACATATTTACAGTGCCATCCATATTTATTCATAGCTCTGACTGAAAACGAACAAACATGGAGCAAAAAATGTAAACATTTGATGATATATAAATAAAATAGCAATAGCAATAGTGAATACCAATAGCAATATCAAAGCAAACTTTAGCTGTCTGTCCATCATGCATAAAATTATCTGCTGGGAAAAGTCAAAAGAATACCTGGCTAAATGAATGAAGTTTTATTAATTTCAGGGGTTCCCAAATGGAACAATTTGCTTTAAAGCCATGCAGACAAGGAATGTGCACACAAATAAGTGTATTATCAGCTTATTGGAGTTCCTGATGCTGTTGCTGTTTTTAAGAGTTCAAATTTCCAGGAATACATTTGGCTTGCAATTAATATGGGCTTTTGGAATATGGATTTTTTTCCAACTAAGTACTTGAAGTAATTTATCCACAATTTATAATCGTGTGTTTTTTGTGACCTTTGCTGTAGTAGAACCCACACTGAAGAGCCCTTATTTTTCAATAAGCAATAAAACAAATGCATTATGAGCTCTGATTGGTATGGTTTCATGACCAACTCTATGCTATGTGAAGCCTCAAACAAACCCCAGCATGCATTTCACACTCAGATAGAGAGAAGAGGCTGAAACTACCTGATAATGCTTGCAGGGGACAGGAAAGTGCCAGTGTGGAAGAGTTTAAATTAATGCAGTCTGTTTAAACTGAAACCCCACAAAAGAATAACGACCCTGTAAAATTTGAATAGATTAATGGGTCCAAGACAAGCACCCAATCAAGATTTGAGGGCCCGGCTTGGTGTTACTGCTTTGTTGCAAGAGGTCAGAACTCAAGTATCCACTGCCTTCTCATTTCCTAGAGTGGGGAAATGTAGCATACTGATACTGGTGGAAACTAAGGAACCAATGAGAGTTCTCTGCCCCCAAGATGATTCAGTACACTTTGTCTGCATGATAAATAAGGTGAAGAATAAGGAAAAATATAGGATGTCTTGGGGTTTGTGGCCCATGAAAGCACCTTATTTAGGCAATCACCTCCAATTTTACTATATTTATCCCAGTATATGCTCTAACAGACATATGCAGCAAGCACAGCAGACAACATAGAATTATAAAATAATTAAATAACTTGATACCTAAATAAAAAGAATTCACTTGTGAGTGTGAATGATATAACCTGGTCAGAAAATCCTATGCATGTTTTTTTTTTCTTTCAAGCCCAAAGCACAATATTTACCACTGTAACTCATGCACAACAGCTGAGTATATCCAGGCCCTGGTCTGGAAGATGAATGTAGCACATTGCTCACTCAGTGACAAACAGGCATTAATTTTGTATACAGGAAACATCCATACATTTCACACTTAAGGTGTCAAAGGCACACATGGAAAAGCTGGCACAAATGGGTAATAAGGGCAATGAGAAAATGGGGCCAAAAATGCTAGCGGGCAACTTTTAGCCTGTTAAAGGTTAAAGTTTCTATGTAAGCCCATGAAGACAACGGTTACCTTATTACTTACGACTGAAGACAACTACTGAAAATGAATGCTCACAGTTTTTAAAATGTAAAATAAATATATGCATACATAACATCAGTTACTATGCTAAGGGATTATCCAAACACTTCTAATGGGTCAATGAATAGTTGGTATGGTACACTGTATGCTAATAGTTAATATATGGCTAACATGAATGGATCATTACTGAAAAATTATGAAGAAGGAGACGGGCCCATTGCCATGTGTCATGAATCTTCTCCAGTCTCCAGCATGCACCAGATGGAGTCACAGTGTCCCTCAGGGAATTTAAAAAAATGGCTGAAAAATCATAAAAAGGAATGGAAATGAAGAATCAGCTGCCATCCAGTGTCTTCAAATGGCAAAACTGCAGTGGCTGAATGAAAGATACCCTACAGGACATCTTGAGAGAGCATCGCATTGGAACACCCAACAAAATGTTTCAGTCCTGTGCAATACACTGTGTTTCAGAAGGGCTATTTTACAATGGCACAGTTTCTTTTGAAATTTACTCAGCTCATATTCCTCCACCATCACAAGCAGTCGTCACAATTTCGTCAAGTGTATTAGAGATTGGCCGCTTGTGTTTCATGTGAATAATGGCAGATTATTATAGGGAACAAAAGTCATCTTACTTGAGGCAATAATAACGCTGACAGATTTCCATTTTGAAATTTGTGTTAAGGATGGCCACCGCCACAATCTCACTAATGCAGCACACGGAGCCTGCTCCTTCTGCTGCTCCCAATCTTGAAATGTCAGGATATTTCAGGCGCAAGCAACACTGAGATGAATTTGTGATCAAATCAAAAACAGATTTGATACCAAGCCTACTTAACTTGAATGTGCTATATTCCAATGGCGGTTCTAAGAATCCTTACAGCAAGATTACAATCCACAGCCGTAGAAAATATGGCATGACTCCAGAGATCTTCATTACTTTTCAAGCATGCCATGACACCATCACATATTGTAGATCACGGGTCATAATTACTCTGATGTCCTTTCCCCACTGTCCTCTTTTTATGTCTGACAAAATGACTAAACTGAGGATGAAATGTGTTAAATTATCCATGGCAAAAGAACTAAGACAAATATTTTTGTCAGCTTATAACATTCCAAAGATATGCAATCAATGATATCAAACTCAGTTTAACTGGATGTTAATAAGAGTCTTGATATCCATGATATAGACCTGATATCACCACAGGCAGTATTATGGAGAAAAAAATAAACCTGGCTGACTGGAGTTGCATACTGTTGCGGACTATTATAGGGATGTGAACCTGTTTGTTTTTCAACTCTCATTTAATTTCACTGCTCTATTAATGGCGTAATTGCGTCATTGTTTGGGAAGCGGATTTGTTCTCATCACTTATTGAACGATGACTGTGCAGCCCCGAGTGAAAGTGGATTACAGATGTAGATCTGCAGCATATCCATGTATGCATTACCTCCAGTGTGAATGTAAATGAAATGTAGATAATTTAAGTGAGGCAGTTAGGGACTGTCTGCAGATAGTGAATTAAGTGAAGATTTACAGTGCATCCTTTATGCGAAAACTGGATGCTGCCAAAAAAGGACTGTTGCTTGCCTTAAGAGGCTAAGAAAACAGAATGATTAAGTCATCTTCTGGTAGGCTTCAGGTTCATGTAATAAGGACCAAAAATGACTGCTGGTGCCTCAGTCTGAAATCCTTGTGGTAGACTTTTATCCCCTAAAATTAGGCTGTGCCAGGAGAAGACAGTCCATCACATTTATTTGGAGATCTCATAGAAACATTAAATCTTCATTCCAGGGGCATGGATGTGTATATATATATATATATATATATATATATATATATATGTGTGTGTGTGTGTGTGTGTATATGTATATGTGTGTGTGTGTGTGTGTGTGAGTGAGTGATGCATGTGTTTTAGTGTGGGTGTGTGAAATCTGCGTGCCAGTTTGAGAAGTGGGAGTTTGGATGTGGGTGTCTATGGATAATCGTTTTGTGTCTGGGTGTGAACGCTTGCATGCATTTTTTGTGTCATGTGTGAGATCTGTGTATTTTTTCATGTTTGCGTGTATGTGTCTGCATAAGGATTTATGTGTGCGATAAGTGTAGGTGGGTGTTCTTGCATGTGTATGAGAAACAGCAGAGAGATAGGGAGAATGAGAATATGACCTTTCTTCACAGATTCGTGTGTGAATTCTTGCATGCCTTTTTAGTCATGTGCAATATCTGTGTGTGTGTGAGTGTGAGAGTGTGTGTGTGTGTGTGTGAGAGAGAGAGAGAGAGACTGCGTATGGATTTCTATGTCCATTAGTGTTGGTGTGTGAGGCCTCTGCATGGGTGTTGGTGGATGTGTGTGAGAGAGCGCAGAGAGATAGAGAGCATGAGAATGTGACCTTTCTTCACAGATGAGTTCCCAACTTCAAACAGACGAAAGATGAAATAAGTTGCAGTGCTGTTCTAGGCTCATCACTTGTCTCCACATTTCCCCTGATGACTCCTGCAGTCCAAAAGCCCTACCTCCACATGACTTTTTAATCAATTACACTCAAAGTACTCTGTATAAAATTTTTAACTCAGTATTGCATTTAATCACATTATTGTCATTTAGCAAACGCTCTTATCCAGAGTGACATACATCTTATCCATGTATACAGCAGAATATTTACAGAGTCAATTGTGGGTTAAGTACCTTGACCAAGGGTACAACAGCAGTGACTGTACACTGATTGGACAAGGATTACTTCCAAATGCACACATTTTTAAAATAATTTTCACCTTACTTCAATGTGCATGCAACAAAATGCTGTAACATGGCTTTTTTACATAAAGAAACGAAAACTGGACAGCTATTTTTTAAGCAAAGTTATCTAACTATAACAGTTTGATACATGACAATCCTTTAAGATGATTTTGGAAGAGTATAAAGTATAAAAGGGTATTGTATCACTAGTAGAACTGCAGTATTTATTTAATTTGCAGACTTACATGGCCGATTTGCATGGCTCACATTTTCCACTTTTCAGTTTTATAGTGACTAAAACAACAGTGATTCAGTACCATGCTCAAGGGTCCAGCTGTAGTGTCCCACCTGGGACCTGAACCTAAAACCATCTGGTTATAAACCTTGCTTCCCTCCTACCACCCCATGCTGTTTTAATGTCTTTGTACTGTGGTCCACAACACTACTGCACTCATATGCTGGGGAATGTCATTAAAATCCAGTACTTGTACAGTACAGTTCTGGCTGTTTGGTTCTGTTTGAAGAAGTGTGTTTAAAATCTCCTTGAGCTACCTGGATGAAGAAAAAAAAATCCTTCCCTGTTGATGGAAAGGGATCCTCTCTCATAGAACATTTAAATGGATAAAATAGTGGCACAATTCTCTTCGGCATTGAAGAATTTCCCCTCAGGTGAAGGAGAGGAGACGAGTGTTTTAATGCCAGGAGTGTTTGCGGAGGTTCTCTCAATAGTCCTCTTGGCTTCCTCTTAAGTCACTGAGTGCTGCTCTGATTTACGACTTCATTTTATGTACAGAATGCAATTCCAAACCACTTGGGGATGCACCAGACTCACATTCAAGGACAAGCTGGAGCCGGGCCATGGGGGATGACGTTACTGCAGAGGTCCGGTGGTTTGCATACAGTAAATTCTCCCGCCGGTAATACCCGTGTGTGAGCAGAAGATCCCGTCAACAACAGGCACATTCACAGGTGGCAATCATGCAACAGGATGTAGGCAAAGTTACCTGTTTAAAACATGATTAACAGTTTCTGCCGCTGGACATCCAGATAAATAATGGTAAGGGATACTGGTATCAAATGTGTCACTGAAAGAATACAGCACCACCAACCAGGGTGACCAAATATCACACACCGACCACATTGACTGTGCAATTTCACAGACACTCTCAGACATGAAAACTCACACTTTTAGGGCTAATACCACAGTCAGTTAAAACTCAAAGCAGCTTTAATTATATTGGGCCATTTGTACAGTGAGACTGTCAGTTTCACAGATTCACTGGTCTTTAAACTACGTGGAAACCATCCATGTAACAGCAAGCAGTAACACTGGTAACCTGAGCTTGTGGAGGATGAGAAAAAACAAAAAGTGATGTGATTGGTTCTGAAGAAATTTCAGCCAATCAGAGAGCTTCTTTCTAAGCATGAAGAGTGGCCAGAGACATGCTTTCATCAGAGCATAAAGAAAGGTGGGTGGTGGAAGACCATTTTAAATTATCAGAGTTGTAAACAAATTATTGAAATATTGCTTCTTCATCAAACATTTATATTCCGGCCTACTCCATGTTAACAAAATGTATCAACAAAACCCCTTTTTTGCAGATGATATGATATGATCCACCAATATGCTGGATAAACACTGGATTTCATATGTAGAATTCATTTGTGACATTATCCTTTTACACCTTTCAAAGTCTGCTCAACCCATGATTATAATGACAAATATATGTCTCACATGTAGTTATTAGTGATAATCTGGTTACAGATGAAACATGCTACATTAAAGCCAGTTTTAGTACATATACGCAAAACAAGGCTGCATAAAGTTAATCAAAAATAAAATATGTCTGTACATGCATCTGACTGGGAAATAATACTATACTTACTACACTATACTTATACTTTTCACATGAGGAAAAAAAAGGTAACATGGAGAAAAAAGTGTTTTTTTTTTTTTTGCAAGTGTTACTTTGACACTGTTCCAGATTTAGCATACAGAAATAAACCAATACATACACAGAAATATTGAAAGTCTCACTCCAGCCATTCAGCACAGCTTAGCAACCAATTTAAATCTGCTATGCCAAATTAAATCTTTATGACAGAAATGACCAATCAATTAGTGCAGAGGTTTCTCATTTGTATTACATGCTATTGTGAGAAGTTTCAATAGTTTGTAAATGAAAAGCAAATTTAGCTATATAGGCATTCATTTACACATTGAAATTTACATGTTCAGTAGCTAGTTAAAGATCTTTATTCTGTCCTTATTCAGTTACTAAGCAAGTGGTAATGCAAGAACTAATCGTTTGAAGAGTTACAGTGAATTCATTCCCAGTAAAGTAAAATAAGGTGAGAACTGAAGACCATATCTGAAGCATGGCAAAGGTATCCCATCTGAATATATTTTCCTTTTATTTTTATGTAACCATTTCAAATGGCGATGCATCATAACCGGTTCACTAATTGTGCCTTTGGGGGCCTCATGTTAAGGTCAGCTCTCACAGTTTGCAATGATACATAGCTATTCCTGTGATATGTCACACTAGTGCTGCATCTAAGAAGTGGGACACCATGTCTGATGCAAATTTTATACCAACAGTATAATACCTGTGACTTAACTGTGGGCCTGTGGGTCCAATATAGCTGACCCTGAGAGTATTGTTTAATAAAATAATAGGAGGTTATTCAAAGGCAGGTTTTATGCTCTCTCTCTCTCTGGTAAGTTTAAACATTTTGAGAAGGTCAGCAGCTAACCTCGGTAATACATATCAGCTGCTAATTAAGCCTCACACATTCGCTCACTGCTAAAATGAAAATAATTAAAGGAACATCTGTTTTATGGGAGTGCAATATGACTTCAACTGACTAAGAAAAAAGAATCCAAGAATTGTAACAGTAGGGTCAAATGAGATTAAAATAGTATAGTTTAGCTATTACCTAAGGAAAAAAGAAAAACTTCAGTGAAGTCCTACTGGCAATTTAAAATGCTACATGTAATTACAATATGTATACATACTGTAATTACATATGTAATTACAATACATACATATAGTAATTACATATATATATATATATATACTGTGGTTATTCAGTATTGCAGGCCACTGATGTCAGATTCTGAGTCTGTTCAGGGCTCCAGAAGACAGCGCTCTTATGCAAATAAAGCGAATACCTTGGGTTCAGGGTTCCACTCCCCTTTGAAATTATTTCTGTCCTACAATGACTCCATTGTACATGAAATTGCTGTCAGTGAATATACTGGTCAGTCAATACACATGGACTTCACACTGAATCACAGTTATATCCCTATATTAGAGAGAACAATCTATAGAAATGTATTAAAAGTTATTCAATCAATTGCACAAAGGGTCATTTAATTATTGTGGTAAATTATCTTCCTGGCTAACAGAGTTCTCATGTATGGTTTCCTACAGAGGCTGTCTTTCCCTCTGCACCCTGCAAACTTTCAGTGGCTATACCCCTAGGCTCTGTCCTTGGCACCTAATGTTGTTCTGACCACACTCACAATGCATAGGTTCTTTCACAGCAATCCATGAATTTTCAGATCACTGCTTTGCTGAGGATACTGAGCTACTGTATTTTTCTCTTCCTTCCCATTGAACTCAACTTGTATCACAAGTATAAGCACGCCTCAACAGTATGTCCTCTTGGATGGGCTTCCATTAATTGACACCTCGCCACACCTTAGGATTGCTCTAGGGGATTCTGGTCCAGCATCTGCATGAAGCTGCTTTATCACGAACGCCCTTCGTAAAAAGCCTTTAATTACTAAAATTGAATTAATCTGAATCTCAGTTAAAATCTACACCCTAAAATCTGTTGCCAAGAATGCAGAGTGACATTCATACCTCACCAGCTACAGATCAGCTGAGAGTCCAGGAAAATATGCTCATCCACCGAGACCACTGATACTTCAATCACACTCAGTCTCCTTGCTGACACTATGCTGTCACACCCACAACATTATATGGCTGACCCCTACAGCCTTCCCCAATTCCCCAAGACATCTACTAAATTGATACATCATTAAAAAAAACATTAAACAAATGAATACTACTAAAATGAATATTTTGCACCAGAACAAGCAAAAAACACATGCTTTCAGAACATAGGCTTTATGAACTGTTAGTTTGGGATGGAAATCTCATTGTGGAAAAGGATCATTTTATCTTTCAGATGAGAGTAGGCATAAGCAATATACTACAACACTTTCGTGAATAAGGGTTCATCCATTTCAGTTCATTTTTGTGCAGCCCAAGGGCCACTCTCTGTTGATTTAAATTCAGACCAAGGTATATAAAAGCCAGGGTATCACGTTGCTGATAGCAATCTACTTTCACTAACCCTATGCCCCTGTGTTCAAGTGTGTTACTGAGATCCCCGCCTGCACACAGAGTTAGAATGCAATAAATATACAGCCGAAAGAGTGCAAAATATCATACCTGTCTCATTTACAGCTGGCATAAATATCGCCCTTAACATCGATGGGTCATCATCTGCAATAGCCGTTAGGGCTGCCACATTGTTCATCTTTTCTTTTTTCCTCCATCGTTAAATCTACTTTCTAATAAAGACTTATGTAATTCTGTATATGCAGGGTTATACTATTCTGATCAAGCATAAAATGACAGTTTTAAAAGCAGGCAGGTCATATTTCATAAGATCAGATATAGATGAATATCAGATATCAGTTGTAACTGTATGATTTATGACCGCCTGCTATCGGCTCCTCTGGAAGCTGCAGCTACTGCAGAGGACTGTACTGACGTTATGACAGGGCATTTCACTCTGCATCCCTTTTTTATAGCACAACATAAAGAAGACACAAGATGGGTTAACCACAACATAGCAGCCAACCACCGTGCCACAGCTCCTGAGCATGCTGGCCTTCTTGGTGAGTTTTTTATAACCACTGATACTCTGTGCAATCAATCTCAGTAGGGAGCGGGACACCACCTAATCATCCATAGACACTCAGCAATAAGAACCTGACATGCCCTCTCTTACAGATACAATGGTAAAAACATATGGATTAATCTCATGGAGAGTAACCATCTGTTTTCATACCAGGGAGTTTGTAAGACTTCAGCTCTGCTTTGGACAGTGCCTACACTTTGCCACGGGTGTAATAAAGCCTTGCAAAATCTAACTCTTTAGAATCAACAGTTGTTGAATTGCTATTTAAGGGGGCAAAGGGGATTTGGTTGAACCAGTTTTAGTAGCAGCAAGGCTCTGATATAGGATGTTGGTATGGATTATGACTATATGTCCTAATCAAAAGCATAATGCCATCCTCGAATGCTCCCCCTTCTGTGACCACCAAACACTTCCACACTCCACAGCTTTTAAATCTCCCCATGGTACAGGGGAGTAGTATTTATATCAATAAAGTCTGGTAAGCCATGGCAGAGGAAGACATACCGCGCGTTCGCTTGCCTCCAGGCACTTCCCATGCAAGCATCCGCCCTTGTTTACATATCACCCTGGGACAACCATGTTTCCCCCCTTTTTTTTCTTGTTTTTCTCTTCTGCCCAAGGGCAGAAATGACTGAGAGACATTTGATTGTGAGCAGGTAGCCCAGAGCTCACAGGGGAGGCATTGAAAGGCAGGCTGAGGAAAGAGTTTTCTTTTACATATCCTACCGAGAGAGCGAAGCCTTGCTCTTCCACCCGCTTGATGGCAACGGATTTGGACACAACTGTCAGTCTCCGCAGCCAGATGCCCGCATCCTTTCATGTTCAGCGAAGTCTTTCACGGCCCCTCCCCCTCTTCGGCTGGCCTGCGCCACCCTCTCGCCAATTATCTGTACACGAGTTTAATTTTATGGTTGTTCAATTTGATACGTTTAAATCAAAGCTGAGACGCAGCAGTAAAATCAGTAATAAAATTACAGCGCAACCCCGAATTTGGAGCCAGGAGAAACAGCCTCCTCAGCAGTTTCAATTTTAAAGACGAGTCGGAGAGGAGGCTGTTGTCTCTGACAGTGAAATATCAGCCGGGAACATAAGCCGGTGGAATGGGAGCTGCAAGAATGGAAGCAATTTCCTGATGTTGTTTCTGCAAATGGCACAAAGCCAGATATATTTGGTACACTGAAAACAGTAGTGGGAGTCTGTGAAAAAATACCCAGCTGGCATATACCTTTTTACTGATATGCCATTTACAGGGCAGCTAGAGAAAAACAAAACTGTCAGTAGCTTACCTAACAATTATCATTGAATGAGCACATTGGTTGCCAAGGGGGCAACCAATGTGTGAAATTGTTTGTTCTTATATATATATAAGAACAAACAATTTCCACAGTCACAAACTTTCTGTAAACTTTCCACTAAGAATGATGTGGAGAAGAGATGCACATGTAACTAATAACTCTTCTGGTCCAAAAGATATGTTTTACCTTTTCTAAATATGCTTTGGCCAACAGTGAAGTGCCTCTTTCCAGGCCTGGAAACATAAGTACAACCAATAAAGGCAGTTACATGCAAAGTTTACATGCAAAAACAAGAAGTATCTCAAAGTGGGACACTGCTGCATAAGAATGAGGTAAAAGTTATCACTTTATTTCACAGTCCAGTTCCTAGTAATTACTGTGTAAAACCACTGTACAATCATGAAAAACTATAATGTATTTTTAAGTAGTTTAGTTACTATTACATTTATAGTTGTATGGGGACATTATTCAGATAATACAGAATTAGTAACATTTTGGGAGGTAATCACGTTGTATTTTGTCAATACAGAAAATAATTTCTTGTAACTAAAATAACATTATCACTTACACAGACGTTAATGTTACAAACCTTACCAGCCGAATTATGGGAGATTACCTGATACGCACAAGTTGCCATTTTACTGAAACAGTAATTAACAGTGCAACTCCTACCATGCAATTACTCATAAATTTTTCTCAGATATTCTTAAATTATTTACAGGTATCAGTAAGTTCAAAAGGTTTGCAGGTACCTCCTTGGGAAATACTGGGTAAAAAGCCTTCCATAGTAAAGTGCTACTTTTGGTGCTTTTCTTCTTTTTTGATCACCTCAGAGTCCAATGACAGAAACAATCAAATAATAAACTCTCTCTCTCTCTCTCTCTCTCTCTCTCTCTCTCTCCCTCACACACACACACACACACACACACACACACACACAAACGATAACAGTAATTAGTGAATTAAAATCAATACCACCTGTTGGTAAAGTGCAAAAACCTTTCTGGAGAGGCCACAAATTTAAAACAGATCTGATAGGCATTTCAGTATCACGAATAGAGAAATAGCCAAACAGCCATAATCCTTTAAGCCCAGAACAGGATTTCCAAGGAGATCTTGTAGATGTTCTTTTTTTAAGATATTCAGAGACAGAAAGGAGGACTGGTAAAGTCACACAAAAGAACTTAACTAAAATATAAGCAACTAAATAGAAAAGGTCAATCTGATCCACAGAGAAGAACATTACTGCTGTAGAGTGGATACGTCAGTATGCTCTTTGATAATTGACTAAATGTACTCAGAATTCAAATGTCTTGATCCTTATCAATCTGCACATTACATGCCATTTGAGTAAGCATTAAGTGGATCACTCTGAGCTTGATTCATACAATACTATAAAATATTAACATTGTTTCATTATGCCTTTTCCACATTAATCTGCCATTGTGATGAGAGCTTGATTGGGTTAATGTGAACCTGATGCCAAAGCTAGCCCATTTAGAAGCTAGTTCTAGTGGCGTCAACGGGCTGTTGGCTTACAATCAGAAAAAATGAGGATTTAAAAAAAAATGTCTAAACAACATTAGAACAATTTTTTAATTGACTGGGTTCCCTTCTCTTTCAATCAAAACAGAAGTGCTCCACACTAGATGCACTGATACTGTACATGCTTGAGGAAATTCCATAAAATAAGATCCTGTGCCATCCTTTCATGAACTTTCCCCATTGAGATGTAAATTATAGTATGCATATTGCTGGAGTAAATTCCTGTTTTACATACTCAATATTTTTTCATAGAAGTATCCCTTTTTTAATGGTTTATGTGTTATAAAGTGCCTTTCATATTTATTCATACACCTGATAAAATGGGAACATATAAAAAAGTATAAAAGAAAAATATAAAAGAATAAAGTGTAGCCATTGGATACTTTTTTCTGCTTATATTTTTACTAATAATACTAATAATATCTCATAGCTTGTAAATGAGGTTATATGACTGCAGACAAGGATTTTTTTACCATTCTCCCAGATCTTTTGGTTATCATTTGTGAATGGCTTTCTTCAGTTTCAATGACAAATGTTTGATTAGACTGAGGTGTGGAGATTGAGATGATCATTTGAGAGCATTTATTTTGTGCCCAGTTATCTAATTCTTTTTAGATTTGTAGGAATACCTTGGATACTGTCATGCTGGAATCTTCATTTTCAACCATTTGCAACCTGGCCACAATAATGCATGAAATTTTAAATGGCTCTTTTTGTCGCTCTGTAACCCGAAGATGTCAGTTTATTTCAGAGTTCTCCAACTGTTGCCTTTGGATTGACAGGTACTCCCTGAACCATTTGCTTCACAAGCCCCTGGTGGCAGGATAAACATATATCCTCTTCCTGGCAGGATTGGCACTGTACCAGCACCCTTTCATATCTCAGTAATGACACTACAGTAGAAAGTGGTAGATTCAGCTTTTTTGGAATATCTTTTTTGTGAATAGCCATCTCCAAACTAGTGGAGGTGACTGACCATAATGTTCAGTGCTCTGACCTCAGTCATGACAGCGCATTCTACTGATGATTCTCTTTTCTGTGCTCCCTCCTTTTATGGATGCCTCTGTGTAGTTCTAGAAGCTTCCACTGAGCTTCTTGTAAGTGGAATGTGGATGTGACGTGAATGTCAATGTGATGCTGATGTTGCACAGTCAGATTTTGTTTAAAATGATGTATTCACATAAAATTCATACAAAATATAAATTATATAAAATTATATTTTTCAAACATAAAAATGATGAAATACATTGTTTTATTTATATTCCTATGTAGTTGGGGGTAGGAATGAAAGTGGAAGCCGCCATACATGTGACTCACTTCCTAATATAGATATACTGCTTCTTTAACTGTTCCAACAAACTGAATACTTTAACAAAAAAAAGAGAGTGAAACTTGGCAAATGCACAAATACACCATGACAATGAACTCATAAAACCTAATATTTCAAAGCAGTAATTTTTTATATTCATTACAGGAGCGCTATTAAAAGGGAAATCACTTGCTGGATATAGTTGTGTAAAATGGTTCTGGTTTCTCTAAAACCAGGTCAGAGGCCATTTAGCCTGAGCTGTACTATCCTTGACTGAATGCTGTTTGGGGTAGTTGTGTTTGATCCTGTATCATGATACAGCAATACACAAAGTGCCCTTTGTTAATATACAGTACTTCTCTCATTCTTTCCCTCATTTATATCTAGTCTCTATAGTGACCTATACTCTCAATCCCCAAAAATCCATTCTCCACTAGCTGCATTTGAGAAGGTAAATTTGACATCTTTACCTTTCTTTCAGACTTGAAGTCCATTGGAGGATTTTTTTTGTTTCCCTGTACCTGGCTTGTCAAACAAACAAAGCAGTGCCTTAATTGGCTGGAGGATGTTGTTTTCCCTCCATATGTGACAATGAACTTTCCCCCTTTGCTATGTTTGAACAATAGCATTGCATTACAATGCATTATGATCACAGACTGTCTCAAAAAAAAAACAAGACCCCAGTGAGTGATGTACCATGGCCACAGTGCACAAACCTGTCCTGTGTCACTGACCACAGATTAACGGTTTTGTTTTAATGGCCGGTGCTCTTGAGAGTGCAATTAACATGAGGGTCAGTGCTTTATAGCCATTGGAAGAATATAAACCACATTAATAGACTAGAGCATCAGGACACATGGCAAGCTTAAGCCTCTTCACTTCTTCATTAAAAAGTTCCTTCCTTCCTTCAAACAGAAAAATGTGGATGAAGGAATTGTAAGCAGTCATCTACCTGCCTGGAAGGCTTTGAATATTTCCGTTACATGCCCACATCTGACAGACATGCCCTGACAGAGTAAAGGGCATTCTCAGCCCTAGTTGGCATGATCTGTGCTTGAACTCTCTGTGAGTAAAAGGATACCATTTCGCCTTTCACAGTTGCACTTCCTTGTCATTTCAAAAACTGAAACAAGGATACCTGTGAGGGTGAGTGCTGGACAAGTGCGGTTACTTATAAAGAGTGCTCTTTCCTTCCTCTGTGGCTTTTGATCAATGGGTTCAAGATTCACCCCAGCTGAATCGGTTTCCCTCCAGCTACGGATGAGATTAGAGAACCCGAGTCAGCTGCGCAGGACATCTCGGAGGGCAGAAGCTGCCATTTTTTTTGTGCTTCTGACTCTTCTGTGCCTGCAGTGATCCTGACAACAATAACGTCACCTGTAATTGGTTTCCAATACACAAAGAAGCGCAACAGCAGCATTACCACGCGGTGAGGCTACTCAGACCGTCCTAAGGCTGGACCAAGCGAGCGTCACACTCTTCACAGTGAAGGAAATCTTGTCTAGCACCACAAGGACGATGTTTAAATCCACGACAGGCCTTTATCAAGATAAACTCAGAGCGCAAATGCTTGGGTGTAAATGTGTGACGCACCTATCATGTAACTGTGTTCACCTTAATCACCTTAACAAGGGAGCAGGGAGGCATGGAATTTCATGATTATCGAAGTTTTAAGGAGGTGCGTGGGTAATTTAAGTGGGGTGTGGTTAGGGGGGCATAAGTGTAACAATCATATGAAATATGCACTGTAAATCTGTAATACACAGGTTCTTCAATTATTTTGTCGCATATGTAGATAATTATCTAATCACCTGGATAGAGCAGACAGCTGATTCATTTGGTAAATGGATGTATAATCATTTCATGCTTTGTAATTATAGTAATGCTGCTAATTAACAGGTAACAATTTTGGATTTCTGTCATACATCTTTAAGAAACAGGGAGCAGGTAATAAAGGATCTGGCTGCACAAAGTAACCAATATCTAATCCAGAGGAAAACAAGAACTGGAACCATATATAGCTGTTTCTATGCAACAAAGGCTTCTATAGGCAATATTATTATTCTCACTATGCACTGCTCAAAGGTACAGAACAAACATATCTGAACTCACAGGATCGGTGCACTCAGACTGTTCTGCAGAGCATTTCAACAACAAAGTCAGCCAGAAAACTATGCAAGGTTGCTCTCTCTGTTAATTTACCTGTGAAAAATAAGATGAAAATAGGCATGACATCCTGCTTCTGTTTAATAGCTTCAACTTATGAAGCAAAAATAGAAGTACAGGTCAGCTGCAGGATTTGTAAATACATTTACCTGCCTTTTTTGATGGACATTTAAAAAAAAAAGAGTGAAACCATCTTCAGCAGTTTTTAATCTTCTGTTCATGAAAGGCCAACTGCCAGTACATGCTGTATGGATCTACTATCTTCAGCATTTTCAACTATAATTTCCTGCGGTATATATGCCTGTGCTTTGGGTTTCAGAAAGCAGATGAACAGCTAAGAAATTCAAAATCCTAAAAATATGTATGCATCATAAATCTCTCCCCTGCAACCTGTGCCCTGGAAACGGATGTTTTTATGTTATTAAAATCATGTATCAATGCATCACTTCACTCCCCTGGGATTAAAACAGTACACATTTTAGACACACTGAATTAAAGAGTGACTTAAAAGCTACATATACAATATATATGTTAATCATTTCACTTTATTTGTAAATATTCACTCTGCCTTCATTCTGGACAACCTGTCAATACCTTAAGGCATGTACACTCAAATACATTTTTCTAGGACGTTTCTTTCATAAATGATGCAGCCTGAAGCTCGCTAGCATTAACCAGTTTTTAAATCTTAGAATAAGTGTTTTTATTTCCTTACTTTTCTTTTCCTAATTCCCATTTTCCATTAATACTGACTCCCTGGGCCAAACACAAAAAAATGCATCTTGTGATCGTGTGAGCTGTGAATACTGCATGCAAAGTGCGTGGTGATGGATGTTCAAAGACTCATCTCTACATCTCATTTCTAGCGGACAACGTCAGAGCCTGCTCAGCTTATATTTTTCCCTAGGGTTGGAAATATAGGTACTCTCATCACAGCCTGACAGCTATCGCGGCAGTGTTAATAATGCCTCCCATGACCTCTGCAAAGGATGCATGACCATGCTTTATAAATACCAAATATATGGCACTGCTAAGCTAATGCTACACTAGTACATTACCATTCACCGTGGAAAGCAGGGAACTTAGTTCTGCTCTTCTGCCATCCGATCCTCATTCATCCTCTTTTCAGGGCTGTGAGGGTGCTCAGACTGTTATGATCACAATGTTTCTTGCGGCAAGCCTCATGCAGAAGTGTCATGTTTGAGAGGAAGAAAGTGCTCTTTTAAGGCACTCTAGAGGCCCCGAACTTACAAAAAGAGTTCAAAGAAAAGGTAAACATTTAAGTTTGACTGAATCACAGCCGAACTCTGAACACCTGGTAATTACATCAAGCAGTGCACAATGCACACATGTGCATTTAGGTAAAATGGCAGTGTGATTTGCTGGTACGTCTTGAGTTGAGGGTGAGTGCAGACTGGAAATAAGTAAGAGAGGAGCGGCTGTGATGAGGAAATGTACAATTAAATTGCCCACTTGTGTCCCACACAAATTGTTACATAACCACATGTTGTTACATTGAAGTTACATGGTATTTATGAAATTAGAGTGTACCGCACTGGATAATCACTGCAGGGACCAATTTCCATACAGTATTTTGAATTTATAATTTCACTGTTTACTCTGTCCACAGTGGTCATTCAAGTATCAAAGTATGTATTACTGTTCTGTAATATAATCATCTACTTATAGCAACCAAGGAAACTGAAGGGTTCTTGGTAATAGCAGAATCCATCTGGGATTCTAGGCACGGGACCTCCTGCTAGTCACCGTACTGTAATTATACCACACTACGCAGTAACGAGACACATTCTCGTCTCGAGGGGGGCGCATTCGATGGGCAGCGGAATGTTCCGGGCCACTGAATTCATGCATGCACCTCACATCAAACGATTCACAATGGAGGCTGCTGCTGCTGCCCGGCGTGCCCTCTGAGAAAAAGGACGGACAGGAGTTTCGAGATCCTATCTCCCTCATCTTCGCAGGGGGAAGTCTTTTCACTTGTCGGCTTCGAAATGCGAGATGACACTTTCTGGCGCGGTCGGGCGAGCGCAGCACGGAGTGTGCTGTACCATAGAACAGGGGCCTGGGTTACCGTACAGCAGTCTTAACTAATTTCTGACTTCGTTACTCATAATTTGATTGAAGTCTGTAATTAAAGGTGCCATTTTTAAATCTGCATTGCCGGCGTGCTGTCTGTAATTAACAGTGGAAGGGAGTACCGGTGAGCAGTTCGAAGGCAGACGAACGCCACTGCACTTACTTTTTTAAGGCCTCCGTTCACAAGGTTGCATCATCTAATGTCCAACCCTAATTGTTACCCTACAATAATCTCCAAAATACCTGGAACATAGGATTAATTGTGTGGGCTGCGATGAGTCATGTTTCAAAATCCTGTATTATGAAGCTGAACAAAAGATAAAAGTGTAGCCAGTACTTCAGGATAGCCCTTAAGGTTATTGGGAGAAAATGTAGTGCCATATAGCAGTAATTTACAGAATGTAGCCATTATTGTAATAAAAAAAGTCAAAACTTGCTTGCTTTTAGCTTAACTTTGAAGACGTAGTGGTCATGTACCATTAATTATTTTATACACTGGATGTTCAGAACCTTTTTAATTAAAATATCAGGAGGTCACTTTATTTATTTACCCATTTACCTACCTGCTGCCCTTGGAAGGAAGACTGTGGACTGATCAGGAATATAAAGGTTTATGCCAGAGTGTTTATCGGAGTGTCTGTTAGCATTTTATGGTGAAAATTGTTCATCAGCAAGTCAATAAATAACGCACAAATGAAGAAAAGGTAATCCATTTCTGACCTGATTTTTTCTTAATAACCATGATAATGCACACCACTAATGAACTTCTTCTGTGTGTTACCTTATTTTATACCCAAGGGAAATAGCAGAAGAATTCCAATGCCTCTGTATATATTTTCAGAAGCTTCTACATTGGGCTTTCAAAAAGCAGAATTTGGTGTTATTTTATTTTAAATCATACAGTAGTATAAATGCAGATGTTAATGGTTCATAAGCTCTGATGTTTTGTCATCGAACTTGGGCACATACCCAATCCTCCACAAGTCAATGACATTATTAGGGAAAAAGGAGAGAAACTTAGTATAAAAAAAAAAAAAAATAATTCCTCAGGCTCCATTTAGCCTGTCGCAGGACCTTGTAATGAACGCTAACTAGTGACTATCCCAAGCATATTAGCACCCTAATTAGAAACACATTTCCATCCATCTCACAATTCTGTCCTGTGGTAACAGCAAATGCCACAACTGATTTATTGTGCAAATACATGAATAGGCCCTAACCTCATACAAACACACAGCTATCAGTGCTGAATTCAGCGTGTTACGTGAGAGCTATCCCTGAAATCCTCTAAGCCTTCATGCCATTCCACAACTGAAAATCTCACAACAGCCTTGCTGAACAAAAACTCATCTGACTTACCTGTTCGCAGAGCGTCAAGCATTTCACAAAGCAGTCCCAGGGGAATGGGGGGAGAGAGAGAGAGTGAGAGAGAGAGAAAAGAATAATTAGAGAACTGAAATTGGAATATTAGTCATTTCTCCCTAATGACTGTGTCCACTTCTTTGAACACACTGACAGATTGCCTGGGACCATTCCACGAATCAATCCATAAATGCAACGCTGAAACACTGCAATCATATTGGGAGCCCAGTCCTGAAGCCGTATCACCACTTTGGATTTCTGATACTGTGCAAAAGTTGGTGTGAATTATCATCAACATGCTGTCAAAGATGTTGAAGAATGCATATTGTATGCATTAACAGCAACTAAAAGATGTCATTTTTAACTCAAAAAGGTCAAGGGAGATGGTGTTCTAAAGCACAACATAGATAACTTTATTTATGCTTATTAATATTATGATTGAATATGAATTGGCACAGATTGCATTATGTAATTTTCCATGTCCATGCGGACTGCATGTGTGTGCCTGATTGTGTGCATGCATACACTGTACAATGGCAGAATATCAGCAGAAATAAAATGTGAGAATTGCACAATCCCTCCTCAAGAGAGACAGAAACCCTTACTGTGAAGCAAACACTAATTGTTAAGCTAAGAGATAGGGAAATCAAAGCCTATGTTGATACAGGGAAGCCTACATCTATCACTACTATAAACAACACTGATTAGTTACAAGCTCAATACTCAAAGCGTGTGGGTGATAACAAGTGAATCACTTCCACTTTGGATTCCCCGCTATAGGGCCGTTGATGTAGAGTGCCTTTTCTATTCATTTCTATCATCACAAACGCCAGCCTGCTGCTTCTAGTGGAGCCACCTGGCAAAGACACCGCTGTGTCCCAGCTGGTCTAAGCTCCAGTTATGTATTTGATGGAGGTACCTACATAACCACAATACTTTTTGAGGTTTGTTGTATTTTTTTCGTTGGCGAGAAAAATTTGGGATTACATCTCTCAGCTGATTGTACAAGATGTTCCCATAATAACAGGGACTGAAACAGAATGGCTCCCAGCCTGCCTTGCCGTGATATTAAGCCAATGTGAATGTCAATGCTTACTTTTTTTTAATTCAAAGGAATAGCAAATTAACTGCACCTTTCAAAACAGGTCTGAGACAAGATCATAAATAAGATTTCAATGGGATATTGAAATTGTTTGAACACATCAGACAGGGAGCTGACATCATCCGTTCCTATTTCCTAAGTTAATATTAATTCACTGAATATAAAAAGGAACAAATTTAAGTCTTGAATTAATAAGGATGGAGTTAACCCAAAACAGTTGATAGATATATGGGAAAAATAAGCCACCAGTTAATGCATTTCAAGTCGTGTTTTTTTTTCCCCATAATCAAAATTCTTATGTGAGCCACGAAGTGAAAACAATTAAACTCAGCTGCAATTAATGGCTTTCTCTCAGGCGTAATTAAACAGCCTCGCTCAGAAAAGGCAGGTTATTAAGGATAGAAATGAATCACCAAAAATAATCAACATTTGATTATGTCAGCCAAATGACTGAACAGCACAGCAAGTGCTGGTTACTGAGCACAATTCATCATTAAAATATTAATTTAATGGAAAAGTGGTAACTTCCAAAAGTTACAGTGTCCATCGTGGTGTGGTGTGTCATATTTTGTCCATGGTGAATGCTGGTTCCAGTTTAGGACGGACTTCTAAAATGACAGAATACTGCACATAATGAATACATAACATTGAAACGTTATGTATACAGTATGCTACACCCACAGTGCCTCGGCTCAGAAAAAAAGAGATCAGAATAGGAAGATACAAAACCCTTATGTATCCAGCTGTTTCTATACTCCAGAGAATGTCATTCTTTTTGAGTTAATACTCCCATCGCTCTGTTTACCAAAGACCTCGTCGCACGGCACTGACTGGAATAACGAACGCTCTCTCAGCCTGACTCTACACCCTTCAGACAGTTCCAGTCCACGGGCGAGAGAGAAAGGCCCCACTAAACGCAAGACATTACTTATGTGTCTTTTAATGCCTGAGACAAAGGATGCGATTGAGAAGCCCCCCGGGAAAAGATGGAGTGGCAACACAGCGAGTCACTGATTGAAATCTTTTTAAAAGCTCTTCGCAAACAGAGCAGACTGGGAGAGGGAAGACAGATCGACTTTACAGACCAGTGCCCGTCATTCCCATATCCTGACACCGACTGTAATCCATCACCGTTTCCCTCAATGCGTCGGGGCAGATGGAGTACATTCAGACACAATGCGCGAAGACTGACAAGGAGAGACAAGGGACTCCACACCCATGTAACAAATCACACCCGCTCCTGGATCGCCTTTTTTTTGGGGGGGAGTCCTTCAAAGCCTTCAAGGAGTTCTCCATTCAGACTGATATTCGCAAACTGGCTTAACACCTCAAATTGCTTTCGTCTCTTTTTGAGGGGCCCTCTGGGAGCATATTTCAGTTATCACTTCAAGCCCGTAAGCTTTGAATGAGCTTTCCCATCTGTGAATCCCTTTGGACAGATGCTCATTTTAGGACGTTTCAAAGCAAAATCATAGGTGTGGAGAGACAGTTACCACAGGATATGGTTAGAACACTTTGTGATATTGCTCCCAACTGCCATTTCATTGTCTGGATTACTCTCCTTGCCTGTTAAAATCGCTGTGACTTTTTATGCGTACTGAAATTGTAAGATGTGGCTATTCCTGTGGAAATAATTTAAAATGATCCCTTAGAGTCCAGAAAGAAGTCGGTCATGGATATCCAGCAATTGTCTCAATATGGTGAATTTGGAAAATTACCATACTACTGGGGCACAAATGTTTACAAGAAACAACAGTCTATGGAAGAAAATATTTGCACATGCTAAGTCAATGTCAGCAACAAGTGGGACTAATCCATGCCAACGTTTTGTATTGCTTTGTTGTTCTGGTGGACAATTCCACACTGAAGACAAATTTAAAGATAGTTACACTTCTCCTGAATAATAATTAGTGTATACAATCTTATTCATTGTATTACAGGCCAAACTATTAGTTTTTGTTCTTCTTTCCTTCATTTTAGCCTCTGATAATGACCAATTAATTGGCAAAGAAAAAGCCATTATACGTGGCAGTACCAACCAGTACCCATTTTGGGTAACTAGCTCTTAAAGTTGTTATTCTCTTCCTTCCCCCACCTTGCTGTCATCTCAAACTATCTGAAAGCAGTGAGCAGAGTCACATTACTCTGTTGTGATTTGAAAAGCGAGAGTGTGAGTGATGTGTTCTGAACAGATACTGCCCGGCAGTGCCAAACATCGATCAAAACCAAACTCCCCGCTGCAGCTCGTTTCAACTTTTCAGACACAGACTATCATGGGATTAATCGGCAAATCAAACCGAGTGACTTCTGATTGGTTATTAAACGAAGTTGCACCAGCCAATGCGGTGCCTCTCCTCTCTGTCTGCAGATGGGCATGTCTTGTTGCCAACAGGATCGAGACACCTCCATCCAGATGGGGGCCATGTCAGTAATGTGTGGTCTTTGGTACTGTACACTTATGTTTTATATGGACTGTAATTGGCTGCTGTCATTTCTGTCAGACAAGCCCCTGGCCAAGGATAGTGAAAGGCATTACTGTGCTTGTGTGCAGGAAGGCACACTGTTGTTTGATTTTGTTTCTTTGATTTCTTATGAGTACGAGGACCATGGCTTAGCAAGATCATTCTGCAGGATCATGGGGTAACAACATACCAAGACGACTCAATGAATATCTCCTTCATTTTGTTTTAGACAAAACCAAAATAGGGCAATGCTTTCCAGACTGAGAAGCAAATATTGTGTGCTGTGCGTTTGTCTGTTGGGCTAGTTTGATTAGTACCTGATTAGAACCAAAGCCTGAAAGCACTGTAGACTGCCAGCACCAGTACTGAAACGCCCTGACATATCATTCCAATACTTATGTAACACTGTCTTTGAACTTGATCAAACAAAACCAATGTGGGTTAGAGATACCACTTTGTGAGGTATTATATGAGACGTTTGTGTATATGTGTGTGTGTGTGTGTGTGTGTGTGTGTGTGTGTGCGCGCGCACGCGATTGTATGTAATTTAATTCCTTTTGGAATGTTTTCCACTTTTGGAATGAATAAGACAAGCACCTCAACTTCAATTCGGTATTGAAAGCTCCACAGCATGTACACTGTGAATACACTAAAAAGAGGCCTAAAAGTCTTGCCAAATGTTACCACCCTATGTGCAACTGCTAGATAGATTAAAGAGCAGTAATTGGCTTGGCAAAGCAGTTTTGATGACCAGATTCAATCAGGCATTTGAAGGACAGCAAACCACGATGGGAAACTTGGGAAAACTCATTCCATTGCTGTTGCCAGCTACTGGATGATATAATGGTGTGGTGCAGCTTGGCAGGAGCAAAACAATTTACAGATGAAAAACAAGGGATAACACTGAATCGCCTATAAAGTTCTGCAACTTATGCAGACTATACGTCTGTATTAAAGCCTGAATTTTGTGCAGAGGTGGATAGGTTCATTCTGTGAAAGGGAAGTGTCTGATATAATCACTAACCTTATATGCAAGTCAAAAAGGGTTAGAAGCTACTTGGAATGGCTCCCTGTTAGACCCAAACCCAGGAAAATTATTCTGTGCGACTCGCCAAGCACACAAGGTACAAACCTTACTGTAATGTATGGTTACATACAGCATTTCAGAGAACAGCTATGGGTGCTCTTTGCCCAATTCTTGAAGGACACCTCTCGGTAGCATTGCTTAACTTGGCTGGGCCGGGTGTGTGTACACCTCACCAAGAAATGCAAGCAAATAAGAACATCTCTGCCCTGCTGGAGCATGAAAGATTCAGACACTGAAAGACCGGTCATTACCCACAATCAATACCTATCTTTTTGGTCGTCGCCCATGCTGCAAGTCAAATACCATTAATTACCTGTAATGCTCTCTCTGTTCAAAGTCTGTACTTTCGAAAACACCATAATTGCCAGGACTGCAATCTCATTCCAAGCGAATACAGGTAACAATGTGAGCGCTTTCAAATCCCCAGGTGCATTTAAGCTGACCAGCTTTCGTAATGAAAGGTTATTTCCTAGTTTACCATTCTCATTCTCGCTCTTGATCTTCTTTTATCACTGTAGCTCAGAGGAGACCTTGCTGTGAATCGATGTTAATCTGTGTGTATATGTGGTTACAGCAGATTGCACAAGCCGAAGCCAAACATCACCCAAAGACATGATGCATCAAATAAAAAAAAACATTTATTCCACTAACTGTTGATATAGTCAATAATGTTAAATTATGTATCCTGTCCATTTTTCAGGTTATAAAATGAGAAGTCAAAAAGATTGTCTTAACATTCAAAATTGGTAATGTGATCATTTCATGCAATTAAAAAGTTTATGTTCTTGTTATGGATATTGGAGTTCATCAAGAAAATTTGATATCAAAGCTAATTTAATAAATATTTAATAAATGTATGTAAATATATCATTTTCCAATTATTCATTCATTATAATTATATTTATAATGAGGTATATGCATTTAAGTATGGTTTTTCATTATTAAATGTACTTGGCTTATTCCAAATGATAGCTGGCTGAGATAACTTTATTGGTTCATTCGCTCCTTCCTCAGAAAGATAGGAAACACAAAATTAGAAGTTAATGAAGCAGTACATACATTTCATCAACATCACAGATTCAAACACTCTCCTGATGGTTGCTCTTGTTCTTGTGTTTTTGCTTTCTAATTTGATATGTAGTTCTCTGTGATGTCTCTCGGCTGAGAAATGAAGACCTGTTTTATTTCAAGATTTTCTTTTTTTTTTATAAAAGGACCAAATTAGGCCCAGTTAGACACTGGAAATCATAAACAATTTGTGTACCATATTGCCCTTCCTTTCATGGAAAAGTAAGAACAATATTTGTGTCAAGCATAATCAAATATATTTACTGAGGCAATTCTGGGATATGTACTTTGCCTATGGGTATAACAGCAGTGCCCCACCGGGGAATCGAACCAGCAACCTTTTGGTTAAAAGTCCTGCTCCTCACCACTATGCTACACTACACTGCCACCACACTTTTGTAAAAACACAACAAGAGCAGAGAGGCCGGTTTTAGTGTGAATTGTTTAGTAGTGCACTGTATTGTTGAAGGAACCTCCTTGGATCAAACCAAGAATCTATTCTTGAACCTGGGTTCTCCCTTACATCAGCACACAATGTGCCCTGGGGTCCCTTGTTTTTGTCTGAGTGCGTCTCCTTTATTCCCTCTGCTTTTTTGCGCTATTTTTAGCCGGTTGTAATTTTACCTGTGGTAATTTTCAGCTGTTTTCTCCGCACTGCCATAATCATCGGACGCTGGGTGCGAAAAGCTAGCGGCTCTAATTTGTGTATGCACACACACATCTGACTAAAAACAAAGGGCTGATTCTGACTGAAAATGGGATCATGTCGGTACAGGCGCTCAAAAGCAGGGAGGTGAGAGCGGAATTAGTCTGTGACATCACCCCCCGATGCATCAGAGAGAGCAGGCAATTTTAACGCGGATTTTTCTTTGATGAGCATGGCAAATGGATGATGGCTGAGAACAGCCGCCACAGCCTAGGTACAATCAGAGTCGGGACTGCTGGCTTTATAATTAAAGGACTGCACAGTATTGATTTTGTGCAAACTTATGAGAGCTGGATATTAACTTATATTATGGGGGTTTCTTTCACTTAGGTTCTTCGATTGCATTTTTTATGTAGTTTCATTCCAAATAAAATTATAGAAAGAAAATAACTTAGAAACATGAGGCAAAGAAAAAAAAAGATTTGAAAAACAACAAAAACAAAATGGGGGAAACAAAAAAGGTAAACTAGTATGCATGTGACGACAGGTATTGCTGACAAAAACAGGATAATAAATATTAGTAATACGGTTACAGGCACAAAGTTAAGACAACAAAGTTAAAACGCTGTATCCACCTATTAGCATCACATTATATATATATATATATATATATATATATATATATACTTCCACAAACATGAACTCTAAAATGATAATGTAGTTTCTCTTCCTTATTAGCAGATATGATTTGTACACTAGTGCACATACATTATTACTCCCTCACATAAGTATGCCTTAAATATTAAGAGAAAAGAATAGGAAGGAAGACAATCACTGAAAGAGTTTATGGTCAGGCTAATTCTAGGACATATGCAACTCATGTGTACTATTATTTCTATCCAGATTTAGATCTGCTCATTATATACCTCCTCCAGAGCGCATGACATGTTTTCTAACATCAATATGTCTAAGTATGTTCTGAGCCATGCTTCTCCACACAGTCAGTGTTTTTCAGTGATACTACATGTGCTTAGCAGAGGCCCTTACCCATAGCTTACAACTTGTTACAATTTTCACATCATCCATTTATTCAGCTGGATATTTACGGAGGCAATTCAGATTGAGTACCTAGCCCAGGGCTACAACAGCAAGTGGTCCACCTGGGAATTGAATGGGTAATCTGTTGGTTACGATCCCTGCTTCTTACCACAACGCCACACTGTTGCCTACTTGCCAAGTTAATAATGGACCCTCCTTGCAATCATGCAGCCAACTCAATTTCTTATGTGATTTTCTCTAAATTTTGTTAATGTAAGTAAATAGTTCAGAATTCACACTTTGGGGTGCAAAGGGAATTCACTTCCTAATTCCCATTTTGCCTCATTTTCCCGCCACTATAAAATAATATTTTATTAACTTCAGACAGTTTCATATCATATGCATAAACTGTCCGCTTCCCTTTTCACAGTGCCAACATAAATCATTTTCAGTTCCCTTCATTAATTTTAATTTTCTTGAGAATAGTGTAGTTGGTGTATGAATTTGCAATGCATTAATTAATTCCTTACAGAGCTGGAGGTTTTATGCATGTTTGCGCAACAACTTCAGCTTTGCAATAATACATTAATGAAATATTCAAATCAATGGACTTTTTGAGATGCTTCATAATACCGCAACATGTTCAGATCTTTTTTACCAATCTGCACTGAAAGTCCATTTTTAAGCAATTCCCAGTTCAAACCAAATATGCAGACTGAAGGGGATCAGAGGAAACAAATCCAATTTTCTGTGGACTTCTGTTCCTAAGTCGTGTTAGCTCTTCCCCTGGGTAAAATGTACAAAATGCAGCGCTACCCCCCTTTTAGGATGCTGAAAATAAAAAGGTCTTGGGAGATACATTGTGACACGGGTTCTCTAAGTCCATCCCGCCCCACAGGCTCGTATTGATTGGACCATTTTTTGTGAGCCTTTGGTGGGTCCTTCGCCTTAATTGGCCAGCAAACTGGCCATCAATCTAGCGGCACTGTTTTAACAGCTTAAAGACTACTGAGGGCGGCTGATAATGCCACTGCTTTCCCGACGGGAGTCCCGGCGAGCTGCGGGCGTCGCGCTAGCTGGGTACGACAGCAGCGCCGAACCTGCCTCCGCTGGCAGAGCGCCCGGGGAAATTAGGCAAGTGTGTCCCACCCCCACCTCCACCCCCCCACCCCAGGCGACACAACACCGCACCCGGCCGCCTGAAAACACCAGCGAAGCGTCAGGGTAGCGATCTCGGTGTGTGACGCATAGCTCTAAGCCGTAATGAGACGTGGCTGTTGACTTTACAGCAGGGGAGGCACCATCTGACCCAGGCTGCCCTGCTTGCAGATTTCCACACTGCACAGGATAAGGACCTCAATGGGAGAATGCATGCAACAGACGCTCATTACCGAGGGATGGCAGTTACCAATTTAAATGCGCAATATTACAATCCCACATCAAATAAGAGCTATTAAATCTATGCTCGTTTTTAATTGGTTAATGTATGTTGAATGCTTTTGTAGATGAATGTAATGAATGTAAAGTGATTTATTAGACATGATTACAGCAATATCAAGCCATTAAGCATATGTCTCGATCAGGGGCTGCTATAGCATATTATTTGAATAGCTACACACATTGACACTTATATGATTGAAAATATTGCAATACTGTGGTGGTGACTAGTGAATAATTCTTAGATACAAAACTTAATACAAAGACTGATTTTTTTCAAGGGTGGGTCAAGGGATGGGGGCTTAAACTCTGGTACTTTCCATTAGTGCCTCTACCAAATGGGCTTATTTATGATTAAATCCTCAATTACTGAACCCTTAAGTAAAGTATTTCACTGGCCATTAATCAGAGAAAATAACCTTGCCCTTTATCCAGTTAGGTTTGGCACAATCAGCCGTACAGATAAAACCCCAGAACACAACACCGACTACTGCCAATGCACACGGCAAAGTCACTTGCAGTTGTTTGCAGGGGAGAATTGCATTTAATTTCATTTCGGGGGCCTCCCCTTCCCTGCCGCCCCCCCCCCACAACCTGAGCGGAAACCACAAGTTTATTGATGCCATTCATTCAGCCTCTCCATGCCTTATATAGTTACAGCCGCCACAAACGATGGTCCATTGTGTCAGGGAATACAATTACCCGAGCGACATTCATCCGGATCTTAATGTTTGGCCGCCGCGCTGCATTCAATTTATTTTTATCGCTTTGACCAGGAACGCGGGAGGCGGCGGTGTGCGGTGCTGTGCTGCGCTGGGGTGGCTGCTCCTCCTCGACCCTGAGAGAGCACCATGGTGTTCGGGGCCGTCGCGAGCACCCCGGGGTGTGTGTGTGTGTGGGGGGGGGGGGGTGTGCACTGCAGCGCCGCCGGTCCCATCGCATCCCTCGCCCAGCAGATGTGCCCTCTAATTAGCCGCCTTCACACGGCGTCTGGCCTCTAACGAGCGTCACCTCCCTGACATGCGGCGCTTGGAACAAAAGCGGGATCGAGCTCCGCTACCACGGCCGTGCCAAAAAGCAGCGCCTCGCAGACCAGCCCCTGGGTGGCACCTATGTACCATCCCTCCTCCCCAGCCTCACCCCCGCCTGCCCTAGTCGCTTCCTGGATATCTCCCGGAGGTCTGAAGCTGTGCTTAATAGCGACAGACGGCAGAGACATCGCCTCCAGCAGAGAGAGCAGCAAGTCAGATGCAGATGGAGTACGGGAGGCCCTCTCTGTCAGATTTTGACAGGTTGTGTTTGGGAATAGGGGAGGCCGTCTCTCTCCAGCTCGCGAAAGGGCTTCAGGCCTTCCCTGCGCTTTCCAGTGCAGGGAATTAAAACCGTGCCCCAAAAGCACTTACACTGTGCTATCTTTAAACACATGTGTAAACATTGCTCAGAACATATTATGCCACCTGGTTGTGGCATATGGGCGAAAAATCGAACGAATTGTACGGAAATGTTGGCCTTGTTTTGAACTAACTAACCCATGTTGTTTGCAATACACAAAAATGCTATGTGCAGTTAGTGACAAAAAAACCTTCCAAAATATATTATTCAGGGATATAGACAAACCACAGTGTGCTTACACTGAATTCCAGCCATTGGCTGTGTACTGACTGGATTCTGCCAGAAGAGCCATTTCCCACCAGGATACACAGAGACAGTTCAAACACTGGCATAGGTAATTAGGCAGTGGGTGGTCTTTATTGGCATCCATAAGCTGGCATCTAAGGATACATCCACTGAACTTTACATGACAGCTATTTTACGGTTCCAGAAAGTAATGGCTATATAGTTTCAGCCAGCTGATCAGATGATTATTCAAAGATAAAACACTCAGTGCTGGATTTGAATTAAGATATGTCCATGTTCATCCAACAGCAGCTTTTTTTATACCAGCAGGTTGCCCAAAATCGATGCCATTCACTGTCATCTGATTGGCTGAGCCTGACGGTGGACATGAGTGGCTCTGCTCATTGGCTGCATGCTGTTCTGCCTGGCACTTCTTCCAGCCTGCCATAAACAGCAATGGGCTTTGTTGTGAAATACATCAGCGTGTATCCAGCTTAAACACAGGATGCAAGTTTGGACACACGGTAATGTTGAGGCACTGATTTTTTTTTCTCTCCCACAGCAATGACATATTCATAGCTAACCACCGCTTAGAGAGTAAATTCACATGAGCAATTCCAGGGCCATTAGCCAGAAAGGGCACAATTTCTCTGTTTCCAGCTCTGAGGCAACATCATGGCCCAAACACAGAAAAGAAAGAATCACATACCAGTTCTTGCACCAAGGAGACAGTTTAACATGTGGGATATACTGTATGGGAGGTGAAATGGACCAAAAATCTACACATTAATATGTTCAAAGGAATAATTTGTGAACAGGTGCCACTTGCAACACAACTCCATATCTTAATGTTTTCACTGATGCATGCACTAAAGCACTTCCTGATCAAGATCAACCTGCACATTTCCATTTACTTTTGAATGCTAAATTCAGTTTGGCTGCCCATGGAGAGATAGATTCTCATCATTGAGCGCTCAGAAAAACTAATATTGCTCAAGAATAAATACAGTATAAGCAAATGATTTCCTCCCTGGACTCAATAAGCATTTGTGCCTAAATCAATACTTGAAAATGAATTCAAGTCTAAATGTTTTCCATTTTCCCATTTATCAATCATTTCATTATATCATTGATCAATGAACTCACTGAGCTGCATTTGCCAAGACCACATGTAAAACTTGCATTTAATTGCGAGTCAGTTCAGGAAAGATGTTCACTGAAACCAGGCATTTGTCCTTCAGCATCACTAGAAGGACTAATAAACCATGTTCCTTTCTTCAAGCGCAGATCTGTCAATAATTGAAGTCCCATATCCCCCTTTAACTTATTTTGCTTTCAGTGTGCCCAGCGGTTTTCCCTCTAAAAGTGATCTTAATGGTGTTGTATAATACCAAACAAAGTAGGCCTAACTGCCACACATGAAACTAATATGTCGGGCACTGTTTGCCTAGTGTAGTATGGTGGTGGTTCTTGCTCATATTGTCCTTTGGGGTGTCAGGCTAGCAAAAATGCTGAAGATCCTGCTGTGTCCTATCACACCATGTCACATTCTGTCACAGTATATGTGCTGTTAAGGCTATAAATGGTTGCACCTCTTTGGGTGTTTATTTTCCGACTGCTATATCGACACCTAACTCCCCCGCGTGACACAGAGTCATGTTACATCACAGCCTTCAGAACTCCAAGACCATGTCTGCTGGTGAGCATACTATGCTAATCTACATAATTTTTTTTTCCATCTGGGTCCAGTGAAATGGTAAACTGTAGCTTCCCCATGTGTCAGGCCATTTTGTCACCCAGGTGGCCAGGTTGTAGTCAAATTGCCTGAGGGTCGCTGGCCATGAGTTTTTTCGCTCTCCCGTGAACGAGGAGCGGCTCGGTTAAACACTTGGCGCAGCCCGAGGAATTAAGACAGGCAAACAAATCTGACAGGTCTATTTGGTTTTGTTTAAAGTGAGCCGCAGTGCTCCGGCCCTGTGTACCTGAGCTACAAGGTGCTGTGTAGCTGTGCCTCACAACTCAATAGGAGATGACCTCCTCACAGTAGAGGTCAAACTCAATTTCTTGCAGGCTGCAGAGTAGGATTCATTCCATCCAGCCATGTCCCTGGCGGCTAACATATATGTCGAGAAAACTTCCCGAAAGGAAAATCCTCACCAAATAAATCATTACTTGATATGTAGTTTTTAATGTAGAAAATGCACGCCCTGAAAAATATTGGTTTGGTTCGGTTTCATGGATGTTGAGATCAAGCTCTTTATTCTGTTCTTAATATAGACCAGCTTTGAAAAGTCAGAAATATTGATGTTACTGTGCATTTGTAAAGCTAGGTTATTAATGCCACAGGTCCTCCAAAAATTACGTGTTGCCTTCCTGGCCAGGGGCCTTTTTAAGGCCACATTACTCATCTGTATGCTGCCTGGGATGACCCAGTATTGGCCAGGCATTATAGGTGAACTGTATGATTTCAACCAGAGCATCAGTTCAGATTCTATTAAAAACGAAACATTTCAAGGGCACGTAAGCATGGAGGCAATTGGTGAAGTCCTTCCATAGGGTCCCTCATAAGTCTGGTTGATCATCTGAAAAATTGCTGAAGCACACAGACTGTCATGTTTAATCTTCATGGGTCCTGAAAGAGCAGGATTAGCAACCAGAGCATCCATACAGCAACTGGACCTTGGTCCTGGACAGGTTTGTGGCAAGGCAAATCATTCAAACACTTGGTGTAACTATGTAAACTCTTGAAAGAATTTAGTTTCTGTTTTCACCTCCGACAGTGTCAGTGGGTTGAAGACATCTGTAACACCCAAGGCTTTATTCCTATTGCACTCCCAGTATGGCCCTCTCTGGCAGCAGGCACAATTAACTACTTAAACTTGAATCATTAAACACTGTTTCTCGCCTTACTCAACACTGCTCTTCCACACACTTCCCTCGTCAAATGCCTCCCTGTGTGTGGAGTCGAGTGGTGATTAGCTCTGTGTAAACACGTTGGCGGCATCCGTTCCACTGACCTTCAGGCATTTTTCAGAGTGTAAAAAATAACAAACCTTTGCGTTGCATTTGGTGTTTGTTTTCTTTCTGTTGCCATTTCAACAATGATGGATGCAAAAATGCTTATGTTGACCTTCATTCGTGATACTGTAAACACAAAAAATATATATATAGGGCACCACTCTGTGGACTACTCAGGTGTGCTTCAGATTTCTTATTGTTAATGCAGCAAGTGTCAGTAATGCACTGGCAGACTGGCAATGAGCTCATAGTCTGAATTTTGATTGCCTTGATTTCCTGCACTAAGTTTGTATCTTGTAACGCAGTCGCTGGTGTTAATCGGCTCGATCATTTGACCGCTTTGTGTCAGCCGTATTTTGCCAGCCTTTGTTGCGGTAATCAATTGTTAATGAGCGTCAAAACACCCCGTTATGAAGTTGATTAATTACCTATTGACACCCCCACCCTGATTGTCATCTTATGGCACCAGCTACAATTTTGAGCTGCCAGAACTGCGGATCTGATTAGGACCTGTTGTTCAATCGACTGACTCAACGAAACGCGTGCCAGTTTTACATAAGATAATCTAGATGTTTGATCTCATGAATATCAGAGTCATCAAAAAGCCTAGGAACACTCTAATGAGGGTGTTTACCCTAAACATCAACATATTGACCAACATTCGCCACCAACTCAACTCAATTAAGAGTAATTTGGAGCATACTGGCATGAGTTAGCCTTTCATCACTCCTGATCAGGAAATACACTCAGATTCAACACACTGTACTGTTGACATTATAAAATTTGAACAAATACGGTTAACCCCAGCACAGTAAATTCATCTTGAGGTCCTCCACTACTTTGCTTCCCATCACCTCGAGTGTTCTTACCATTGAGTGGTTACTTATGGTGATCCACCTAATTTATTAAGAGCGCAGAGAGATGTGCCGGCAGAGGCATTTGTCATCTGAGGCAGCGATATAAGTGGCTCTTGCTGAAACACCGTTGCTCTTTAAGGTGGGGGTTTACAGAGCCCAGCAGGTTTGGTTTTAACGAACCCTATGGGGACAGCTTTGGAGCATTCCTTCCGACAGCTGGGCGGATTAGAGACAATAATCTGAATGCACTTGATGCGGCTTGGAGGAAGAGGGTGCAGGGGGCTCGCGTGAAGATGAGCATGTAAATTTCTGCAAATGTTATAGCTGTTTAAATATCACACCCCATTTATATTCAGCGGCCGGGCACGCCAGAGTAAAACTAAAAAAGGGCACCGGGAATGCGGCGGGGACCGCTCCCTTGAGCTCTGCGGGGCTTGACGTTTACAGAAACAATGAGACAAACACGCCGCTCTGAATGTCAGGGTTTACATCTGCAAGATGGAAGACTTTAATTTGGTAACTGGTGACTGCTCAATGGGAACATTTGGTCTTTCTCTCCAAAAGGTCACTCTTCAAAAGTTCCTTGTCTTGAATGAATAATAACGCTGCTGTGGCCATTACTGTATTTAGTATATTGTAAGGAACGCGGGGGAGGTGGAGCTGGAGCCCACCGGCCGTGACTCAAACCTGCAACTCCAGCTTCAGTGTGACAACTTCACCACGCCATGAACAGTCCCAGAGCAGTTTGAGGTATGGAATGTTTTGGACAAAATGAAAGTGAAAGTGAAGTTTTGATTACTTTACTCCTTTTATGCAAGAAAAGACAAGCTTGAGAGTGATTTCAGCTGGCCTGCGGTTTGTGTTACTGAATATTAAACTTTAAAACAGAAAACACAGAAACCACATGTAACCAGGGAGGGCGGTGAGGGTTGGGAGGTGGGCCAATCACAACAGAGTGAATCATGGCAGGTGGAGGACCTTAGGCGGCACACAGAGAATGCTGAGACCAGCAGGTGGAAAAGCTCAGCTGCGGGTATGAAGGAAGCCACAGCAGGTAAACATCAAAAAATTGTTGGAGAGCAAAACCACTCATCCAAAAAAGAGATTCAGCAAGTTCAAAATAATCTATTAGAAGTCTATGCTAAATTAATTATATCCAATGTGAGACTGTTCTCTAGTTCTAAAACAGACCCCATAATTAAAGTTTAAGGTTTCAGGCATGCGCCCTCATAAAGAATGTGTTTTCGGTGTTGCAGTCCCTCTCATTGGGCTGTTATAATGTTCAGCTATACCCTAGCCTTGAGCTGGAGGTCTGTGAGCTAGGGCTGCACTTCACACCCTGTAGGTTTCCTCAGCTTACAAGCATACAAAACAGTTCTCCACCACACAGTTTGATATTGGATTCCACATCCAGTTAATACCTTTGCATCATTTTTTTTCTATTTTAGGAGCCAGTAAGGTGTGCCTTTTATAAATTCTCTCTCTTTCTTCCTAATTTCCCAGATTTACATTCTGAACATGTAACTTCGATGTGAACTTTTATCAATATCTTTTACACAATATGATTTTTATTTTGTTGGGAGTCTGCAGCTGGAAAGAGTGTGTGTGTGTGTGTGTGTGTGTGTGTGGTCTCGAGGGTCAGAGCATCACAACAGAAGGGCAAGCTCTATATGCACCGCAATGCCAACCTTCAGAAAGCACTGCAGCTCAGCTCCTTCACTCTGAAGTCATTGCGCATTACGTCCATCCAGGTCCACTTTGGCAGACCCAGGTGCGAGGGGACCGCCTCACCAAGAAAGGCTCTGCAGGGGGTCCCGAGTGCAGCAGGTGGCCGTGCAGGTGGAGGCAGTTGGCGCCGCGGAGGAGATAGACGGGGGGACTGGTTGGTGGGCTGGCGGAGGCGTGCTTTTCACACCCCGTTGGTACCAGTGGAGGCCTCCGACTCTGCCAAGGCATGCCAGGCGCTCCTCCAAGTCCGTGGAGACGGTCCAGGTCTTCGCTGCGTACGGGAGCGTGTGCGGCGCCAATCTGTTGCATATCATTCCTTTAGCGGCGCCGACCCCCACACCCCCACCCCAATTGTTCTGGACCAGTTCCCCCAGCCCTCATCTCAGTGAGGGTGCATAGCCTCCCACCTGAAGATCAAATCCAGCACTGGTCCGACTCTGCCAGGTGAAATTGTCAACATAGCAAGGGTGAGCCGTCTGCTGACCTGCACACACAAGAGGTGCTGATGCCCACTTTCAGCTTGTTAATGGATACCTTAGAGACCAAGGAATGGACAGCAAGGAAAAAAAAATCAGAGCCAAAGTCCATCTGGACCACTAAAGAAGTTGGTTACAGTGGCAGCGCTTCTCATAAAATTGAGTGGGCAATAATTCTGTTACACTTCTTGGGGGAAATAAATCACTGTAGTAGCACTATATAGACGCTCACTGGTTACAGGACTACCCTTTTCCCACAGCTGACTGTACATCGTAAACACAGGATTTGGAACCAGATAATCACATTACAGGAGACCCCTGCCATTTGCCGATTTGCAATTTCCAATTTCAAATATTCACACCAGGCAGCGTGCCCTGGTCCTCGCTTCACTCTCTCCTTCCTGGGCAGCAGAGTGCCATGCCAACCTACTCCACATTTTCATACGTGCGTTTTACATATTCCCCACCTTTACAGCGTTACTACATAAATATGCATATTAATCACTTGTTTATTGCATTACTACATTACTACATATTGAAAATGTGGTTTTGCATTTTGTGTCATGAGTCTATTCTTGGTACAGTAGTGTTTATGATTCTGCTTGTGGGGATCTCCAGAACATAGCCCCTCCAGAACATACCCCCCAGGGCATCTAATCCTGCCTGTTTTATCTGCTAAATTGTCATATAAAAACACTATTTCTGATGTATGCTGATCTCTCCCACTAAGAGTGTCCTGGTATCTCTTCTTTTCTATTCTAACTTTTGTACTGTTCTGCACTTCTTTGCTCTGTTCTCCACCACTGCTTTCAAGTTTGGTCAAACAAGCTTAAACTCAAGCTTAACTTTTTAGTCTAAACTAAAAGCGTTTTGTTCTGAATGGAATAAAGCAACAGCCACATAATTTTGTTTGCCATTGTGCAGGAAAAAGAAGGCAATCGCTCTTAAACACCTTCAACATTTAAGAGAGAATACATCACAAGGAGTGGTGCTTCTTGAAGACCCAATGTGCAGCTTTGTTAGAATGAACAATTCCATTTTCTCTGCAGTGGTTGTTATGTACCATGTTCGTTTTTATGTGAATTTCAGTAATCACTAGCAAAATAATGGTAGTTAAACATACATTACCACAATCAAATAATTGTGACTGTTCTCAATCTATCTGAAGCACATAATCTGTTTGTACAATGGAATTATAATTGACTTTAACCATAAACTGCAGCAAGCTGTGATGTAATGCACCCTCTTTAGAATCCTGTTGGTTTGCATGCTGTGTGTCTGAGAGCTGGTACAATGTGTTCTTCTGACTAATACCCTCTTTTTTTCAGTTTCTATCACCGTCCCCTTGGAAAGGCAATATTTATAAAACATAGCAAAACAACATGAAAGAAAACATATTTTAAAAATACAGTGTATATACTGCAACACACACAAATATTTGTCACTTTCATGTATGCATGTATGTGCATGTCTATAATAATTTACAATATGCAATTTGATAACGCATTTTACAATATCTGAACATGAAATAGTGGAAAGTGGCTAATAACATTCATTTCTGACATATAGTACACCCTAAACTACGCTAAATATAGTTCATAGATTTAGGAACATCATTAACCTTTTTCATTTTCTCTGCACTAGAGCGCTCTGTCAGGCCCGACACCCCAGCCCCTGGAAACCCCCATAAGAGGCTGGTGCTTACCACTGAACGCCTGTCAGTCAATACCTTTCACACTCTGAACATGGCAGCAGAAGAGACAAGAAATTGACCCAAAAACCTAAGAGGGAGGAGGCTGCTGGGTAAGGGGGGGGTGTGCTTTGGGGCAGGAGCCCTGACTTGGAGTCCCACTTAAAAAAGAGGAAGGGGGGTTGGCAGGAGCAGTAATTGACGGGATAGCCTTGACCAAGCCAATTAGAGCGGAGACCTGTCTGGAGAAATTGGAAAGAGCAGATCTTGCAACGAAAACAGGGAATCTGACACCCGACAGACATTCGGGTCCAGAGCCCAGAATCAGCCAGGTGAGGAGTTTAGTTTAAAAAGGGCAAAGGCATTGTGGCAGAACAGAGACACCTATAAGGCAGAGAACATAAAGTATGTGCAGGAAAACGATTCAATATTGGAAAGACTTAACAGCATGCATTTATTTCATGCCGTCTGGGTCTTAAGTCCATTCAGCATCTTATTATTCAGTTCAATCCTCCTACTTCATGGTTTGTCCTTAACTTCGACCTACTAATCTGAGAAGGAGAGATACTTCTTTCCATTCTTACACTGTTCTGACAATGTGCTCTATCAATTGAGTGTATTATCTGCACCATTTCTCCTCTGTTTCTTACTCATTATTTGCTTGTGTATATTATCAATAAAACACAAAATGATGCCTAGTACCACTGAGCATCGGTCAAGCTGTCAATTAATTAAATGGGAATAAACCTTAGAAGGATGAGATCCAAGCTGCATTTCTAAATGGGAGTAAACACGTGTGTCACATACATACCTTGTTTGCCACCCTGTCCCTTACAAGTCCCAGCACTTTAAAAGCAAACGGCTATGCACAAGAGAGGCAAAGCAATGTCTTGGAATTTGCAGTTAATTTGTGAGTGCATTTTCATAAAAGGATGGATATTTAGTTGTTTCGAATTTCAGTTGCAACAAGCAGTTTATTCAGTGCTGTGTGAGTTTTGCTCAGTTGTATTGTACTGTATATCATATTTGCCATTTCAAACTGGTGTGGGGGTGGTATAGTGTGTTGGCTGGGTTGGATTCTTGCCTCTAATGCTGCATTTTGTGAGTGTGTGTGTCTGTGTGTGTGTTCTTAAGATTCACTACTCGAGATTTTAGGATGTTGGCAGGTTTGGATCTCAGTGCTATGCATCACTGAACATATAATGGCACTGCTTTTGACTGAGAATGAGATACAATGTTCCAAAGGAAAGTCCGACTATGGAGTAAGATTGGGGTATAAGTCCTTTAGAGACTCCTTATAACTCTCGAGCAGACGCATGGAAGGATTTGTGGAGGTGCTAATTTTCCCTCTCTTCCTCTCACAAGGAAGATAAAAAGGGGAATTTGAAGCAAAGAATTTACATTAAATCTTTAGGCAAAATGCCATATTTACATAAACTACCTAATATTGGCTTGCTGTCCTCATAAATTCTAACAAATTATACCTTTATGACACCATTTCTTTCATAGTACAGCACATCACATTAACTGCCTGGTTTTTTACAATGCATATGTGTTAACACAAATGTTGGGGTCTGCCTTCTCACTAATATTCATTGATATTTGTTGATAAACTAACATTGTTATAACTTTCACTCGTACTTTAGAGATGTTTCTTCCCAAGCTAAAGACTCTAGAATGGTTCATTTATTGTTTTCCACAAGTTTTAATAACACATGTTTATGAGAATGGAAGATGGAAGTTGGTGCCAGCTATTAGTTCTCTAATGGTGATCAGTTACATTGCCAGTGCATTCATAAATATGATTCAAATGGATGACATTTTATCGATCCACTTTTCTGAAGTATTTTTGAGCTTTTAATGTCAGCTTGCAGAATGGATTTGGATTTGGATTTGAATGGAAAAAACGTATTTCCTTTCAACAGAGAGTGTTGCCCACATGAACTAGTAACAGTCTTGCAGTTACTGTTGAACGTGTTCCCCAGAACTGATGGATTTGCCTCAAGTGGAATGTCATGCTGCATTTAAAATCTTGTGGACCACTTTGTGAGTTTTTTCCTCCAGTCGATTCAAAATGAGTTGAAATCACTTTCATCCTAAAAGGCAACGCTTTGTGCTCTACGGATTTGCTGTGGTTAGTCTACCATGCGGACAATGCAGGGACACAAGAATTTCAGCTCATCGGATATTTTGACTCTTTATCTTGGTAGTCATTTTCTTCCCGGCACAAAGGATTTCTCAACAAAGGTCTCAAAGAAGGATAGGATGATAATAAGACCAATAGGCTGAGTGCAGTGTCCACTTTGAACAAAGAGCCATATTGATACTTGTTAATGTCAACACGGATGATAATGTGCCACTCATAACCCGTTGTGTGTTAAAGTCTGTGTGGGTCTCATTGCACTTACAAAAAGTAAGATACATTAAAATATCTTAAATATACTTATTCAGACAGCAATTTTCATTTCAAAAATATATTGCTTATGATATATTATAAGTTGATATATTAGTTACCTTCATATAATTTTTATAGAACATTATATAATTGCATAATAGAACATACAGTATTCTAGAATAAACACCTCTGGTTTCAGGGAACATGCAAGATGAAACAAGGATTGGGCTCTGAGGGGAGAGCTAGTGGCCACTGTATATACATATATACTGACTGGTTCTTCCACATTTGGTCAAAAGAACCGGAATCTGGACTGAGCAAAAGAGGTCTGTCCTCATGACACACAAGGGAGAACTCCTATAAGCACTTCCCACACCAGCGCATGCTGAAAAATACCATCATTTCAGAAAGCAATTTCTCCTGTAATTTGTGTACATGCATAATGCAGATTGTCATATGTATTTACTGAACACCCCATTTCCATCTTTAATCCTATTCTGACAGGATGAGGTTTCATTAGTGCTTCAAAATCCCAATTTTTCAACGCCCCTTGAACTGCATTTCAAATCCCTTTTAACTAGGTTTTCTGAATGCCAGAATGTGGTGGCAGCCACCTTCAAGGGCTTCAAAACACTTTCTTTTAGTTGTGTAAAATGTTTTTATTTATTTATTTATTTATTTTTTGTGGTTTATGTCCAGGACATAATAGCAACCATTTATCTCTGCAAGGTCCTGCACAGCAACATTTGCATTTAGAAAAATTCTTCAACCTTTCAAAGGCAGGTGGTAACAAAGGCTATTTTGTTGTTGTTGTATGGCATATTTAAAACACCTTTAATTTTCCTTTTTAAATTTTATATCAGACCAATGAAATGCTCCTGCTCGTATTCATTTAAAAAAATGGTTGCCATAAGCTCACTTATGCCAGGGTTTTCAGTTCATTCTAATAAACACATGCTCATCATATAAAAGAGAAGAAATACCCATACAAACATATCAGCTAGGGCAGTATGTGGGTAAGGAGTTTGACTCTTAGCCTGAAGGTTACAAGATATAACCATGGGTGGACTACCATTTTCTTGTTGGCACTCTGAACAAAGCACTTTATTTGCTCAATTTACATCCAGCTATATACCTGGATAATATGTAAAATATGTCACCCTGGGAAGGGTCTCTGCTAATGAACCAAAACTATGAAGTTAAATTAATAATTAGAGAGTGAAATTTGTAAAATACAGATCATTATACATCATTACCAGAAAATGTCAGCTTCTTACCCAACACATAACATCCTCGAGATGTGAAAACCACGGTGAAAGAAGAGGGAAGTTTGCACATTGTCATATGCATAACTGCAGGAGACGCCAGCGAGTAATTGGCACTTGCCGAACGGTCACGCCCAGCGATTTTGATCCCTGCGACATCTCATCAGCTTGCAGATCTAATTGTAGCAATCAAAACAAACAAAGCAATATGTCAACGATGTCAAGCGATGCTATGTTGTTTGCCTGGATAAAGCGGCTGACGGCCGTGCCGTTTTTTTTCCGACTAAAACTTTGAACCCGCCGACTTTTCGTTTAGTGAAAGTCGAGATTCAGCCAGGGGGCAAAAGTATATGCAGGTCTGATCATCCTCAGAGGTGCGGTATTTACCCACAGCAGTTCTCCTGCCTCATCTCGGCACTGAGTCAAAGTGTGGATGCGTGCCCCGGGTGGTGTTGCGCAAGCCGATTCTGTTGACTTGACTCATTTATTTTGCGAACAGCCCGCCATTCACTCTATGCATAAAATTAATCAAATTTCATTGTAAACCGATTTCAAGAAAATCACTGCGGCCAAGAATAATTCTGAGACACCGTTTCCAATTATTTCCCGCAATGAAAGACAATTGTATGCACTATAATGAGTCAATTAAGATAGTGAAACCTCAAAGACAAATGCATGCTCCATGTGAGGATTAAGTCCTATTAGTTTCGGCTCTAGCAGTTTAGATTAGTTGTTGAAATGTGATTGGACAGATAAGTCTGCACACTTTACAAAAATAAGAAAGACCATTTAGCAAGCATTGATAGTGATAAAATGTAAGAAATAAATAAATCTTAGATTAAATAAACTGAGTTGTGAGCTGTAAAGTTAGGTTTGTTGGTTAACTTAGTTTTCACTGTAGCCAAGGTAAGAAATGGAAAGCTTCAGTAACTTTCTGAGTTTTCGTGAATATAAACAATTCAAGTAGTATCTGTCGTATCCAGTTTCCTTTTTTACCACAGCATATTACACAAGACTACCCTAAATCATCCAAATCAATGAAATTCGACATCAACATCTGCATATCTCCATGTGTTTAAGTTAAATATGATGTTGCAAGTCTTGAAATAAAAGTAAGACTTTTAAAGGGTATAACTGGAAAAAATGAAGAAAACAGATGTTGTTGCATTTTGTTTTATCTGCATCTGCCATTAATAGAAAGGACAAAGTCCTTCTCCCCTAGTCTCCGTGATCCAAACTTCCTAAACCTTAATGCTTATTTTCCGGCTTCATTTGCCCTGTGATGTTTTCCGGATGGGACTGCGAATTGTAGGCGAGGCTAATTCACAGGGTCATTAACCACCATCAGCTTTGCTCCAGATGCAGTTCTTCCTGAAGCTTACAACACAAAGAATAAAGACTTGGAGCAGGTCCCTCAGATCCATCTAGTTCTAACAACAGTCTACCATTTGACGACAGAGAGTGAACTGTTTATCCTCATGTTCTTTTTTTTTACAGCTCCCATCACCATGAGGCCATTTAGAAGATGCTATTACTCAGGCAAAATTGCACATTATGATTGCAAGACATAAATGAACTAATACAGACACTTATAAGCAAATAAAACTGTAACTGAATATGCTACAACTGTAAATATTTGACCTTTAGTAATACCCATACAATAATACCATACATGGGCAATACGATTCCACATGAGAATATATGCGATTAAATAAATACAGACTACGGACCAAGCACTCATCATCCCAGTAGATGCTTTCTGGCATATTCTCTGTGTTTTTATTTCTAAAGGACTTCAATGAATCAAACAGTCAATGCTCACGGTGAGAAATACCTGTTAAGCTATGCTAAAAGCCTCCGTTACATTTTCCTACCAGACGCTCTTATCCGGAGCACCTTTCATATCTTATATCCTTCTTTGACAGATTACCCATTTATACAACTAAATATTGACTGAGACAGTTAGGGCTAAGGGTACCACAGCAGCTTCCCACCCTGGTATCAAACCTTTGCTCCTTACCACCATGCCACAGTACATACACATAGCTGAGTTACTTTACTCCATCACTCTGTACCCCCTGAAACACATTACAAAATGGGCCCCAGATTTCCACTCCAACATGTCAAATGCACTGATTGTTATTATCGGTGGTTTAAGTGGTGTGGTGATGACAATGATCTATTATTATTATAAATGCATATACTATATTATAAGAGGGTTTAAACATAGCAGATATAATCATTTATCACAGCCCCTCCATGAGGCCAACGTATAATGCAACAACACATTGCCACCCTCTTTCACTATAGATGACTGTGTTTTAACGTTCCATATGAAATATAGATCTGATTTCTGAGGAATACCGTTGCTTCAGAATGGAATCCAAGCAGGCAACGGGAAAACCAGGCTTCACATGAATAGGATTAAGCTCACAGCCACATCCAGCAGTGCCGGGTCCACGGTTCTCCCATTCAGATCTGCGGAACATGCAACTCTTGGCCGCTTCCCAGGCCACCGAATTAACCTTTCATTCAATGGTCTTGCATTTAATAAGGGCAGCTTTTCAGCTTTCTGAAAAGTGTATGCCGCACTCAATTATTAAACACTGCTGCCCCTGAAATAAAATCAATATAGCAAGTTTCCCATTATTTCAGGGGAGCGGAGTTACTTTGAATGGGGCTGGAGTGTTTTAAAATTGGTGCGGCGGCCTTTTCAGAGCTGGCCACTCAGGAGAGGGAGCCTGTCATGCCTTCCCGCCGGTGTCATGACTTATCTTGACAAGGATCCTTAGAAACAGCAGAGGGTCTCTAACAGGGAGCCGAAATGGAGGAACCGTCAATCACCGTGCCAGAGCAAATAGGAGGGGAACTTGCCGGAATGTGGAGCCGGCGTTATTTTTCCTTGTGTTCCCAAAGTCCCAACAGTGCTTGCCATTGATAGATACGCAGCAGAAATGTAAAAATCCGGGGAAATCCTTGTTTGTGTCAAAGAATTTTTTTTTTTTTTTAATTCAGGAAAGAGGTATGGAACTGTGCTAAGATGAAATGCCGCTGAATATATTGTCCATTTTCATTATGACATCATTTTATTATGTTGGGTGGGAATGTGAATTACAAAACAATGTTCCAGAGGTTTTTCCAAACAACTTCATAATAAATCCTGAGGGTGCTTGCTCAAACCACCCTTTGTAGTTTGTTGTCATGGTAATGCACAATAGCGCGCTATCAAGCATTAATATGAAAATATCTGTTTCAGCAAACACGACTCTTCCCCTAGTTAACTTTAACTGGCTTTCAGAATTTCTAGTCTTTACTATAAAGGTCATGCACCAAAAATGCCTTTATACTACACAGATTGATGAGAAAGTTCAAAATTCAACACTTTCATTAATAAGACTAAGATCAACATATGCCATCTGCTCGCAAAGCTAAACACCTCCTAGCAAAGACAATGGTCCTTACTTCGTCAGCTCAGATTCCAATAGACAGACAACCCAGGGGGTCAGGACAGCGGAATCACTGGCCATCTTTCGACGCAGAATGAAGATCCACCTCTTCAGACTGTATCTTGGTTCCACCTCAATCCCGACCCCCAACACCTGCTACTTGTAGTACTTGCTGTTTATTTTACCTATAGTATTGCGATATGTTCTGGATTCTGACATCTAGTGACTGATGTATTGTAGTGTGTGCACTTAGTTTCTAGGTTGTCTAGTCAGGTTGCACAAGTTAACATGAAGTTGAATAGTGTTATGCTTATGTACTGTAATGTAATGTGACTGATGGTATTTATATATGACAGCTTAACCACAAGAGCTGTTGCTCCAAACTACCCATATCAGGCAACATAAAACAACAACAATAAAAAAATACACTGAAATCTTCGAGAGTCTGCCCTGATATGCAAAACAGCACAGCTTCACTCATTATTATTTACTCAAATACAGTACCACAAGTACTCATCTAATTGAATGACAGCTCTTAAAATACACTATGCTCCCATTTCACTTTAAAATAAGAGCAATCTTCTACCCCCAACAACATCCTTTGCAACCACTGAAAATCACAATTAATGTACACAAGTGTAAATGAAAACAATATCAAAGTCAATATGTAAAACACAACCTTTTTGAGCAAAGAGGTAATATATTCAATGCATTACTGATCAGGCTTTATTCCAGCTTTGGTGCCTCGTGCTAAATGATATATTTATGATTTACAACACACCTCATATTCTCAGCTGCATCGGAAACTTCAGCACACCCGCTTCTGTCCTTGTTTGTTTGGATGTGGTGAATGAGATCTTTCCAAAATTGATGAGCACAGCCTCTCCCAACTCAGCACAACAGTTCAACAATTCAGACTGATCTAAACTCCCAGTGGCTCCACAGAAGAACGTGTGTGTGCCGTTTTCTAAATCCTCACCATGTTTTGACAGTAGCGTTTGTGTGTGTGTGTGTGTGTGGGGGGGGTCTGTGTTTGTGCAGTTTTAAAACATATGTAAACAAATCTGTTAATGCCTCTCTAGTTACCCATTTGACTCTGGGCCAATGCATCTATGGCTGAAATGGATATCATGCTGGGGAACTGATGAACACAGTTCCTGAGTTCCACAGACCAACAAAGCCACACCCCAAAGTTACCTCTCTAAATGAGACGAGACCTTGGGTCAGCTCAAGCTCAACCAAAAGGAAATTAAATTAATGCATAAATTGATTATGGATGAGGCTGGGTGATGATTCGCCTCTGGAGAATGACTGGTGGTCTTTGTGCTTGTCAATCACAAGTGAAGTGAATGTATGAGTCCTAGTGCCAGGGATGGCTGCTGTGGTTCAACGGTGCATCTTTTGAGACTGCAAAAAAAAGGAGCATCACAATATGACTGTAGACTACCTAATGGAGTGTGACAAGAAAGGTAAACTACTCTCCAATGACATTCCAAACACAACTATGTACTTTTAAACACTTGCTGACACTCATTGAAGAAACCATTCTGACAATATGTAGCATGATACTACCCCAATGTTCAGGTGAGAGGAACAGCACAGGAAGACAGACCTGTATCTGTATATTGGCATCAGGCCAGTGGTGCTCTACAGCAGATGTTGGGTTAGCCTGACACACAGATTCCCTCAAAGTTCAATTCAAGACCTTTGTATGAATGTCATAAAATATTCAGATATGAAGCCCAGCTTCCAGCTGATTGTTGAATTCCAATCAATGATCAATTATTTAAGGGTCTGGCCTGGCTGTATTTTCATGAATTTTCAGATATTGCCCCATAATGCCCTTTGTGGTCCAGACCTCATTGATCTCCATGGAGAATGGAGATTTTGTGTTGAATGAAGACTTAGGGCAGACAAGGAGTGGAATTAAGGTTGTGCGTGATGATTTCCGTCAAAAATCCATTGAGTCTCTTCACCAGGTGCCAAATAAATCAATGAAGCAGTCTTTAATTATGATTACATATATAAATCACATGGATTTTAGTCCTTCCAAAACGATCCTGTTATTTAAAAGTGTATAATGTTCTTAACTCATTCCAGTGTGTTTAAGTCTAGAATTTGTTCATTCTTGTATAGAAAACAACATTGTGCAACATTGTGCATTGTTTTATTTTTGTATAAAACTACCTGTCTAAAATTACCTTTCACATTTTTTCTCTCTCTCTACAGGCAATATTTTTCAGCAGTTAAAACTTTCAGAGCCATAGAAATATTTGACATGTCTGTGGAGGATGACAAAGATAAATTAATATTGTGGTTAGACTGTAATGTCTGGAACAATGTTAATGTGTGTTTAGGGGATAAATTAAGTGAAATGATTGCTTGGGGAGGGGGAGGGTCCAATTTAATCACAGTTGGAAAAAGTAAAAACTACATTCATTAGTTTCTAATTTCACTACATCATATTTGTCCTTGTTCATTTTTTAGTAATGCTTTGTAAACTAATAACATGTGCTTAGAAAGTCATGTAATGCAATCAAAACACAGCAGGCAAAGTTGTCATTACCTGCATGGAAATGACAATACATATAACCATTTTCCATTTATACTAGCTATATAACTTTTCTTACTTGCTGGAGTGAGTACTCAATGCAACTAAAAGTGATGCAAACATGAACCATTGTGGGAATGAATTAAACCCATCAGCCAATATGTTTGCAAAGTTTTAAGGTAATCACCATCAGATTAACCTTAAAATAAAACAGGTCTGGTTAATGCAATGAAAGCAGAATTAAAGACATTTCATATTTATAAAGTACACAATTTTTGCTATATGAACCTGAGATGTTTTTCCCAGCTAGAAATGCCTATGGCTTCCAATTATTGATTCAGTCCATCCAGAAGAATTTTTAATTTTTATTGCCTATTTACCAGTAAGATTTCACAAGTGTGCAGTAACTGCCATGAGCTAGTGATCTATAAAATAAGCTTGCCATTATCTTGTATGGTATACATCACATTAGAATTCACTTGTTAACTTGTTTTAAACAAAGCTTTAAGTTTAAGGTTATTTTCACAGCCAGTGGCATCTGTAGTATATCTGCTAGTGGCAACAGCAAAAGTACATGTATTTTCTCTAATGTCAATAATAAAATTGTATATTTGAATTTATTACATAATGATCAGATATATGTGGTACTGAATGAACAGCACTCTCAAAAACTTGAGATTGCCACATGTAATGCATTTTTAAATTGTACCCTGCTCCACAGCAATGCCTAGCCTCTCTCATCCTTTTCCTAACCTCATCTCATTTTATTGTCTGTCTCAGAACAAAGGAAAACAGGCTTTTGGTAAACAATGGTAATTTCCCTTACATAGAGCCCCACAGCTTTCTTGAGTTTTTTTTTTTCTCCCCGCAGGTTAGAATAAGGAACGACACTAAAAAGAATTTAAATCCCCTCATTTAGTTAGCCATTTCCTGTCCTCAAATGACAGGCATACTGTGTATAACTACAGCAGCATTGAGCAACGATTCTGGAAAATGCAGAGTGGTTAACACATAGTATCAAAACACATTTGTTAAGAAACAGAGAACTGTGGCAAGATTTAAAAACACTGGACAAGTATTTCAAGGATGATACTAAGCTATGTAGTGATAAACCCAGTCTGTGCTAATCAAAGTGTGGTTTCAATAACATTCTGTAGGTTTTAAGCTCCATTTATAATGTACCCTTTTACAATTACTCATGCTACAGTATGATTAATTAATCATTTTTTATCAAGATGTAATATATGTATATGACAGCATGTACCATTGTTTAACTTTTAACGATTAGTATGAACATACTGAAAAACGTTTCCTGACACTTAGGGATAAATCAGTAAGACAGCTCTTGGACATGTGTGGTGCATGTCCGTACATCAATCACTCACTAACAGCAATATAGTTCTCTAACAAAGGTCACATGCAATCAAGTACCATCAACTGTCAGGGAAAAAAAATGACTGAGCAAGTACAGAGGCATCCTGGGATGTCCATAATAAGAATCTAGAAGGAAAGGAGGGCGGGATAATAAGGTAGAACATACTCCAGTACAAATAGTCTCCGGACACTAATGTGCAAGGGGAAAAGACACTGCAGATCAAAGCAGTGTACCAGATGAAAAACAGAGGCCTAAGAGGACTTAGTCAGGTGTCTCGTGTGAGTGCATTCTATATCCATACAATCCAATATCACAATGCAACAGACAAAATGGAGGGCGTGATGCATGCTGCAAGTGCCCAGGTACCATTCTGCAGAGTTCTTTATGTAAGGCTGTAGATATGAAAGTCAGAAAGTTGTTAGTGTGAATATGTGTTACCCTGACAAGAGCCATAGGAGTTCTGAATTATTTTAGTTAAAGATTTGTTTACAAATATGAAAATTTATTGAGTTAATATAATTATAACTACTACCTACTGAAAGAGCTTGGCCACAGGTCAACATGCAACTCACAGCACAGTAAGAAACCTACAGCCCTATTAAAGCACCTTTAACACAGTGCTTTGATGAGGATGCCAATGCCTGTTATCAAATGTTCAGGTCAATCGTGTTATTTTAACAGTGCCAATGCAGGGGGTGCGCAGCACATGGGATTACCTCTTTAAAGAAGAACACTGGGTACACTGGCCAGTCAGGACACCTGCCATGTTATTTTCACGAGAGGATGCATTCTTAGTTACACACGGCTCATGGGGCAACACTAGTATTCAGGTACACACTGTTGTATAGATTACTCTGGTCTAGCAGTGTTGTTAACCTGGTCTGACACTGTTGCTCATTCAACTTGAATGGATACACTTCTGTCCTGTTGTGCTGAAAGTCACACTGGATAAAAGTGTCTGCTAAATGCACGTAATGTAATGTACTCTATACCATGGATGTGGAAAACACATAACTTAAATTTACTGCAAAATAATGGCACAAACTAGTCAAGAGTTATCATAACTGAAAAGCAGCACCAGGAGGTTAAATATAGCTTCGGTAACGTGAAATATATTCAGAAAGTAAGTAGAAAATAAAAGGGAGCATACAGGCTACAAAATGCATAAACGCTGTGCTGATAACAGTTACTTCCATTTTAGTTAATTATTTGACTCATTTTAACTGAGGAAGCTTTGAACAAATTTAATTAAACATGAGCTCAAAACATGCGGCAAGACCTCATGCAGCCAGGAACTTGACAATATCAAAGTGACAACGACAATTAATAATGTAAGTGTATTGTTACTCCTGTACCTTCATCAGAATGATTTTCAGATTAACGGTGCATTCTTATTAATATTCAATTTATTTTTACAATAAATGTGTGGCAGTATGAAATCCTTTCCTCAATAATTCAAAGTATGCTGCTAATGTTGCCCTGGACCTATTGTTCACAGCAGGGTGTGTGTTTACTATGAAAGACTGTGCTAGAAGCACTCTGTGTATTGTACAAAGGGCTACATTTTTTAGGGGGAAAATCTAAGATCTTTTAATGTTGACAACAGAATACTATTGTAGGAAAAATCAGATGTGTGAAATTTCCAAAGAGCACATTGCATGCTGACAACCTACAGAAGTGGGAATGATTGGGAGCAGCAATCTGACCACTGAACAGATGTCTCTAATGACTGTCAATTCTACCTCACACAATTCCATGTCAGGCATTCATTCCAAAGCATGTGTTCTGAATTTTATTATAATTTTTGTCACTCCATGTGGATACTTACATAAATTAGTAGTTTTGCTGCTTTGTCTGAATTACTGATTATAGCTACATCTGATATACAGCTACTGTAGATGGTAACCAGAAGTGCTACTTGGGTTCCAATTTAACAAAAGCACATTTTGACATCTTGGCAGATTAAGCCAAAGCTGGTATAAACGGGGATTGAAATGATGCCTATTATACATACAGTATACTGTTGCAATACAATGTTGTCCTTATTGCAGTCTGTGTGAGGGAGCCTCTCCTGTCCATTAATAACCTCTGTTGTTCTGATATTACCCATATGTTACTGTTTGCAAGTTGTATTAAAAGCAGCTTTCACTTGAAGGGTTTTTAGGATCAATCAAATACTATCGTGTTCACGCTAATCCACGGCCCAAAACTGACCACCACACCCCATCCACACCCATGCAGCATGAGTCTTAAGGGAATTAGGATGGAAAAAGGTATCTTCAGCGCAGCTGTCATTTTCGCTATTTGCGTGATCCCAAAATAACAATATTGTGTGCTGCATTCTGTGTTAGGTAACTGCACCTGTTTTTAGCGCCCTTTAAATAGGTCCCCTATAGTAAAATCATTACACCTGACATCTTGCAGTTTCAATCAATGGACTCTTTATGGCCGACTCCCACCGCAGGCATTAGTGGCATGGAGATTTCTATCATTCATTTTACATAAACACCACTTTCTGGGTACACAGAGAGAGAAGAATGGGAGAATCACTTTTCTCAAGAGTGTGTTGGATGATTTAATGTCTGCTTAAACTGTAATGCGCCGAGATACGTGAAAAACACAAATCTTATTTGAAAAATGTATAGCAGCACGGATATTTTTAGTAATCATGCATAATGAATAGACTTTATAGTATGCATGTGTAATACTTGAAAACAGCTGGATATTCATAAACAAGAGCTGCATCAGTGATGGGGCACCTTATTTTTTATTATTATTATTTTATTTATTTGTTTATTTTTAGAGATTTTCAATATTGTGTGTACTCTATTAGCATACAGCTGTTCTCATACCAGACTGGGTATAGATTTCACAAGGTGCGATGATTGCTCCTGTGGAATCATTTTCCACTTTTCTCACAGTTGATAGCTGAGCGCAATGTCCTGGGCTGAACCTGTTCACACATGGCATCTTTTCATTTATCACTCCGTAGGCTAAGTGCCAGTGGTGGCCAGACACTGACATAACTGCCAACAGCATGTCAATGTCCTGTTCTCCATTCACCTTCAACAGTCACGCCACTTTGCTCTGCATATCCTAAAAGCTTCGTATGGCTTTTCATTTCCATTGTGCTAACCACCAGGGAAAACATGTGAAGACGAGGGTGCCTCGGAGACAAGATCAATTCAAGGACAGTTTCCAATGATCACATGACAAGCCAAGATGGCGTGAATGGCCTGACCATTGTTTCTTCTGTTTGTATGTTCTAAGAGAATTTTTTTTTCTGAGGTCAAGGAGATGTTCACATAAGGTATTCTCTTTGCATTGCGTGTTGTAAGTACATTCAACATGTGATGACCTCAATCCATGGATCGTTGCCAGTGATCATCTGAAAAAGGTGAATCAAATGTTGGGTCAATAGCACCATTCACAGATCAACATCTCTGGCAAAGTTAAACTTGAATATATAAGTTTGCATTTTAAATGCCGTTCAGTGTGTGTGGGGAAAAAGAAAAAAAACATAATCAATAAGATGAATTACAGTATGGATTACAGACAACTATGCTGGATAACTCTATCCTACCCCTAGCTCCAACCCTTTACGCACTTGCACAGTTATGTAAGAATATTTTAACACAAAAACAACAACACAACAGCACAATGGAAAGCAACGCTTCGCCCACAGACGGCAAATTACCGTGTTTTCAAACACGAGTGTGCTTATGCATAAACAATATTTTCATCAGTCACTATCCTTGATTTTTTTTTAGGCATTTAACACCATGGCATTTTAAAAGCATGTGAAACAGATGAAAAACGATTCCGCAAAGCCAATCGGAGTGCAGAAGCTAAACAATTATAAGATTCGCCAGCTGTAGCTTAATGATGGGGGGAACGTAAGCAGGAGCTGTGGAAACAGGCTCGCATTCGCTGTTAAATTAGTCTCTGCCTGACACGTCTGACTGGCTCCAAAGCTGTCCCGAGCCCCTTGAAATATGCGCCGACGCATAACTGTAAATTATGAAATGCCACTCGGCATCCCCCCGAAAGTGAGATGCGGGGAAGACAATCTCGCCGGGTTTAGATTCAGCCTGAAATTGATCCCCCCTTGAGCCCGCGCTGGCTGAGTCAGCGATCGCGGCAGGCATCGACTGGGCTGCGGAGAGCATTCCCCTACAGGGCAGTGGGCAGTGTAGCTAGACCGTCTGCGGTGCGCTTCCCCTACAAACAGTGATGGTGCAGCTCCACTGCATGCAGTGTGGAGAATTGCTCACAAGGGAGGAAATGCTGGTGCAGTTCGCATCTCCTGTGAACAGTGAGGGTGTGGTTGCAACATGCTCTTTGCATGTCCCCTATTAACAGGCACAGTGCGGCGGTACTGGGCGCAGTGCATGTTCCCTATATACAGTGAGGGAGAGGTTGCCATGTGCAAAGTGCACTTCTCTGATGGGCCAAGGAGGAATCAGCTCCAGCCCACACGGAGGGGTCACTGGTGAGGCAACTCGTTTTATCACGGCAAATGGGTTTGGCAGAGCTCAGTGGCAACCTTCCCTGGACTGTGTGGCGCTCAACACCTGTGGGAAATCAAGGACAGCTGAAGCTGTCAGCAGACAACGTTCATTTAAATATTTAAATGACGTAACATTTAGCCATTAAGCTGAAATAATTTCATTTGATGCATTTTATTGCTGTATTTGTTGCCATTGCTGCTTTCGTTGTCTTTAAAGCATGAGAAGAGGCATAGAAATAAAGTTTCTCTCTTTTAGATATGGGCAAGATGACAAGCCAGTATTACAATGGGCTGAATGGCCCATGCATAATGCTCCAAGTCCTCATGTTCAGAATATTTGATGGACTGAGGTCAAGCAGACATTGACATAAGTTACTCTCCTTGTATTAAGTACATCATAAGTACATTCAAATAAGGCTGAGATGCAGAGACACTCATGGGACTAGGTAGGATACAATTGTGGGAATTTTTATTCTTTACAAAGAACTTCCTTCTATTCATTATGAGACCAAACAAACACATTTACCTCTATTATTAGTTAGGAGGTTTCCACATTTAAAGGTCAGCATATTTAGTAGAAAACAAAGTCAGATTTCGCAATGATTTATTTAAATATTTTAGCATATTGTGGCTACTGGAGATTTTGCCCTGAAACAAACCACAGAATTAGTCTCTTTTGAGGTTTGTCAAACTCAACCAGTTAAATAATTTGGAAGGAGCCGTTTAGATTTCATCTTATTTCATATATCATCTAGCATCTTCATACGAACTTCATGCAAACTGACAGTTGATCAGACTTCCACTGCATATTTATCACAGTGTAATGGATACTGTGCAACATCAATAAGACATAGGTCCACATGACAGGCAGAGATATACTGTCTCATCATCAAAGGTCATGCATCTGCAGGTTCATATTTACTTTTTAATTCATTTTTGACAACTCCAGATTTGAAGTGACAGGACACAAATAAAACAGAAAATGTAGCGCTTTAACCATGCACATATGGTAGGCTATTTTCAGCCTTTCTAGCCATAACACAATACTGCAGTTTCCTTTGAGCATACACAAGTCAAAAAGTACAACTTGTCCATCGCCCACTCTTGACACATTCAGTATTTGAAAGTTGTTGTGTCAAGAAAATAAATGGGTTTCTAGCAAACACCCATTGTATCCCTTATCTCATCAATTTCTCTGCCAAACAGATTCTCACATTTGAAATGGATCGAGTGAAGCTCAGAGGATTTTGGCATTTAACAAAACAGACGGCAAACCAGACCTCAATTTCAATTACAATGGTAATTATCACTTCAATGACTGAGCGCTGCCACATCCATGATGTGCAAACCAGAACTTTTGCAGTGTTGATGTGGTCTCTTTACAGAAAATTGGCACACACAATTTGCTATTCCGTAAAACTTTAAATTACTACACTGCCTTGTAGTTAACTAATTATATATGTCAGCATCATGTAAGTTGTACATAATTACACCTTGTTACACTGTAATTATTGCACAGAAAATCCTCAACGCTGAATCTGATTACACATGTGTACCTAGAGTGATTACACAGTATCAATATGTAAATCCTCTGTAAGCACTATGTTAATGTACACATTTAATTACATTCACTATGCACATTCCAGAATAGCGAGGTTTACTCACCTAACACGTAACAAACTAATATGTGTTATTACATAGGCACATTACTACACATTACTACTGTAATGAAAAGGATGCTCTACAGTATACCTTACATAAACAACCATTTATAACCCCCCCAAAAAATCCATTCTAATTGCAAACACAAAGCAAGACACAAACATGCCAATTTTCCAATGTAACTTAAAAGTACACATTTAAAAATTTAAAAAGCCTGCAGTCAACAACATGTGCATATTTACACTGGCAATATAACTATATCTGCATCTCAAACTGCAAGACAACCTTAAAGTCCTACTAAACATCAAGCTATTCTACAGCACGTGTCACCAAGAATGCTGTGGGTCGACTTGACTATGACCTACTGAAATATGCAGGGCTCACCTCTGCTCATTAACTCCCATAGCAACAGCTCATCGCCTGTTTTAGATTCAGCATTTTGGTGCTGGCCTACTGGGCAGAAACAGGGATAGCTCCTGTTTATGTATTATCCAAAGCTATTGGCAAAGCTTGCATCCCTGCCATACCTCTTGGTTCTACAACTTGCAACTGTTGGAGCAAACCATCCTCCAACACTCAGGCATGCCCTCCTCTGTCCAAGCACTGACACACACGGGCTAGCATTATAGAATAGTGGTAAGGAGCAGGACTAGTAACCAAAAGGTTGCTAGTTCAATTCCCTGCTGAAGCACTGCTGTTGTGCCCTAGGGCAAGGCACTTAAACCAGAATTGCCTCTGTAAATGTCCAGCTGTATAAATGGATAAAACTGTAACCTATGTAAGTCGCTCTGGATAAGAGCATCTGCTAAATGACAATAATGTAAAATAATGAACATGACTCCACAAGCTCTTGATTGCTAGTGCACTTTCTTATTGCTGGTATCACACCTTCATCGCTGACTTGTTTTTGGTCATCCCTCTCATTATGGGATGCTTATATTAGACACCGAATTGTGTTATAGACAATTTCTGTTTCTGCAATGCTATACATTTAGTTTTACTACATGCACTCATGTGCAGGTTTCTCCAGATCAGAGAGTTTGCTAATTGAAGACAATCTCTTGCGCACAACCTGTTTCTGTTGCGAAATATGTGGTGTGAGCAGCTCGAATGACATCAGCAGAAAAGCACTTATCCTCCAATGAATACCCACTCCACTGTAGCACACTGTGCAATGTGTAGGGCAAAAAATAGCCAACGGCAGCATGTAAGTATCAGAGAATTGTCATGGTGAGATAAGCATTTGAAACATGGTTGCATAAAAGGAAAAAAGCCTTTTATTTATAACTATGAAAAGCACATGCACATACAAGTGCAATTTAAAGGTTCAGTTGCAGAGAAAGGTCTTGGGTTTATATTTAAAACCATTTAGTTCTTGTTGTCATTTATTTAATTGAACATGAATATAAGTCCTCTTTGGCATCATCAGCCATCCGATGTAAGAAAAATGAGTGCCTGAGTTTTGTGGGACAATCCTAATTGTGTCTTCATTTTCAGATTGTGAAAAACCTCTTTCATGTTGCTATCTTTTGCTGTAAGATATGACTAGAAAATATGAGATTGTATTTATTAGAGAATACTTCTCTTGGGTACAGCTTTTAGTATGCAGAATATGAGAAAATTAGATGATCACAGCGTATGTATACTGTGTATTGAGTGTGAGAAGTGATTCTTATGATTCACTACACAAGTGAACCATCACCTTAATATTAACCTTTCTGTTCTCTGTGCAGACAAAGTAAATACAGGGACATCAATTAGTACACTGCTTTAATCAGAGAATTAGTACAAGTCTATCTCTCAACACATTTACCTCCTAAAAAGTTGTGCTTTAGTAAGTGAAAATAGTTATATCCTTATAAAAAAACTTCAGATATTCCCAGGAGGAAGGATCCATGAAATCCTTGTCAGAAAGACTTATTCTGTTACATATGTGGTGTATTCTAAAGGAAATGCACTGCCCTGAATTACTCTCTCTGTGAGAAAACTGCACTTTGCGCTTTGATTTTAATTACATGCGCATGGTTATTATGTATGCTTTAACATAAATGGCAATTTTGATTCATTCCACTATTAACATGAATTAAACTTGGTTTCTTAATTCATGCAATCGTTTTTATTCAGTGATTTATGCTTATCTTGAGGTCCCTGTGGGAAACAATTTAAAACTGTATATTAATTTAGTTTTGGCCATGTCCTCATGGATATTTCCTAAGGTATTTAAAGTAGAATAACTATGCCTCAGACTCCATAACTGCACCAAAGTGTTACTTTAAGTGGAGTTAAGCTCTCCCTGAACTGAAAGGAAAACCTATTAAACACATATGCACAAAACTTACAAAACATTAAGTAACAAATAACACTATCAAGCTGCCAAGTTTACTGACACATAAGGTCATAGGTCCAAGATCTCACTAGCAAAAAATTAATCTGGCAAATCTTTAATCAAATTATTCTAAGTATGAGCATAAGAAAGTTGAATACAGGTCACGTGAAACTGGAAAACACTTTCCATGTTACAATGCACCATGACATGCTCCACCCTGCACTAAATCAGCATTGCTGAACAACTGTAGCATGATCGTCATTTAAGTGAAGTTTTCTACTGCCATTTCAAAAGACCAATGTCTTGAAAACCTACAATTAAAAAACATGAGCCACACATACTTGACTTGGGCGATATCATCACTTGTTCTTATTTCTTCTTCATCTGACTTGGGAAAGTGTTTGATTGCACTTGCAATGCCATGGCAATGTCTCGTCGTGCACTGCTTCAATGACATGTAAGTAAGGAATAGGAGTGTTTAGGTCTGTGTTGATGCGCATGGTGACAAATCCTAGAAGTGGTCATAAAAAGCATTCACAGAGAGGTTCTCCCATTGCTAAACTTTGCAGCCTGCACTTGCATCAGGTTTATCGCCTTGGTGAACCCCGCTGCGTATTATGGGATGGAGGGATTGAACAGCTGGAATCCATCACATAGCATTCAAAGCAGGATGCTTATAATGCAAACAGTTGGAGTCATAGCTGAAGGGAAATCAATTCATCATACTATGTTCCTCAACTCAGTCTAATTAAGAGTCATTTCAACACATGCATCAAATTGTCTCAAACTGTTACGTCCAAGATGGGTAATGGCGTCCAGGGGTACATATGGGTGCCACACAATGGCAGCTACATGCACTGAAACATATCTTTAACTGAAATTATTTTTTTTAAACTTTTTTACACAAATACCAATATTATTTCCTGCAGCTGTACAATTTTGTTGTATTTAATTGAAATAAGAATGCAATCTTAAAATGGATTCCGATTATGACCGTGTGACTTCCAGATCCGCTGATGTCCGTATTTTCCATGCACACTACACGGTGTGCTGCTAAGACAAACTGTAGACAAGCCACTGGCTCATTAAAGCATTTCCACTGGCTTTATGTGCGTATCTGTTTGGGCTGAGCTTGCATGAGACAATCCCATGTGTCATTAGTATCTTGCAAAATTCAATTTTATTCAAGGCAAATGTTCTGCACCCACATCTCACCTGGTTTCACTTTGTGAAAACTCATTGATCATCTGTGATTAGCAGGCACAGGCTCTACTATAATGGAGATAAGGGAAACACCAAGGGAAATGCCCTAACCTAGCAGCCTGCTCCATTTCACTTACAGTACAGGAATCCAAAATACCATTCCCAGTAATATGTGGCTGATGCAAGACTCAAGTTTTTAAACTACAATAATAATAGTATAAAATGCTAAGGATGTGCCCAATATCTAAGCAGCAAGCTATGCTTCCATCAGTGATGGCAGTGCACTGAAAGAGAATTGTTTTTGTAACAGTCAAACAAAGAGTGTGTTCATTAAGCTCATTTAGATTAATAATGATGAATGAGTTGTGATTTCATGCTCTGACATAAGAGGGAGGCATTATGGAGTGGTGTCACAGGTGAACATCAAGGCGTGGAACACTACTGTCAAATTTAAAATGCAAAGCTTGAATCTTAGATAAGAAACAGTTACTCATTAAAACGCTTGGATATTTCTAAACAAAGGAGGTATACAAGTACCTGTGTAGTGCTGTGATGAACATTCCTTTAGCTCATGGATACCCACTGTACAGTTCTGATGGCGGATTGATTTCCTCACCAGATAATTCAGAGTCATCAAGTGCCATTCATACACAGAAGCAACTGAAGAGCTATTGTAACTTAATATGGTATTAAACAATACATGCAGTTTAGATGTATTTGCATCAGGGTGCATATAAATGTAGTAAACATGCAGAAAACGAGAACTTTCCCACAGGAAAACTCAGTCATTCATCCGCCAACTTATGTCTACAAAAATACGACTGTTTGTGGGCAATCTGGCAACTTTCCACTCGAAAGAGTCTGCAGCGCTCGTTCAAAAGAGGAGCGAACAGCTGCTGCTCACCTGACAAGGTGCTGAATTTCGGGAGATATAGTTGCATTTGTGTGGGCATGCCACTGCCACTGATTCTGTTATCTTATTCCTCTCCTGTCTGTTCATGCTATTCTGGCAGTGATTATGCCGGAGAGCTGAACTCAGGTCCACTGCATGGCCTCATTCAATCACGGCGGGGGTCCTCAGCATCATGCACCTGCCCAGGTTCAGAGTTTCATCATTGCCTTTTGTTTCTTTATTTTGCTTTTTTGAACCCCTCTCAAAACTCCCAAAAGGTGGGCGGCAAGAATTCATATCTTCTGTGGATCATTTCTCACAGGTGACGTTGTGCCTTTATTATCTGCACCATGATGGATCTAACTGGTTACCGAAAAAAAAAAATGGTGACCATCTCTCACTGTTAATGACAGCCGCTCTCGACAGCACTGTTACCAAACAGCAACAGTGATTAGGACTGTATGTTCTACCCAATGCATTCAACTTTACGATCCATTAGGAAATAATGGCTCTGAACTTTGCAACGCACTTCCATTGGCATAACAAATCATCGTTAGTCTAAATGCATTTGCCTCAACTTTGTGGAACAATGAACAGTGCAGCCCTGATTTGACACAGCAGGGGACAAGGTGCATTACAATATGGAAACGGAGTTGATGTGAGGTCGACCGAGAACCTCATCTTCTGGCTATTACTGCCAATGGCTTGTGTTTATCCGCTTGTAATCCTCAACTGTTGAACCCACTGTGGAAACCATGGAAACACCAAGCTTAATGAAACAGTATAGCACATGGCTATGTACAGCAGACAGATACAGACACATTCTGTCCTTGGGCCAACTCAGTGCAAGGCAGCTAGTTTGCAGAGATGGATACCAGGATGATAGTAACTGTCAGCTTGTAGCTCAGCCTCCCCTCCCCACACCACATCTATATCATGCATTCACAGAGTACATGGTATTCAAGGGAAGTGCATTTTTCATAAAATTGAAGAAAACTCTCTTCCCATGCTGCCATTTACCCAGAGTATTTCAGACCTGTTCCTTACAGAATATTAACAAAGCTTCCTGCTCCATTCGAGTCTCAGCTGGCCATTATGTTGACATTCGGTGGCCAATCCTCTGTTATCTCCTAAATTATCTTTGCGGCAAACCCAATCACCAAATCTCTTCACAGAGTGACACAGGGACACAGTGGCAATACGGACACAACCTGTCCAAGGGAAATGTTCCCCTCGTGTCAGCGCAGGTCCCTCTTACAAGGATAATGTGGCCACCTGAGCCGAACTATGCAATACCTCCCTAAACCACCAAGCCCAGGGACAGGTACATCTAGCGATACACTTACACTGGCACATTTAGGGAGATTTTACTTATTGATTTCTACTCGAGGTTGGATCACAATCTCAGAATGAAATTAACAGACATTGGGTGAGAAACTGGAAAAAAGTAACACTTCCTTAAATATACTGTTGACATTTAAAGGCCAAACCATTAAGCAGGCAGACAGAATTCTGTCGGTCCCTCCACTGTCGGCTCTGAGCATGAACATCCACGCCACAGCGATCCCATTCATTCAGCCCGTTGCTCAAGCTTCCTCCATGCTTGTCTTCTTGCGGCCAAAACATTGTGAACGTGCACCCACGCCGCACCGCAACAATTTCCTTGTTTACAGCGCTGACAATTTAGCGATAAATTCCCCTTCTCCACACACAAGGAGAGGAGCCTCATTTTAATAACAGTTGAATCAGTCTTCTTCAAATCCATCACAGGCTAATTGTTATGCAAATGAATTCCTGCCTAAGCCCATAGCATTTACATTTTTTGATAAGAATTTATTTATTTATTTATTTATTATTTTGCTGCTAGTCCAAAAAAGGGGAGACGCTCAGAGCATGTGTGTTATGTCGTCGTGAGTAATAGCAAAGGTGCATTGTTATTTTTTTTCTTTCTTTCTGATGCAGACAGTGAGGAAAAAAAGCAGACATGACAATGAAAAATGAAAACATTAAGAGATAAGTGCTCTGGCCAACACAGGGAGAATGCCTATGAGAGATGAATAATCATCACTTTCCACCAGCTAGTACAACGGCTTCCAGTTAAGGTAATGGTAATTGCATATAGTATCGTACCTGGGATGTGTGTGGGTGGGGCTTTCAAAGTGCTGCAGAGCTTCCTGCTGACACTGTGAGAGCAGCTATCACATTCCAGTAGCTGTTAACACAACATCACCATCATCGGACCCATACTGAAACACGCCAGTATGAGAACTAATTGCTCGAATGGTGCAGATAAGCTGCATCCATTTACTTTTGCTTATAATGCATAATGCAGGATGTGGGTGGGTGGGGGGTTACTCCTGTCTCCAGCAACAAAAGCAAGCAGTTTATTTAAAATTATAATTTTTACTGTACACTACTGCCCCCTTGTCCTTTCTTTGCATTTACAGACACCAGAAACCATCCTAAATATAGCCAGGCGTCTGTATTTTTCAAAACTGAAAATGTTCTTTCTTGAGCTACCGCTGTAAACATGAACTCACAATAAAACACCGGGCGGTACGCGGCTGCCTCTCGATGTCTCTGACCTCTGGACCTTACGATTGGGCCTGCGGCTTGCTGCCAACCTCTGCAGCTCCATTCCCCTCCTCTGCTGCTGCTACCTGACCTCTAGCAGCAGCGTAGAGAAACACTTCCCTCGGCTGCCTCACACTGCCTTCCTATTGTGCTACAGAGCTAAAACCTTAAAGGCTACAACTATATATATAACAACCAAAAAAAAAAACAGGCAGAGCTATGCAAATAAATTCTTATGTCTACTGTACATGAGAATTAACTACAATATGGTGAAAGAGTCATAATGAATGACATATTACATATTCATTCATACTCCTCACTAGATAGATAAAATCATTAAAACATGCTACAAGTTTAAAAATAAAACATGTGGGGTATTTTTCTGCCTTTTATTTACACTATTTAAAATTAATAGCAAATCCAGTTCATTCACAATTTTTATGTACTCTTTAAAACACCAAGATCTAGTGAAACAAATCTACACCAACATTCTATTTACTGGAAGTTCAAAGGAAGCTTCTAGAAATATACAAAGGCATCCAAAGGCTTCCTGTTTTCCTGTGATATAAAAGAGGTACCTGTAAAATGTGCTAGAGATTCTTGAGTTGAATGCATTACCATGGTTAAGGTTGGACAGCACTCTGAAGACTGCAGGTAAATGGTCATTGACCTCCACAAAGTTGGAAGGTCGCCATGAATAAATTCACAATAAGCTAAACCTACTGCTTTCTATGGTAGTGTCCACTATTAAGACATTCAAGGCTACTGGTATACTGGCAACCCTGGCAGGAAGACAATGCATTTTTATCTTGCTACCATAGGCTGTGAGACAAGTGATTCAGGAGGCAACTGCCAATAGGAATGTAAAAACTCAGCATCTCAAAAAGAAGTTGGCATCTTCAGTTTAAAAAATGTCAAAATGAACCATTGGAAGTTACATCCATTCAAGGCAAGGCTGCAGGGAAGAAGCCTCTTTTAAAGGCATGCCACAAGGGGCAACCTGAATTTGCCAAATTACATATGATTGACAGCTGGAAGCATGTCTCATGGTCAGATGAAATGGAAAAAAATGCCCACTGCAAAGTATGGTGTGTGTGAGGGTGGGGGACAGGACCGGCACTATAGGGGTGCTTAAGGGTGCACTGCACCCCCAGATGGATCTCAGTGCACCCCCAAGTGTCTCCTTATATACCGATGTCTACATAGTATTTATAACTTTTTGTGCACGCCTGTTGATTGCAATGGCCCCCGTCTGTATTTTCTCCTGGCACCGAGTCTGGTGAGGGGTATTATGTTTTGGGGTTGTTTTCCATCTTCTGGTCCTGAAGCCCTTGTTTAAATAGTCAAAGAACATAAAATGCATTGAAAATAGTCAAAAATCTGGTTGCCTCTGCCAAGAAGCTCAAACATGTCTGAAAATGCAGCTTTCAACATGACAATGATCCAAAGACATGGTTAACCCAGCACATGTTTTCAACTGGCCTTCTAAATCTCCACACCTCAATCCAATCAAACCTTTGTGACTTAAACTCAAGACAACAGTTCACAAATGAAAACCAAATCATCATAGATTCTTCTGCTAGGGGAAATGGTCAAAAATCCCACTCAGAAGTGCCAAGACCTCATAAAATATTACAGAAAGCATTTAGTAAATGTAACCCATGCCAGAAGAAGATAAATTAGGATAAAATGCTAATCACAAGAATGTGAACAAATGTGAGCCTTGTCTTCTGGTCAAAATGAATAACAGATGAACAATTTGAATTTACTCTGTGCATTGCTATTGAAGTCTGTATAGACAATATAACTTTTTTAAAGAAGTGGTATGTCAAATTTTACAAAATTATACAATAAAATATACAAAATTTAGATTGTGTTTTTTTTTTTTTGGTCCTGTTTTATTAGTGGTATGAATGAACTGAGCGCACAGTACATTTTACCTATACCACTATTTTCAGGTTCATATTCAAATGACATGCACCCATGATTAAATTAAATTCTCTAAAAGTACAATACACCTTACATGAAGCTACATAAATCCATTCTGATAATTGTTGCAATCTGACAGAGCATAGAAATTCATTTTAATCTTAAAGTAGAACTGACCTGAATTTAGTTGCATAAATTGAATAGCCGTTCAAATGTTCTGAATTATTAATACGCTTTAATACTTCTGTTATTTCACCATTTAAAAGTAAATCAGAGATTTAAGCAGCCTCAGAAAGACATAATCAACTCATCTTTTCATTCATTTAAATCAAACAGACATTACAGTTTGAAATTGGAACATTCTGACTCACAGTGTCTCAGACTTCATTATATATACATGAACCAACACTGTTGCTTATTAAAAAATAACTATACAAGTTACAAAAGCTGACCAATCAGAACATTAAGGACAGAAGTGGTTTCCATGTAACTAAGACATATCCAATGTATTGCAGCTACTTGTATTTTATTCTACACTCACATTGAAATAAATACCAATGAGACCACTGTGAAATTGCAGGGATTTAATTAGATGATTTTAGCATAATACTCACCTTTTGTATTTATTTACTTTTTTTTTTTAAGAAACCCATTAATTAGAATCGCCTTTCAGACCAATGTATTACAGCTGACTAATAAAAAATGAATATGCAGTCACAAAGAAAGCTCATGTATGACCAGTAACTATGTGAATCATGATTTATTCGTTTCTCTGAATCTTTTCAGTTTTGTCAGAACCAATGCAGTAAAGTGCCTAGTGTTGCAGCTAAAGGATCAGTTCTTTTCAGCACTGAATGTGCTGTCTACCGAAGATGTGGTTTTAGATATTCTGCTCAGAGGGGACTACACAGAGGTACAGCACAATCAATTCTGAAGAGATCTATTAATATTTTGTATAGATCCCTCTAGGTAAATCCTAGTGATAAACCGTGAACAATCTGAGGAGCATAGATTCTCCACTTTCCACTCTTTGTATACCACTAAATTGCCCAGAAAACTGCACTGTACATCCCTTCAGGCAAATCCTGTTGAAATCCTGTGCGGTTTGCAAAGCATAGATTTCTGTCTTTTCTCATTGTATACCATCAAATGGTCAAATGACTCGGGCTAAAAATGAACACATGAATCTGTATAAATGATTGACAGTCTCTCAGGAGCTCACTTAAGTCACAATGCCTGGAAGAATGTTATGGTGCCTTGTAGTATAGGTATGTATGGAAATTACACTTTGGAATGAAAGCTATGTTTGCCTTCCAGGCCATCTAGGTTCATGCTTTTAATTGATGGCAAATCTGAAATGCAGGCTATGAAAAAACAAATCAAGCATCCTATTCTGAGAAAGCAGGCTTGACTAATTTTTGTTAAGTAACTGGGTGATGTATGGACCAGGTTACACTCAAAGATCTGGACTAAATCACACTGTGCATGGGCAAAATTATTCATTCCAAAGGGAAATGCTGACATGTCCATAAAAGACTGACTTTCCCTGCCTGGTTCCTCTGTGATCTCACTATTTAAGCTTTACATTAAGTGCTCAAATGATAAATAGCATTACTTTATGTGTTTTAATCATTTTAAGGTAATTCAAAGTCTGGCAATATATGACCTCTGGTCCTGTATTAATTCATTTGTATGAAATAGTCTTATCTAAGTACCAGCGTGGAAGCCACATTTTTAAATTATTCATATGAAACCCCCAGGCAAAATGTGACTTCAGAAAGGAGTCTCCCACCTTGTGTGAGTAGAAATCAATTACTTTTTAACGTGCGAAACGTATCTTCAGTGAGGGAAAATAAAACAAAGAGCAAAGGCTTTATATTGTTTAACACAAAAAGGACAGCTTATAACATGTTGTGTAAGGTGCCTTTATTCTATGTTTTTCATTTATCATTTATAACCAGCTGATGTGGTTCCCTTCAGTCTGCTGTGTGCAAACTCAGCTATTACTTCCTGGGATCTCCACAAGCATCTCGACCTCTCATACTGAGTGGATGGAGAATAGGATGTTGGGCTGACTAATAGCAAGCCAATCCATTTCTTAGAACTGGAATCATTTGTAGATTTGCTTTCATGTATGTATATACACTGCACCTGTAGGGGTTAGGTTCTTGTGGTAGGGCTCAAATAGCATTATGCTTACACTCACTGGTCTGGGAGTGTTGTTAGCCTGGTCTGACACTGTTGCTCCTTTAAATTGAATGGATACACTTATGTTCTATTGTGCTGGAAGTTGCTCTGGATAAGAGCATCTGCAAAATGCATTTAATGTAATGTACTGTACTGTACTGTAATGTTCTCTACCAACACCAGTCCTCCATAAATACCTGATGTACATTTGATCTGTACAGTGCAGATCAAGTGCAGAAAAGGTGTAGTAAGGGACAAAATTACATTGGTCCAGCCAAAGGGTTTCCAGAAGCACAAACGATTTATTCAGCAAAACAACATGGCAAGGGCTGATTCATGAAAGAGTATTAAAACCACACAAAGATCAATGACCTTATGTATCCAGCTGGGCCTGTCAAAGGGTCTTAAAAATCCTTCAGCTGTTTCCATTCCTGCTTGTTTACTTTTCGACTGTTCTCTACGAGTTCCTTTCGACCTCCTTTTGCTGGGGTCAGGGTGTCATTATTCAGTTTTTCCTGTTTGTGGGGGTTTTTCCATTCCAACCGGAAAACACTAAGTCTAGTATTTTATAAGAACATACTAAAACATATTCTAACTGATGGCAAGAAAAAGCATAACAACTGCGCATATGTGCAGTACTAAGGAAATGTTTTTCCTGCTTGATGCAAACCTGTCTAAAGTTTTTCAAGCAAAATACTTAAGCATTAGTGTGCAAACAGTGCAAAGACCTATAAATTAAAACACAGACCAGCCACATTTTATGAATCATAACCATTTCACAAAGCCAAACAGTAGTGGACAGTACCTCTGTGGCTCCTCACATCATTCTTAATGTTCCTTCCAATTAACTGTTCAATACTCGTTTATCAATGCTAAAGAAAAAAGTGTCTAAAGCACAATGTACAGACGACTGGGTTTACATCGTGGGTTCAGTTTGCAGATATTATATGAAAAGAACAACACCAAAGGATAAAAATAAAGGAACTTTTACCTGGATTACCTTTTCAGAATTTGTCCAATCACAGTTGTCCTACTCCTTTTGCTTAAAGTCAGTATGGACTTAAGGTTAAACTGAAACCAAACAGTACAATTCCTTCTTGTTACAAAACAAGCTATAAAACTCCTGTTAGCTGCCAAGAGACTGCCACCTGAGATCTGAGATGTATTTTACAGCAATCTCAGGTTTAACCAAGACCCGTTTTCAGCTTCAAATGGTTAAGTGTTGCATGCTGTTTTAGGAAAGAAGGTATTCCAAATGGTTTGTGCAGTGGTAAGCACTTTGCTTCTCCGCTATTTCAGTATCAAACAGTTTCCGCGTTAAAATGAGCGTAGTCGCTGCCAAGGCTGGCAAGAACGAATACCAGGCCTGATGTTGTGATCCAACCGGCAGACTGTCACTAGTGGATGACCAGCTTGGCACTCATGACCTGCCAATGTTAAATTATTCACAAAATAACAGAGCTCCAGGAAGCCATGTGGCACTGTTTGGGGTCATTTTGTGCTGCATTTTTGATGTTGAAATTAATTACTCTCCTTTGCAAACTTAATGTAAATTGCACCTTGCACAAAAGCTCTCTCCAAACCATTTCCTTCTGCCACTATGGCATTTAATTAATTCTTGGCACACTGGCAGAGGTAAAGTGGCTCATTAAGGAAATCTGGCCCATAACGAGTTATCGATCACAAGTAGGGCAGCAATTTTACCAGTAACCTTAGTAAATGTCATGTGTCGGACATAATTAGCATTAGGTCATGAGAATATACAGTACAAGCAAATGCAATAAGTCATGGAAACATATACTCAACGCAATTATGATGTCAACATATGGGTTTTCTAAGTGGTAATATTCTAATAATGTAGTTTTACCACTGATGCAATTATTAGCTGTAGTCTTAAAATGTCTATTTAAAGTTACAGCTTCTCATAAGGGTAGGGTTATTCATAGTAAACCATTGACGAATTGAGGTTGTTTAGAAATTAATCTATTATCAAGGATACAAGGTTGCAACAGCTGCATTTCAGTATGAGCTCAGATATGAGCTTTTGTGCACTATAGACTTTTTAGCTGTCCTGTAATTGTGATCTGAAAATCTTGAGGAGACAAAGAAAGAACCATACAGTGAGGACAATTTAAACCAGGCAAATCCCACTTGGTTGTACCATTCGGACAAACAGGCATTCATCTGCCTCTGCAGAGTTCTCTCTGTCCATGAGGTGAAAACAAACGGCAAACACAGAACAGTTTTTAAGTTTCATTAAGACTGCAAAGAAGATAAACATGAAGGCTTACAAACTAGATAAGAGAATTTCTTTTCTTTTGTCGGTTCTCTCTCATTCACTCCATTTTAGTATTTCTCATCCATCAACACCTGAATTGTTTGAGGAATTCCCTGAAAACTCACAGGAGTCCATTCTCCAAAAGGAGTGCAAACATGAAACCCAGTGGAGACAGTTCAACATTTCCATGCTTTCAGGAGCACTGCTCCAAATTAAGAAAAAAAAAACTGTTGTGTCTCTGTTATGAAATAGTTAGTGTCCCATCTTCCATGTTGCAAATTGTTTCTTAAACTCCATTCAGACACCTGTACTCCGCATATGCTGATACTCTGCACTTGCCCATGCTTTATTACGTAAGGTAAGATTTGGCTGGATTCCTCATCTTGTGGCTAAATCCCAAAATGATTTAGCTTCCTTTGTAGAACAATCGATTCTGAATCAACTAAGTGGCTATTTTGGCCACTTGACACTTTCAGCAACTTTGTTGAGGGAGAAATTCCAAACAGCATGCAGTTTCAGCGTCTATACCTCTGTGACAGTTCAATTTAAGCTACCAGGACCAATGCACGACACAGGAGACCATCACAGTTTACAAACAAGGTTTACAGGTTATAAACAAGAAAACAAAAATCAAAGTTTGTGGGTTAAATGCTCATTTATTACATTATAATTAATACATGATAGCACTGCTTGGTCCTTGGTCTGTTTTCTTGTTTTTTTGGCAGGTAATTTGGTTTAGACATGTCAGATGAAACTGTAGCAATGGTCATGGACAATATTACAGAATCACAGTCTGTGGGTGATATGCCACAGTAATGTATTCTAATTGAACATGGTAGAAATGGTTGGTGTATCCTACTGTTTTTCATGTTTTCAGCACACCTGGTTAACACATGCCTTGTTGGATAAAAACCTTTAGCGAATGAGGGCGCACATTTTTTCTCTGCCTTTGGGAGGCACCTGCCTTTGAACAGCTCAGGAAATTACAGTCAATGCCACATGAAAGAGCAATATAAATGCATGCAATTCGTGTTTGGACGGCGGAGGAGCTTTTACTGTAAATACGTACTGCTATGCAGTGTCAGCAGTAATAATGTGTTTTATCTATCCGTCTGAAGCCACGGGGCCTGGAGCTCACCTCTGAAGCAAGAGACTGCTGAACACACCACTGGCAATCTATCATCATTGCACTCGTTGACACATTCCCAAAAATAAACAGAGATAAAGAGATGAAAAAATGGCATGGTAAATAAGCCATTTTGGCTTCAAAGTGCTGTAGATCAGTTGATTAAGATCTTACTTTAGCTTAGCTTCAGTACAGAGGAACAAGAGGAACAAGAATTAATCTTGCAATGGTACAGGCATTTGGCACATGCATGCATAGTACCCGAGTCTATAATTGAGCTAACACATACCACATTCCAGACAATGGATTAGATGGTCAATGCTATGCATTAATATCACAATCATTGAATACTGGGTAGTTTTGATTTTTTTTTTTTTTTTTTTTAATTGCATGCAAAAAATTTCTACAGTCCCACAACAATATTTGTGCGCATAAAGCAGCTTACCAATGCCTGAAAACTAATACTCAGTTACCTGCTGGTGCCCACATAAACATGGCCTCTTTTTTAAAGAGTTGGAGTGCATTCAGCTCCTGAAGTTTTGTGATTCACCCTCCTCCCACCACAATGAATCAGAGAATGAGCTAAGCAAAGAAGAAACATATTCATAAGAAGGATTAGGAGACAGTGATGCAACATTTCAGTATATTTTATAATACATTATCCATTACCTTATAATGTAAGGTTGAAATAATCAGCATGAATGAGAAAACGGTGGCCCCTTCAAGTGCTTCAGGTATGTAAGTATGTGAAATAAAAAAAAAATGTGGGCATCTCATACCAAAAACTTGCCAAAAGACATTTTAGGGGGCTGACATGTTGGTATCTGGTTTTTGTGTGCCCTGATGGGCAATGAGGACAGGGTTACTTGCCAAGTGCTACACTTTTCAAATGCAGCTACCGCGAGACACGATGACCCAGTAATCCTTTTCATTGCAATCTCAAACTGATGGAATTGCTGAACATTGGTCATAGCTGGATGAGAAACTCACCACATACCACTGATGGCCACCTCTTCAGCCATCTGACTGTCTCTGGACTGTTCTTTGAACTGATGGATACCTTCGTACCATTTGATAGCGTCCATTCGTTTCTATTCTGATGTTTGTTTTTCCAGGAGTTTCTCTCGACCTTTTCCTGGGGTCAGTGAATCATTTCCCTGAGCCCTAACTGGCTCTGACCTTTATGGTTTTTCGAATCTCCCAGGAAAATGCACTGTGTGACATTTAAACTTTAAAACTGCACCATGATCAATAGGTTTTGATTGATTCATTGACAATTTAATGCAAGACTCTCTTGTCATGTCCCTCATTATGGAAGTCTTAACTATATATAAAATGAAAACAGCCTATGTCAACCATTATCAATTTGTATTCATTTCTGTATTGCACAGCGTACTTAGATCAACTAAAAGTAGTTAAATATCAAGGTTCTTCACAATGTGTGTGTATTATTATACACATAAGAACACAGCACTTCTACATTTGAAAATACATTTCAATTATGATTATGCACAGCTAATGCATAATTTTTGCAGATGGTATTTAGCCAGGAACTGGTAAAATCTACAGCTGTTAAGCTATTTGTAGAAACCATCATCCACAGGATCTGTGCTGAGCTTTGAGTTCATTTTAGAGGAACTAGTATCTACTAGACTAGACTGCGTTTATTGCCATCCTGGTGAGGTCAACACGTAAATACTCCAATGAAATATTTCCAGATGTCACCGTAAGTCACATCCTGCTATATCTTCATATTTTTCTCCTTTGAGGAAAATATTTTTAGAGATCTTTCATATTATATCTAACAGAAAATGCACACAAAGCATGAAAGTTCAAAGAGATGAACATGAATATAAACACATAGACAATACAGCGAATAACAGCTTCATATCATTTTATACCAGTCTGTTTTTTGATGTAGTATTAACACTATTCTAATAATAATAGCCAAGAAAACACATTTGCTTCTGCATCCAGAAATACGACTCTCTTTTCCCTTGGAACAACTGAACATGCAGCGAGAAAACTACTCTCAAGCTTTGGTCGTCCATCTACTGTTTCTATTCACAGCTTGCGGCTCTTTATGCCCTGTAACAATCTGCATGCAGAAAACCTTTGCAATAAATATATCTTCCAGCGTATTTTCAAAAGGTGATTACCTCCTGCAAGAACACCACAAGTCTATTCCTTATTTTTTGTGACTAAATCTTTCTTGAAAGGGTTTGTTTTTCTGTACAAAAAAATTTAGATACAAAATTTTAAAGAAAATGTTATAATAAGCGGTGCAAAATTAAAAACTGTAAGGGGACTGATGTATGTTAAAGCTGAATAATTCATAAGTGGAACTAATTTCATATGCAATGAAGTAGTTCCAAGGTTGTGACTCAGTTGTGAGCTTTTCTACTGTATGTATTAATTAGTGCCCAACCAGCCAGAGGTGGGTACAATCACAGTTAGGCACCATCCCAGCTTTGATTGGTCTCTGAGGCACCAATTGCTCAATGCTGATCTGGGATCAGGTGACACAGGTGAAAACAGACCTCAAAGATAGGCCATCTCCCATGGAGAAGATCAGGTGGCATAGCAGCTGCGAGGTACAGTGAACAGTTGGACACAATTAAGGGTGTTAATAATGTTCAAAACATGTCCCTTTTTGCACAAGACCACATACTGTAAGCTGTTATGATGTCTTGCAAGTGAAAGTGTGTGGGTTATGTTTGCTGCAACAGGCAAAGGATGCCAGAGAGATGGAATGTAGCTTATATGGTATCAGAATTTGAAAGACTTGGTCCAGTGGTTCTGATGAATGAATTCTTAGAGATCTGGTCACACTGTATACTGTACACACACACACACACACACACACACACAAGAGGTTTTGGATGTTAAAATGGTTAGGTTTTTGGTTAAACAACCACTCGACATTTGGTGCCATATTTCAATAAGATTGTTTATGCCTTCTATGTCAAAATTGAATAAGCAAAATGAACACAACACTTTTTCCAAGACAATTTATAACTGAACAAATAAGTACTACAAAATCTGTTGCATAAGTCACATCTTCATATTATTTATGTGAAGGAGATCTACGAAAATCAGAATCTTCAATCATCAAAGGCTATTCACTATGCTCAGTGAAGTTGTTTCGGTGACATGTCCTCACATGAACCCAGCCTGAAAAAACATAACTGGAGTGGAGGTGGAGTTGCAGACTTTTTAGCAGGGAAGTGATCACGGTGGTTCTCAGGTGTGGCGGGATTATTCCATTTATGAGATATATACGTTAATTATACTGACAAGATAGGATGAGAGTACCAGGAGACCCATTTTAGAGAGAGAAGTGGGGTAGGGTCTCCAGAGAAGCTGCATTTTAGAACTTCTGAGAGAGAAGCAGAGTGACCCTTATCAGTTAGATCTGAGAACACTTAACAATCTCTATTTGATGTATTTTTAGCCCACAGAAGTTCAAATTGGCTAAATAACACAATAATACAGAATCAAGTCTAAGACAGCCACAAATTAGTAACTAAAATGAGTTGCCTGAAATTATGATAAAATTATCGTTGTAAAAAAAAACTGGTGTAAAATGCAATGCAAATTATTGGTCTATTGCAGATAGAAGTAACTGCAGATTAGTGTAATTAACGTGATAGCAAGTAATCCCCTCTGCAAGGGCAGTTATTTACAAGAATATCTAGTAGTGGTTTCAGTGCAAAAACAACCTAAGACATTTAATTGTTCATTTTAGAGACCAGGGTATTTTGAAAGAGTGCTGTGTTGCTGCTTTGAATTTTGCTTTGTGCATTCCAACTTCAACTGCAGCAGCAACATTTAATAGCCTGTTATGAACATCCAGAATCATATTTTTTGTGCAACATCATTTATTAAATTGCATTTGACCTCTGCTACATATACAGAGTCAGCCACATTTCTTATGTGAAGATAACATTAATATGTAAAATGAAGTTTATTGCATAGATGTTTTTTTTTGGGGGGGGGGGGGGGGGGGCACAGTTGCTGCTATTTGGCACACAATTTCATACTTGCAACAGTCGATCCAAGTTGACAGATGGTTGCATAGAATGTAAATATTATACCCTTAAACTTTATCTCAGTCATCAAAACACAACTTCTGCGAGACAAACAGCATTCCTCTTAAGTCAAAATATGTCAGGATAGACAGATGGTGGTAGCAAAACTAAAAAAGAAAATCTACAAAAGAGTTTTGAAAGTGCACCACAATTAGTCAGTCTTGAAACTCTGCTAAAAGTGTGGAGTGTTTCTCCCTTCTTTTAGCAAGGGCACAGATCTAAAGCAGAATGTCAGTACTCTCTCCTCCACAGGCTACCTGCCATGTGCTTCACAAGTAATGTAGCAACTACAGGAAAACCTCATATCAGGATACAAAATGGAAATTGTGCAACAGCTGAATGCAGAAGTTATTTTTCACTATCAATCATGAACAAAAAGACACTGGACAAGGTATAGACAAATGAACAGGAAAAGTTATAAAAGAACACATGCAAAGAAAAGCTAATAAGATAAACAATAAAGCTGCAAACAACTATTAAAGGGCCCGAAAAGATCAAATAATGCCTGTAATGTTGGCCAATGAAGTTATACAGTGTTCTGTTGCAGAAAACTAAAATGAATTGGATAATTGGTTCTAATGTTTCCAGCCACATATATCTATCCAAAATCATAGTAGACAGCATGTGATCCCTCAGCAAAGTGGAACAGTTTGACTGAAGAATGATTTGTCCCTGCACCATTTTCACTTTGGACTGGACTAAGATGTGATTTTGCCTGATTTAATTCTGAGGATTTCTATTTAGCAAGAGTCCTTCCATGCCTGGATAGTAGGGGTAAAACAAAAAATATAGATGAAAGCACAAAGTTTAGGAAAATGCATTAAAAAATAGGAAATTAAAAGTATACAAGCAAAATAAGGCAAAAATCACCCCCTGGAAAAATAAGAGTCACAGAAACCAGAGGGCATCTTTTCAGAGTACAATCACATAGAAACATAGTGAGCAAACTTGAGAAAAACAAAAAGACCCCAACAACAGATTAAACATCAGGAGTTATAGTCTGCCAAGGCCCTAACATCCCTTCTAGCTAACCAATAAAATTACTCTGTGGCACCTTATACAACCTATCTAACGATAAAACATTGAGATGGGCCTTCAGAACTTGAACCAAGACAATTTGAAGCCTTGATCCCCCTTTAGGTCAGACAGTATGTGGGACTTATTACTAAAGCAGGGAACAGGCATACTGGTCACATTATGTCTCTGGCCACTGCCACTATAAATTGAGGATGAGAGGAAGAGGCCAATTCCCAGGTGAAAAAGAAGACACTCACAAATCCCAAATTATAAACCCTAACTCTTGCAAAACTATAAAACATGAAGGCGTGTTATGCCAATGGAAACTATATTAATCTATTTCACGAAAATCAATAATCAGGATTTGTGTTTTTTTTCCAGTTCAGACAACTTCATTGAACACATTCAAAATGTATTATTTACAATTTACTCTGCATAATTCATTGTTTGCCAAAATCCATCGATTTAGTTGTTTGAACTGGTATAAATGGTACTAACACTGTGTAAGGTTATGGCAATCCATTCCAAGGCAGCAGCAGATAGGAATGGGTAATTTGTTAATGGTTGCTCCTGCTGAATTAGATGTTTCCCCACTGATTTGCCTTTACCGTGTAACAAAAACAAGGCGGTGCCTTAATGGAACAGAAGACTGGGTTGGGAGAACAGAAATAGACCTGTGAAAGCTGTATTTAGCAGGTGGTTAAACAATCTGTAGAAACTGGTGGTGTTGTGATCAATACAGCACAAGACATACAAAGAGTAAGAGATTACAGGTTTCAGCCTAATCCAGTCTGGACTTGTTGTCAGCTATCTGCACTCACATCAGGCAGAAATACTGTTTCTGGCTGTATGTTATGCAGAAAGTTACATACATACATACATGCAAATATATCACTTTAACACTGTCTATCAGTGTTAGTAGCATATATTCAGATGCCCCCTTTTTAAACCCCCCTTTTAACATAATGTTGATAATGTAGAGTATAAAGTCATATGTTTGTTTACATTTTCCTTCTAAATAAATGTTCAGGTTGAGGTAATCCTTTCAATTGACTCAAGGTATCAGAAACTTTATTATTAATGCGTGGACCAATTCTGCCTTCTGACCAGCAGATCTGAAGAAATCAAAGTGTTGCTGTTGAGACCTACACATTTTGACTCAAGTAACATTGATTTTCATTTATGCTTAGGTTGTTAAGAGCATTCCCCAAGCCGCAATTTCCAGCAGACGGCCCTACATGGTACAATCTGAAAAGATCTGCAAGCCACTTCTTCAAGCTAAGCTCCTCTGAGGTGAGCCCAGCGAAAGCAAAGTGTGTTTGTCAGTGCAGCGGAAACACAGGCGATGTGTGTTACGCATCAGCAGCAGTGTTTCGTTTCCAGAATGAGAAAAACTTGTCTATCAAGTGCCAGCACTGCAACAGCAAAGCGCTCTGGCAAAATGACACCCAAAAACTTCTATAATGTCAAGTGGATGGAGCCGAGATGCCGTTCCGCCTTTTTCTTTCGGAGGAACAAGTCTCATAAGGAACCATTATTTCATAACCTCCAGTTTTAGAATCTTAATGAGTCTCTGGGGAGACCAGCGTTATGAGAATATCTACCTCCAAAGCATAAAGATATATGCGGGAAAAAAACTAAATTAATATAACAGAGCGTGACTTGTTAATCCTGGTTTTGAGCTAATTGCTGTGGCTGATCATCAAACGTCCCTTGACAGGAAGCAGGATGGCTATGGGGAGTGCTTTAAGTGTCACATGGGTGACATTCTAAACTTGGAATCAATACTAAAGTAGAAGCACACAAAAAAGTGGCGAGCACTTTGATAAATGCGTGCAGACTCAACAAAATGAATGGGAGCATAGTGAAGAATATTAGCTCACCAAGCTACCACCGAGTTACTTGTACATGAATTTTTACACGTCTGTATATATAGCAACTTTGCTTGCATGTTCCACCCCTTCTTCATCTAATTGCAAATATACCCATCCACTTTACCATGGCAAGTCAGTTTATTAAATTCACCCGCATACAATTAAAATAATTGCGCTGAGCGTTTCCCTGTTATTAGTTGAGATTGCGTCGAACACTGGACCAAATAACTTCACTGAACATGGAAAACCAGTATTTTTGCTTGAGGGGCCTCTGAGGGTAATACTAATGAAAGGGTCTTTGTGATTTATAAACACAAATACAATTTTAATTTGTTGTCTCTGGGCCTAAGTATTGCATAAATGATTCCATGACAGGGGCCTATCATAGATTCAACCCTTTGTCTTAAATATAGCATAATTAAATTACATAATATATTACACAAACACCATATGTTAAACAGCATTCAGCATATGTTGATCAGCGTAAAGGGCTTTATTCTATTCTACTTAAAAGGATAATTTGCATGCATTTGAGTTACTAATAGATTCCATTAGAACGGAACCATAACATTACAATGAAACCTGCTTGAAACCTGAGTGATGAATTTTATATGCATGCATTTATTTCCTGGTTTCAAAAATGTTATTCACTTTGCTGAAATAAAGCCTTTGCAATTATAATTGTTTGTCTACCCTGATGTTATTGTACAGTTCTATTCAATATATTTTTAAAAAACTTTTCCAAAACATGCTGGACTAAGCATTTAACTGTGTCTAATTCAAGTTTGCCACTTTGATGGGTACAACAACGCCTTGATGAGAACCTTGGAACGCAAAAGCACTGGGGGGTTCCAAAGCTCGACTCGGGTTCTGAAAGCCTCACCGTAATGAGATACAATCAGGAGCTCTCCAGTATAATGGCGCATCATTAACGCCGTCTCTAGGATGTGCCGTGAAAAAACACAGCAGCTGTCAACAAAAAGGAGTGCGGTGCCGCTCGTGCCGCTCTACGGCGCGTCACGGCAACAAGGAGCGCAACCAATTACACGGGGAGACATTAACATAACTTAAAGGAATGCGTCCCTTTTTTAACGATGACGCGGGCTTTGGTGATTATGGGGGGGGGAGGGGGGGTGGAGTCCTGAGGTTTTAGTTTTTGGCAGTCTACCTAAGTGAGAGCAAAGGTTGCAGAAGCTAGCTGGTCATAACTTTGTGGACATGTGAGGATGGAAAGAGTTCCAGGATGCAAACTCAGCCTGTTCCCAGCTCACGAGTCAATGTGCTGTCAACTACCCATGGCAAATCCATTAAGCAATCAAATTTACTTTACACACTTGGTACCCACTGTATTTCACTACATGTAACTACCAATGTTTTGCCTTTGTGAAATTCTGAGTTTAAAGCAGGTACCTTGTTCGGTAAACTTTCTTACTCTGTCACCTTTTAAACTGGTAAAGAAAAATGCTGGAAAGTTGGAAGAGACTTACACTCTTCTTACATTCCTTTTCATTATTTTATACTAGGTTTTTAGGAGGGTAATTGAGGTAAATCACCTTTTTCGGTGTTGCCACCTGGGACCTGAACCCATGACCAACAGGCAGAGCAATCTGTGCTCTGTCAGCTACCCTATATTGTAATTAAGGCTAACAGAAGTGAGAGAATAAGGAGGAGTGTAAGAAAGACAGAACTGCAGGACAGAGAAGGAAAGTGCAGTTTAGAACCACTCAACTTAGTTTGCCAGCTTTTGTTCTGGACAGCTTTTTAACCAGCTCATTTGGCAAATCGTATTCTTCTAACTAGTTTAGCCTCCATTCCCAGTTCAGAGGTTGTTAAGGGTCTAAAGTGAACAGGAATAGTTCAACCTGACCTTTTTAACAGGATGTATGATTGGCTGAGTGATTTCTTGATTGACCTGCAGGGCCGTGGCACCTACAAGGATTAGGTAGAATGGGTCAGATTTAGATTATTTATTTCACACTCTTGGTTGGAATTGGGATTATATTATTGCAAAAGAAGGATGTATGGACAAGAGAGGGCAACTATTTGCTTAATCTAGAGGCTGTAGTAGTATTGCACTGCCTGCATAAAATAGGGAAAAAAAAAGTATCATTAAGAGACCTTTGCTCTACACAGCATCATGAAATTCTACTTTTACTTTTGCATGCAGGTACTGACACTAAAGCTATTCAGCTGTTCTCGGGAAGACGGAGCTCAAGAGAAGAAAGAAGGACAAAGATGAATTGTGTTTTTTCATGTTCTCCATTAAAGCCACATGTTACAAATCTACCTGCAGTTTACATGATAATGACAAATGCACCAGACTCTTGAATTGCAATAGGGGACCATACATTTCCCTGTTCCTCTTAAAAGGAAAACATCAATGTCAAGAGTCTATTTTTAGGCTGGTATCCTTCCTGATTTAGACTGAAGCTGGCAGCTCATGCATTTGATAGCATTCAGAAGTACTGTACAAAATGGTTTCTCAAATCTGGTATATTGATCAGATGCCTATCTACATGGGAATTGCGCAATGCTTGCCAGCATGCAAAAAAAAGCAGTATGCAATGTACCATTTGCTTTATGCTATTCCAGAGACATACGCCATAGGTTTTTATATTCGTGGAGTCCCAGTGGGTGACTGATGCTAAGTGCCCTAAGAGGTCCAGTGCTGTGGGTAAGAAAACTATTGCTCTGCGCTGTGGGAGGAAGTCAGGTGGCGCGCCACTATATGTCTGCAGTGAAAAATGCTTCGAAGCTCCTGCTGGGGAGAGCCATCTTAGTGTCGGCTGAGGAGATTCCCTTCTCCCTCCTACAGATTCATCTCCTTGTTCTGGACGGTACACAGAGCATCCTGCCTCTGGCTGCAGCCACTGTTTTTCAATCCTCGTACCGTGAGGTGAGTTCTGGCGTTCGGTCCGTTTGGGACGGGAGACGAGGGACTGCCGCGGCTGTTTGACGTGGAGCGTTACCGCGCAAGTTTGCCTGTCCCGCCACTATACCGTGCAATCGCTGGCTGCCGCGGGGCTTGTTTACAAGCGGAGGAGGAATTGTGACTCATGAGAGGAGTGACACAGGCCACATTCAGACAGATGGTGAAATGACACATCTGTCTGCTCTTTTATTAGACCTAGAGGCGCGCAACCAGGAAAAGCAAAATGAAGCAGAATTAATCTAATAATATCATCGCTTAAATCAAAATAAAGTTATCTGACATTGTTCCACATCATTTTTTTTCCATGTTGATTTCCAAGGAAACAAAAATAATGACCTCTCTACTCATCAGATCAAATGGCAGAGAATAATACGAAAGGTTATCAAGTTGATATACACACAGTGCATCTCTACGGGATTTTGTTCTCATTTCAATTTTTTTTGGTCAAATTCCCCCATCGGGAAAAGAAGTGGTGGTAGTGTTTCTTAGCCTTGTTGTACAAGGACAAGGGAATCCATCAGGGAGACAGCTGAGGGAGGCCACCAAGGGAGGCTCTGTGTACGTGTTGGTATGGTTTTGTAATGTTACACTGTTGGGTATATTGTGTTGCACTTGCCTGTTGGGCCAGGTGTGCCTTTGTGGTCTCAGCCTTGTGTGTTTGACACTGGATCTTGTTCCTCTGTGGATGGTCGTGTCCTTGTTTGTGTAACGTGCTTAAAAAATGTTTCCTGGTCGTTTTGATGGATGCCTTTTGTCGCTCTGGATAAAAGTGCACGCTGGATGTCAACAATGCAGACTTAATGTTAAATATACTCATCATATACGTTGCTCTGGAGCAGCTGCTAAGCAACAAAATGTAATGTAATGAATATACTGACATAAACATTTTAAAACCAGCACAGTAAAATATAGCCAACTAACCATTTTTACATGCCCACACATCATACAGTATATTAAAAATACATCAATTGCTGCCCTGTGTGTACATGTAACTCATGAGCATAATATACATATGTTGTGGAATGTATGCACATTTAGAACATTAAAACTGCATACAGCTATTTATTTGTCTGTATGTGAGATAGTGGGTATACTCTTCGATATGGGGCTGTTGTGTGCTTTAGATTAAAAGAAATAACATATTATATATTTATAAGAGAAGGTTCCTCAATTTGTGTAAAGTGTGGTGCCAGTTTTAAATCAATGGCACATTCAGCACCACAAGCATATAATGTTATCTGAGATATGCTTGACTTACTGATCTGACACGATGATTTCCTTTGATTTAACACTCCATATTCCTCTCCTCCTAGCTCTCTTGTCCTATCTTAGTATTTTTTCCCCTGTTCCTCCTCTGATAAGACTATACAGTGGAAAAATAGATCCATTAATGAGTCAGAGCGACACCATCAATATTCAGAGGAAGGAACCACTTGATAACTAGAATAATTAGCGCTGGAGCGATATTGGAGGCAAGTCATTAAATCATTTTAAGTCTCAGCAGGAGAGCTTCAAGAGAAAATCGAACATCTTGAATAAAGCTGAAGCCAACATTAACATGATGACTAACACGTCACATAGTTTCTGTGTCTTCAACAGACAACGTGGCTTATTCAGAAAACACTAATGGAGTCTTATATTACAGCCTGTGTTTTTTTTCTCTCCTCCAATTTTCCAATAAATGAGAGATCAGGCCAAAGAGACAGATACGGGTATAAGCACTGTTCATATCTACAAGTTCAAAACTGTGTAAAAGCTGTAAACTGCAAGCCGTATAAGCTGTCACCGATAGGGCCATTCACTCAACCATAAAAGGCCACTGGTGAAAATAAAAAATAAAAAAGATTCAGAAATCCAGTTATTTCTTTGCTCAGCAGACACCCTTATCTAGAGTGGCTTGAATACTATCCATTTATACAGCTGAATATTTACTGAAGCAATTTAGATACCAGCAGTGCTCCTGTTGGGAACTGAACTCACATCCTTTGGAATACAAGCCCTACTACGTACCACTATGAAAAACTGCTGCCCTTTAAACGTGCAGTGAAATAATTTACCGAAATAACAGCAATTCATTTAAAAGTCCCTGTGCTGTCTCTGACCTTTTTAAGTGCCACTGACTCATTTATTTATTTATTTTTTAATCATGCTATGTAGAAATCCTTGCACAACCCTTGTCCTCTTAGGCTGGTGTTCCTTTGCTCAGGAAACAAGGGTAATGAAGACACAACAAACACGCTAATTATGGTACAATCTGGCCAGTTTTAATGACTTGGGTTGGAACTGTCCTACAGAGACACCCACTCTGAGGTATAAAGGGGCCGTTTGCAGTTTTATGTCTGGTGAGCAGACAGCTGTTCGTCTGTCCTCAGAAAGTGGTCCTCCTTTGCACCGAGACCAATAATGCGGCTGTCTGATCATTAGCTGTGTCAGGTGTGAAACAGCTGCCGCCTCCTCCCCCTTTCAACTGGGACTGAACCAGCCAGAGAGACCTACTGGTGGAGCACTTGTGCAAGCATACCATACACCGTGAAAGAAAACTCCAAACACTGAAACGCCAGCCCTACGTTCCAAAACAGAAACAAGGTATCACTTCTGCCAACTCTCCGCTCTGTGACTTAAAGCCTGTAATTTGGCAGCTTCAGTTGACTGACACTGCATCGTGGGTAAATTATGGATTCTTGGTTCGACGTTAATCCTCAGAAGCCATTCTGAATTCCACTGTCAACTGACTATGCGCTCACAGTGGAAAATGGCGGTCATAAATCATTTAACGTCAGGTGGCTAATTGCGCAATGAGTGATTTCATTATTTCTTGTGTTTTGCCAGGGAAGTGTTGGGATGCCGAAACATGGTTCAGTGCTCAGTCCCCTGCAAGCACACCTGTGCATCTGCTATCAGATTTCCCAGTTAATACCCATTTTACTTCAGCCTTGCAATTTGGTTACCTTCAAGGAATACAAATAACACATACAAGAACACATTGTACAACATATAACTTTAACATTTAGCATAATTAGCACAGAAATCTGCATCGCTAAAAAATGTACAGACACGTACACTTCAATCAGGCAACATGTTTTGCAGCAAAAAAAAAAAAAAAAAATGATTGGATTTACTATAATGCCCAAACAAAGTAATATTGAATATATTTATAGCAGTAGGAGGTGATAGATTTAATGAAATGAAAAAGAGCAATTTCAAATGAGACATTCATAAAACATTGATATAATTGCAACTTGTGATGTGTGATGTTATTGTGACAAATACACTGCAGCTATAACCTGCACATGGATAAGGCATTCATCATGACTGTCTGCCAGAGAAGAAGGTGGAATTACTAATAATGACTCAGAACTCCCCATTTTTACATTCCAAAGTTTTTTTTTTTTTTTTTTTTTAAGCATTGGGGCCATCACGGATGTCACAGTGCATTGTTCAAAATACATGTAAAATTACAGACTGTTTTCCAGAATGGTAAAATACCTATAAGCAATACAAAGGAAAAAGAAAAAACCTGCTCATCATATTTCTTTTTCAGTTTTCATACCCATCAGACGGTCTGTCCGTTAAAATGGCAGCCGTCATTGTCACAACATTGTAGGCGTGTTGCTTTGTGCAAAACCCTGGCTCTTGCTAATTTGGTATTGTGCATTTAAGATGCAAAATGTTACTGAGAGTCACAGGCACACCTCACCGTCCCCATTAAGTCCCTGAGGAAGAAAGACACTGCAATAAGCATAGCAGAAGGCATATATTATTTCTTGAATATTTTGGTTCTGCCATCACGCACAGCTCTGCGCCCAGATATGTGAATGTGCACCTCCTTTCAACCATAGAAAAGTTCCCTTCCTTTACAATGCTGTTGTGGCTCTTGGAGAAGTCTGTGGATCTCCGCACACTCTGGTTTGCAGATCACTCAGACGTGCAATGTTGAATGTGCCAAATAAATACAGGCCACAACTCTCTTCAATCAATTACCTCTTGGCCTGGCCAGGGATTGCCACGTCATCCATTTTGACAGATTACCAAACCTCAACTGCTGTCAGTCACCTGTACATAATATACAGTCGCATACTCATTCCGTCTTTTAGAAATCACAGCAGGATCTGCCCTTCACTTAATATTCACAGTGTCAATCAATGGCTGACAAGTCTCCAGGCATAATCTCATTACTGTCTGAGGCACGGTATCCCATCTATAATCCCCAGATTTACCTGCCACTTGCCTGGGAGGAAACATGAAACCCTTGCGGGCATATCATCTTGCTCCGATTCATGAGATATGTGGCTTGAGGGATCATGGGATCGAAGCAACACCGCTAGCCCTCTTTCTATTGTTGTTGTCATTACTATTAAATTGCTTAGATAGCAGATATGTACACAAGAGAAAAACAAATGCCAAGGGTTTCAACAAAATGAATTTTTCCAAGTCTAGGGCTCACTTTGAATTATGTTCAAGAGTACATCTAAAGACAGTGCTACAGGAATGAGGTGAATGCTAATTAAATGAGTGAATAAAAATAATTAGTGTGGGTTTTTGGTTTTTGGTATCTGCACATGTACAAACATGAGATGAATGAGTAAATTCTCTTAAACATAAGACACGCATTTGGTGGCCATACTGGGAATGGCTTTGGACAAACAAAAGTGAAAATCATTATGTTAAGCAGAAAGTATCATTAAGCATTGTGCACACCTATGACCCCAAAGTGCACCAAATCTGGTGATGCTGTCATGAGTTCTGTCAGTAGGGGTGACAGAAAAACAGGAAGAATAGATGAGGAAACAGGACCAAAAGGAAAGGCTTCCAGCAACAGAACACATTATCATTACAGCAACACAAGCCAAGCACAAATTATGGTATATGCATAAAAGCATTTCAAGATGCCAAACCTGATGCTCACCCAAACACAGACAGCCTTGTTTAGTGCTGTATAAATGTGTGTACCAGGAGGTTTTCCAACTATTTTGGAGTTTCTCATCACTGATAGCAGTACAGCCTAAAATGTTACTATTCTTAATTTTTATACCATCAAAACCTTGCATAGAATCTCCCAACGTCGTCATGGTAATGTTGTTGAAATGTACCAACTGCCATTTCTAGTCTTAAGCAGACGTGGAGTGTTACGCAATGAAGGAGCCGATACATCATCATACTACTGTTCATTGTAAAGACAGTATTGGCCCCATAGTAGAGCAGTCCAGGCTCTTCATGTGAGCATTTAAGCTACCTTAGACTCCCTTTAATGATGCCATTATTAGCTGGACATTGTTGCCAATTTTTCATCATATATATTGACCCATTCACATGCTCAGTTGCACCAGATGGATTACCAACATCAGCGTACCAGTTCATATCAGGACAGACTCCTTTCTGACTGAAGCAAGACATGATGGATTTTTACACTTCACTCCTTAATGTGGATAATTTCAGTCAATAAAAGAGCAAAAATGATTATAGTGGGTTTACTGTAGAGACAACAAGGGAAGCACTGCTTAGGGAGGTGATAATAATCAGCACGCAGAACTGTCAGGGCGCACAGGTAGAGAACCCAGTGATTTGCATCACCTTGAGGACACACCCCTCTCGGCAACTGTTGACAAACTAGCCATTTACAGTGAAAGACATTGCAGAGCATTTTATTTATATGCACAGTTTTAGCCTACTAAATCAGGAGTGTCACTCTGATTAAGGTGGCCAGTAACCCTGCTGCAATGCCTCAGTCTCTTTTCCTTCTTTTTTTTAATTCATGACTAATCCAAATCCACAATAACTTAATTGGATTTTTCATAGGTATTTAAGCATTCAAAATCCTCAATGATTGATTAGTGCGAGAGACCCAGACAATTGGCAGGAATGCGCCTCCCAGACATGGGTCTCTGTGCTGCCTTTCTTTGAGAAGCACACATGGCTTTGCCAGTCACACGACAGATACCAGAGTTATTTACGTTACTGTGCATATAAGAATTCTGCATTCTGCATGTAAGTCTGCATTTGCCAAGAAGTGCTAGGTGGCAAATGTTGGGGTGAGGGTGAGGTGTCCCCTGAAAGGTAACATGAGGGGAAGACGGGTGGTGTGAGGACTAAAAATGGAGGGTGAGGAAAAGTCGGGATTTTATGGAGAAACTTTGGTGTCTGAATAGTATCGGACCTGCTAAGGTCCCGGTCTGTGAGCGACTGTTGAGATCATGTGGGTGCAGCCCTAGAGTGAGTATACACGTGGAGAGACAGTCGACACAGTCTTTTAATAGCCCTGCCGGCAAGGAGAGAAAATGAAGTCTGGCCAACTCTCTCAGGAATGGATTTTCACCAGATGGCTCAACACTTCCAGCATTTAAGACATGGTACATTTGTGCTTGAAACATATCATCTTGCTACAGCATACACAAAGGGCATGCATCTCAGAACCTCATGAGTGAGTAAACGTAAGATCTTAGACACTGATAAAAAGGGCTGTTTAAGATCCTATGGGCCACCAAACATCACGTTTTATTGTAGATGGTAATAGAGGAGATCCTTTATCAAAACAGTGACACTTTAGTAACATGACCACACAGTCCTATTATGGCCCTTCTCTGGGATTTAAGAGCTGCTACCCATGTCTTTCCAAAGAGCAAGACCTGTCTAACCAATAATTACATGAAAATAATTCATTCTTTTGTCACGGTCACCTCCAGTCGATACCAATCCTAAAAGGCAGTCTGAAAATGCCAAATTGAGAAACTAAAAAAATGACGGAGTAAAAATCAATACAGAATTTGAGACACAGACACGAGAGGGCAGGCCTAATATCTTTTGTCAACGGTTACATGCCATAGAAAAACGCATCAACAGCCGCCTAAATCTCCAGAAAAAGACGAAATTGAAAACACAAGTCTAATTTGTCGAGCCTGGGATTTGGAGATGGAAGCAGAATTAAAAAAAGAACAAGATAAAAAAAAAGATCTTCAGAAGAGATTGGAGATGTCAGCAGTTCAGAGAGGTAATTTAAAGACACATGGCAGAGAAATCGATAGGAGGAGACTGAAAGCAACTGAACTGGTGTTCCAAGGAGCCGCTGCAATGGTGGAGGGAAGAAGATGTTTCTCCACTATCTAATAATCTGTAACAGCTGTACTCCCATACAGACTGATGTGAACACAAACAAAGACAAACTTTCAGAGAAGTGGGGAAATACTTAATATGTTCATTGTAGTAATACCATGATGTTATATTTGGTGTTGTAGTGCTGTTTTAATGGATACCTACCCAGGGTAACAACACAATGCATTTCTTGGTATTTCTGACTTTGTCATCCATTTATACAACTCTGTTTCATCATCAAGCCAACCAGACAATCAATTCACCACTTGGTTGGCCTAGCCTAGGTTCCAGTTCCATTTAATATGTAAGTTGTTGGTTCTCAGCCCATTCTGGTATATAAAAATAATTGATTTGTGCCCCAAAGAGCTCCACTGCATTTCAGTGGGAAGGGCAGAGTACTCCTTTTAAATAACAGTGGTCATGTTGCCCATGGGAACTACAGCTCGAGAAGCAAAAGACAACAACTCCCATGGGTCAACACAGCTAGTGGAGAACAGCAGCCATTTGATTATTACTGCACTGCACTATTTGAATGCTCAGGAGACAGCATTATCCAAGATAACTTAGCATGTGAGTGCATACAGCTGTACAACACAATCTGTAACTCATTTCCACAGCTGGATTTGTAACATGAGGGTAAGGTAGCTTATTTCATTCGTCAGTGTACCCCTCCATCCAATTTCTAATATCAATTTTATTTGAGGTACATAAGTGCAACAAAGGTTTGCATGCACGCACCCACAGTAATTTATAATAGTTTTTAGTATTTTTAGTTTATTAATTTAGTAGTTTCAGAATGCCTTTTAGGACTGGCATCGACTGGAGTGACAAAAGGAAGGAATTATTTTCATGTAATTATTGGTTAGACAGGAGTTGCTCTTTGGAAAGACATGTCTAAAGACAGGGTAGCAGTTCTTAAAGCCCAGAGACAGGACATAATAGGACTCTGTGGTGATGTTACCAAACATTTTTACTATTTTGTCTCCTAAAATGTTTAAGACTATTTGAAAATGAGGAATACAACATAGAATATATATATACAATATAAATGGAATCAGTTTAACAAGATCAGTATTTAACTATTATAAGATGATGTTGTCTGGGGAATGCAGACTTTTGTTTTCTTGTACTGTGAACACAGTTTACCCTGTCTGGGATTTGAGCCTATGACCCTCCAGTCCAAACTGCAATATTCTAACTGCCGTGCCACAATGTGTACCTGTCAGGGGAGGGGATTAGCATTCAGCAAGAGGTAAATGCAATCTCTTTCCTCCCATTGTATTTACATAAACAGTCAGATTAACACAAATCCCAACGCGCGCAAAGCTGTCGTATGCTCATTTCAATTTTTTCCCCCCTCTCCCTCTGATTGGCATTTAGAAAAACAAATGCCGCAGTGATGGTGGACACGTCTCTTCAGATTTCCTGACTCCACGTAGCGTATGCTAATGTGGATTATTTAGACCCCTCCGCTTTTTCCCAGTGGCACCTGCAGTATGAGAGCGACACTATGGCCATGTCTGCTACAAGATGTGCCCACCGTGGAGGCTGCAGTGAGTGATAGCTCTGTTTGCGTGTAAACTGCTTTAGTGCAAAGTGATCTCTCTGGGTGCATGTAAACTGCTTTGCAGCAAGCAGAGTAATGTGACAGGTGAGCTGTAGACCTCCATACAGTGAAACCTTTCTTCTAAATCTGTTCATTTTACCCAAAGGACAGAAAGGCTTTCACAGGCAAAATTGAGTACTTCCTGACATTGTGATCAAGGACCTCTGTGAGTCCAGGTGTGGGCACTCTCTTCAGCCCCTTGGTCCCCCTCATTTGGGACCCTCACCCCCATCTCCCAATGACACAGGGTGGAGATGCAAGGTGAAACATCAGTCACTGGCTCCAAATTAACGGGCTGGGTCTTTTCTCCTAGTAATGTCTTAGGAGAGGCAGAGAAGCTTGCTCTCCCAAGGTGATGATACCAATTAACACTTAATTAACAATTAACACAGCTACCCTACTGGTAGTACTGACTGGGGTGAACTCAGACTGGCAGTCTTAGCGATGTAGAGGATGAATATGATCATGGATCATAAGACTCATCTTTAAAGAAGAGCATGAAGACTCTTGTCAACCCCCTAAAGCAGCAGCTAATATGAAGCTTTCAGACATATCCCTTTGTACATTCCTAGAGTACACACTGAAAAGAGCAGTGGATTTCTCTAACCGAGCAGCTCGTTGTTTCTCTCCATGTCCATTTCAAAGAAGTGACCGGAAAATGAGAGATTTAATCCTGGCCATGCTCGCGGTTAAAGCAATCTGGACCCAGGGAGTAACCCTGTTAACGTTTTGGCCTCTATGACTAGTTGAGCCTGCAAAATTTTATAACCGCTTTCCCTTGCCATCTCAGACACTTCTTTAGAATTCCTTCAGCCCCCTCAGAGAAAAGAGAGATATCCCTTTTGCATTACTATGTGGACTAAAATCTATTGTAGGATATCGTTACTGGCCCTGACTCCTATCCACTGTCATTTCCAATCCTTAATATTCTAGCTAGCAAGGTCAGCCTGCTCCACATGAATGTTTAAGTGACTAAACGCATTGCTTGATTTACAATATATCAACTGATCAAATCTTTCATGGTTCGTCTCACCAACATTTTACCCCTGGATTCAATCATTTTTCTTTAACTCAGTGTGTTTCTTTCAGGCTAGCTTCAGCTCACTCACTTTAACCTGGTAAACGCAAAAAAAAAAAAAAATGTCTTTCATTTAATTGCAAATCAAAGTTAAGGACAAGTATTGACTGAATCCAAGTTAGTCTGCATAGAAGAATGTACAAGAGCTTTAAGAGTGCTAAAAAGATTAAATCAGCTGCCATATTTTTCACCAACAAAATCTGTCAAACCTAAGCCACTCCCATCAGCTCTTCATGAAATTTGCCTTTAGTGCTAGGGTGGTCTGATATACTGTAGAGTACAGGCATGAAAATTAGATCCTCCATTAAATGTACTCTGTAACAGGGGAACATGTTCATATGCAGTTTGTGATCATTAAACAATAGTAGAAGCAGTTTAAATATAAAAATGACAAAAAAAGAAATTGGATTTTGACTAATTCACTACAAAGCTCATTCCGTAGTGAATGAAACTGCACAACTTCATAATTTCACATTCGCAAAATAGAAACTCCAGATGAAATACAACCATAAATAACTAATCACATTGAAAGACGAGGAGAAAAACGACCACCAATCACAGACTACCATACCCTCTGTCTTCACCCAGTCTTTATCAATCAAACATTTGATTGACTGATCAAGGTGGCTAAGCCAGACCTAGGAATCACAATGTAGTCCACTTGAATGAAAATGACTACGCATCTCGAGAGAGCACAGTTAGAGCACAAACAATAAACGATACATAAAAATAAGGCAACTTAAACCGAACTGGAATATTGTAAGACTGTGTGAGTTTAGTAATAATCAAGAGGTCAGCAGATTCACATGTAGAGTTATTTAATATAATTTATTGGGTACATCACACAGCCAACAAATAACAACTTGGCTCAATGCTGCCAGAGTTCACGTAAGGATACTCAGGCTTTCGTGACTCCAACCTGCTTTTCTGCTTTCCTGTCAATGTGTTCAGTAGAGCTGTGTATTTATAATTGCATACACTCAGTAGAATCTACGCCACGAAATATAGTGTTTGCATTTAAATCTTTTTCATATTTACTTTCCTCATAATTTGCACACATTTCACTGTTTGTCTCCCAAAAACAGAAATCATCTTTTGGATAAAAACAAAACTAAGTGCGGACACAGTGGTAGTTAAATAGTTTGCATGACTGAAATGTCTTCAGACATAGCTGCCACGACACAGCCAGGGTACTGTCAATTGTTATCAAAGTGGTCGTTTGATTGACTGACACTGGGTCAAATGGGAGTAACAGTCTGTGTGACAGTCATCCCACCAGGAAAATGAACCAGTCCAGTGTAGAGCTGCAGACAATGCCTTCCACTGCAACCCCTTACAGAAGGGCCATACTCTTCATATTCTCCTACAGTCCGGCTAATGCTACGAAGAGCCATGTTAAAAATAGGAGACTCTGGACTCGTGGTCACATTCCTTAATTTAAACACATCTAAATTCCCAGGTTGAAAAATATCATTCTGTTTCAGAATGACCAAACATGGAACAACATGTACTTCTGAAAGGCAAAGCTGAGAAATGTGAGCATAAAAATACATGAATTATGGACAGTTTGAAACATAGACTTGAACAGTATGACTCATTCAGCGTCACAACAGATTCTTACCACCCCCAGGTTTCTGTCCGTGTGCGTACAATCAGCTAATCAATACCTCACACACACGCCTCGTCATGGAAATCACTTATGTGTTTTCAACGCCTACACATCAGCCATAGTAGAAACACCAAAATATACAGCAGCCCAAATATGTTAGGATGAAGATAATAAACTGATAGTGTAACTGGTTCAGACAACACAGAGGAACAGGAGACTGCAATGTGTATTGATTTTTAAGAAAATATCTGGCTTGGGACCAGACTGATCAGTGACATGACTGCAGGCATAACATTGTAGTGATTAAATTACCTTTATAGATTAAAAGACAGTAATAAACGAGAAAATGTAGCAAACGTAGACAATAGCAAACATCAGAGGTACATCATGTTCAAGGAAGGATGATGATGTCAGCTACACCTATTGGGAACTCAGAGATTGTGTAACAGGAAATGAATGTTGTTTGACTCTATTAAAGGAAGGAAATCACTCATTTCATGTTCCCTTTTATCTATTATTTAATGTGCCTTTGTGAACTGCATTTAAAATTTAATGGTACAGTCTGTGGAAAAACAGTAATACTAACAGTAAATACCTCAGAGGGTGTTGGAAGTGTTGGAATGAGTTGGACATACTAAGCATACTGATCGATGGATCAAACCAGAATGATTCATAAATGCCTGATGGGTCCAAACAAACACTCTCACTCGTTTTTATTTAACTCTACAGCCACAGCTTTTGGGTTTTAATGAATAGTTGGAAGGTAAGCCAACATACAACAAATGTAAGATCAAACCAGAGCAGCATGCACAAAGTCCAAATATACTCATGAAAAAGTGGAGGACAAAATGGTGAATAACGGCAATTATATTTTCACAGATGTCGTTGAACTTCACAGAGCCTAAACTCCATTCGTGGCCACACATACAACTACACCACCAGCTGAACTGTTTACAGCCTTCAATCGTCTGCCTCTCGATCGTCTAAAGAAATCACTCCACAGCCCATCCGCAACAGTCCATCCCAATGGCCCTACTCGCAATGGAAGTGCATCCATTGAAAACAAATTTAAAAAGATTTGTATTGCCTTTTTTTTTTTTTTTACCCAAGCCCAGTTCGCTGCAAGTGTGTGGAAGGATTAAGGCACAAAGGATTATGGAAGGGAAAGTAAATCTGTGGGGGTCCAGGGTCCAATTCAGTCTGCACTTCAGGCTGCAGTAAAAGGCCTTCAGTCTCAGAGGGCCCTTATCCTACAAGGCATGCCTTATCCGATGAAAGCCCGGAACTGGAGTTTACAGTGGAAATAGGAAAACATCACAACTGCATGAAATGTGTCCCCTCCCCCGGAAATCCAGTTGGGATATATCAAACAGAAATGTTACAGCATTTCTTGTGGCTGCCTGCATTTCCATTTTGAGCTGAATAGGCGATGGTGGGGGGTAGGGTTATGTGTATGATGTTTTTCTGGCTATTCTGGTGTTTTTTTAATAACAAAGTTTCCTGGGCAAAAGCCACCAACCACTGCAGCAGTGTTACAGGCAATATTCGAACTCAATATTTGAGGCCGCAATGTGAACACCCATATTAAGCAGGAAGTAGGACTACTACTAGGCAAGGCATGAATCATGAAAGACGTGTTTAAAAAAAAAAAACTTGATGGACAAGCTCAGATGCATTAAGCCTGAATGTACTTTCCCAGTCAATCCCCGTCCTAAAGTATTAGCGAAACAGAAGGAAATAATGTCTTCAAGTCAGAAAGTCTAACCGGCCAGGGCATTTAGCTCAATGATAACAATTACAGTCAGCATCTTACTAATGCTCCCTTATTAGTTGGAATTGCCGGCCTTATTGAAAAAGGCTGCCTGCTTGCTCCGAGGTAATGACAGTTATCAGGCTCTGCAAATTAGAGTGATGTCTTCAAACAGTTCAGACCTTAAAGACCCATTATTTTCAGAAAGAGAAACCATCAAACGTTATCCATCATATTGCAGATCCCATGACTTAGGCTTACATAGTAGAATAATGGAATGTACATGTTGAGATATCCCGTACATGGGGAGAAGATGTATAATGTGTGCACGTATGTCATGCTGTCGCCTTCTGGAACTCCCACACATTCATTTGTTAAGGAAATGCAACCTTTACTATGAGCAATGCCAGAAATATTATGTTAATGGCTCTTGCAACCCTTTGAAATTCCCCCTGCAAACACAACAAATGAGGCCTGTTTATGCACACTCTGTAATTGCATTAGTGTCATTTCACATCACAACCTGTTACACCTAAGACAAATTCATCATTTGATTGAACTATCCAGGATGATAATCAACATCTCCCATTACAAGCTACTGTGGCCCAAGTAGGGTAACCACATGTGTCCATGTGGAAAGGTAGTGCTATAATGATGTAGAATTTTTTGATAAAACACACCTCTGTAATGGATGGTGGCCATTTTGTCCACAGAAACTACAACCTGAGGAGGGAAGGACAACAGTACTCACGGGTCATCAGTGCGAGAGCAGCACAGCATAAGCTGCAAAGGCTACAGTAGCCATCTGATTGTTATGGCATTGCATTATTTACAGAGCAGACGGCATTAGCCGGGGTAATTTGGGACACACAGTTCTACACCCTTTAGGTTCTGTAACACTCTTAAACAGTACAGCTGAATTTGCTCTAGAGTGATGTACCCTGCCCAAGGGTGCAACATCAGTGTTTTCACCCCAATACTAACCCATAACAACCCAAGAAAGTGCTTCAACAACAATGACCCATTACCTAGAATTACTTAGGCAGATCATTTTAATCATTGTTACCTGGAGGTCTCTCTCCTCTCCAGAGGCAGAGTCATTGATTAACTGGTTCCTGTTCTGAACAAGGCGGGACAGTGTGCTTTGCTGAGGCTACACAGTTTCACACTAATGCAGTGCATACTGCACAAGTTCTTCTGCAGTAATGCTTCCTTCTGATTAGCATTTAGCTGCCTCAATAGACAAGATGCTTGGACCAATACTGCATTGTAAAATGAATGGCATCCTTTGTCTGCCTCTGGTGAACAGAGGGTCCCCCTTCATGGCCTGCCCAAGAATACCATGCAATCCCCTGTCTGCCTGTAGTGAAGGGCAAGAGCAGTCACCCCACCCGGCCTCGAACCTGGGTCTACAGGGTACCAAACTGCAGCTTTGACCACAACGCCAAAGAGCCAGGCTCGTTGTTATGGCAGTCAGAGCGCATACTCAACTGTAGTGACAGCACTCTGTCACACCGCCATACTGCCCCTAGACTAGAAATGATGCAGTGACCCTTTGCATATTCAGTATTTTGTGTCACTTTCCGTTGTACAAATACTATACTATATATATATAGTATAGTATATACTATAACAAAATTACTGATTGATTGATCAGCACAGCTAGGTCTCTGCCGAGCCATTTTAGCTTGTGCTGTTTCCAAAGAACAGCCAAGAGTTGGACTGTGGGAATAAAAGGTTTAAGCCTGTGCTTCTAGTTCACATACCAAGGGAAATTCTCAAAACAATCAATGATAGTGCTAATTATAATCATTTAATATATTTTCCTGGACATAACAAATCATTAAAAGCAAAGAAGTCTGTGTGTACTTAAAAATATTCTTTTAGATGTGGGACAGAAACAAATGCAACCAAAATAGAGAAGCAAATATAAACTTACTATAATATATTACACAGAAAAAAAACTGGACTACCAATTCACAGATGATAATTTATTTTCTAAGGATGATAGAGACATTTAGATTTAAGGTGATTCAAAAACCTGCAACAATGCCATGGTTTAACTCCTCTCGCCTCTATCTAATGTTATAATAAACCAGCTCCAATGGTCCATGGTTTGATAGTGCAAGCTCTCTGTTGTCACATATACATTTATATTCTGCTGTTGAGGCTAGATTTCCATTTTTTAATTTCTGGCCACTGTCTAATGTTATAACAAACATATGTTAATGGTAAATGGTGTTTAGCCTTATGTCAACCATGCATTTATTATCTGCTTACAAGTTTTCTGTATATAAAATTTATAGCACCCCAACACACAAAGGGACACACATGCGTCATGCCAAAGGGTTTCTTGCACCTCCCACTCTGTTAAAGGTTTTTTTACGTCAAGCACAAAATGGAATAGTCCAGGCATAGGCACTGGTGTATAAATTCATAAAAGCACACATTTGCAAGACATAATCAAAAAGCAAATCAGCTGCTTACTAATAAAAATTCATCCATAAACAGCATCTATACTGAGCTTGTCAGATCTACAAGCACTTTAGCAAACATCTCAAACATACATTGCGATCTCTACAGTCTACAAGTGCGCCTGCTTTGAACTTACCCTTAGGACATATCCTGTATCATTGGTATTCACTTGCTGATATAAAAAGAAAACCTTTGTCAGCAAACCAACAGTCATTTTGACTAACGCTTCAGAGCTTTACCCCTGGTATTGATTTCTTTTCTAAGTCTTAAGTTAAAAGCAAGGGTTGAGGGTCCTTCTGGATTCTTCAGATGCTAATCAAAGCAGAGAGACCTTTATCTTATTTTATATTTTTATATTCCTCTTTGTTATTCCTGAAGTAAAGATGTTACGTGCTTTGATTCCTTTTATAACTTCAATCCGCATGTGAGGAAACCTCAGCTACACCTATGTTAAAGGACGCCTTTCTGATAACAGATGATTCTGTAGAAAAGTATCCTTCCTTAAAAGCTTTTCAGCTGCATTTTCTGCACCGGGGATATGTAGCAGTTGTGTGACGACAACAACACCTGGTAACATGAAATTTGGACGCAAAGGAGGTCAGTTAGAGAGGACACACTTTCCTGGCTGCTGGCCACTAAATAAAATGAATTTCTCTTTAGTTACTGGATGAGGGGAACAGTAATTTCTTGACAAAATTCCAGTGAGATTTTCAAGAACTACAAATGTGGCAACTGTTGTAGCAATCATGGTAGGAGGTGGTTTCCTCATCCATAAAATGGTAGGCATTACCTAGATCCTTTTATGTGGATCATGAATGCACTATGGGGCAGACATCTTGAAAGAAAACGTGTCTAAGCAGTGATCCTTTCCATGGGAGCCACAAAGAAAATGTGGCATATAAATACATTCTATTCACAATAACTTTCCTTTTGATATTGATGAGGTTCTCTTCAGAGTTTCTGAAAACAGAGCAGAAATACTGGGGAGGAATTACTGTCAGAGATGACAAATAGCTCATTGTGATTAGTATCATTGTTATTGTTACGATGAATATTAGACCATGTTCATTTCATTATCATGGTCCTACTCATTTAATAACATTCATATTTATTCAGTTTAAATGCCATGCTTGAAAAGATGTCATTTTGAATTGAACAGCCTCTTACAAACCTCATAACACAAGATAAATGGACTGCTATCGAGGCTGACCTTTATATTGAAAACTTGTCCCAGCTGACTATCTGAAATCCTTTAGACAGCTTTTTGAAAAAAGTATGTATACAACATCTACAACATCAAGCAGAATTAAAAGAAAAAAAAAACATCTGAATGGACAGCAATTGTTAATTTACAACAAATTGGAAGACATTGCTATTTTGAAGTTACATGTTATTAGCTTCATGCTTCAGCAGTCTGTGAGAGTGAAACGAAATTTAAACTTTCCACTGATGCAAACTAAATCCTATTTTAGCAACAGAGCAAAAGACAGTGAAAATAGCTCACCATATTTTCCTTTTGTAAAGTCATGCACTCGCCCCTGGTTTAGCATTGAAATTGCATTATTTCCAGTTTTCTAAACATTTAATTCTTACTCAGATCAGGAAGGTTGTACTTCAATGCTGAAATCTCAACCTCACTGCACAGGTCATCTGTATTCATAGGGTAATTTCCATTTTGAAATGGATGGGGGCAGAAACAGAGGTGCTGCTCTTAGTCCAAAGAGCACACAGTCTGACCAGCACAAGCCTTAGATTAATGATAACATTTAAAAAATTATGAATTTTGGTTGCGTTGCACACCAGTTTGCTACTGCCTTTGAATAACAGATTAAAATAAGCTTTGCATTACTTGCATAACACTCAGTTTGGCAGTTGCTTAAAGGAAAAAAGCAAGAAAGTAACACACAAATTTAAGGCAATCCTCAATGTCTTTAGATTGAGCAGGGTATATATGCAAGACAATTTCAATTTCAAGCACCGCTGAAGGGGTCTATGCAAGACGAGAGCTACATAATAGGAAAATGCCAGATGTCCTCACATGTTTTGTCATGACTCATGGTTATTTTATTTGTTTTGTTTTTTTTTGTCTCTCTTGACTTGATAGGTTGATGTATTCTGTGCTTGCCTGCTGGTCTCGAAGAGGTCTGAAAGGGCATTACTTTGTAAAGCTGATGGACACTGGGTGTCTAATTGTGCTGAAATCTAACCAATGCAGCCCAAGTTACTGCTGGAGGAGGCATGAAATGTGGAAGACATTGCCATGGCAACAGATTGGTCTATGAAGTATCAGGGATCTACTGCACAGTGGGTCCTGCAAAAAAGACCCATTGTTTTATTTCCAAGTCACCGTCTCAGTAGCCAAACCTCCATCAGGTTCTCTCGTACAGTATCTATAATTTATCTACACGGTTTTGCACACATGCTCTCACACACACACACACACACACACACACGCACACACACACACGCACACACACGCACAGACACTCACACACACGCACAGATAAATAAATGTGAAATACATCAACACTGACGTGTGTGTGTTTGTGTGTTCTTCAGCTTAGCCTAGGGCTTTGCTGTTTACTTGTAGGATTACGCTACCCCTCTTTTGTCCCTGTGATGATGCTAGTATGTGTTTACACAGCTTATTTGTTTTGTTAAGTCTTAATGGGGAATGGCGTCAACAAACCATTCATGCTAAACCGTTTCACAGTAGATTTATGGAAGGACATTGAAGTTCATTCTTGGGACAAGGTGAAAAATTTAAAGATGAAAAATTAACCCATTGTCCATTAATATTGCCTTGAAGATGAATCTGGGAGGATTTGCCATGCGAGATTCCTCATCACCTTGCAAGGACAATGTACTGATTCACCTTTCAGTGATTCTTCACTCTTAGGCATAATTACACTATAACAAAAAAACAGTCTGATAGGTAGATCAAGGTTGATTGTGTGAATGAGTGAAGTGCACTGAAAATGCATTATTGTAAGCAGGCTATAGACATTTCAGCATTGTATAGATACATATATACATAGATACATATCCCCTCCTTGAGTTGAATATTGATCACAGGTTGTGTCAAAAACAACAAAAAACTCTGCACAGAAAGTCATTGAGAAAAATGTATTACAGAACACAGCCAGTTTCCCCAGGAGAATAAGATTAATTGGGGGGAGTGTGGGGAAAAAATTACAGCTGGTGGAAGCACGCACCAGGCTGTCTGTGATCAATTTCATCCAGCAAGAAAATGGGCGCTTTGAACAACTTTTTGTCTGGAGACAAAAAAAAAAGTGGACGAATGACACAAGGTCTTCTTCATACAGTTAATCTTTAGAGAAACAAGGCGTTAGATACGCTCTATTACTTTGTTTCATCGCGTGGTGTCATTACTCCTCATTTGCACCTCACACACACACACACACACACACACACACACACACACACACACACACACACACACACACACACACACACTCCTACAGTCTGTTCCAGGACTCTGGTCTAGCTAAATTCCGTGTTCTCTCATCCGACAAGCATCCTTTGGTTTTTGGAGGAGAGCAGTGCATGTATTCTCAGAGGACAGTGGGGAAATACACAACTGCAAAGAAAAACCTCTGCATAAAAGTGGATCCCTGTTCCACTCAGTGATGTAGAAAACGCGTGCACCCAGCATTCCTAGCTTCAGGGCCGTTTGACTGCAGAGGTGAGTTCCTGAAAGAGGAAAGCTGTGTGTAGGAAATACTGTGTTATCCAGAGCCAATGGTAGACAGCCAATGGACTGATAGGATGGCACTGGCAGTTGTGTAGCAAACGTGAAATATCTGTCTGTCAGCAAAGTGATGGGAGGTGCATTAGTCATACAACGTGGTACTTGCACTTCTTTTTTTTAATAACCCAGACTCATTCTTTGGTTTTGAATTGTGCCAGTTTGACAATGAACACTAATAGTCAATGAACTATTCACAGAATGGTGTGTGTGCCATTTTTGTAGGATTTGCATCAGTGGTCAGAGGCAACTACTGTCTCTTGATGGAGCTGAACAGATAGATGTCTGCACATCAGTAACACTGTTTTTCATGGTCCATTGTTTAGAAACCACATCTGGGTCCCATTTGGGTCCTTGAACAGAACAGTTATCAAAAATGTTATCAAAAAGGCTCAGTAGCTGATATAATTGGAACTCGATAGTGAGGGCATGTTGAAACGTAAATGGTTCTGTTGAACAAGGAAAGAACGAATGACATGGCCGAAGTAGAAAACCGCATACTCTGTGCACAGAGAAATTGTTTATGACAGTAGTTTTGTAAAACTGTCCTTCAGTTCAGGATTCAGTTTATGGCTTCCTGTCATTTTCCTGCATTGTTTTCTGCATCATTGCCAACTGCTGCATTTCTGGTAATGAGAAATTCTGGCACATTCTGGCATAATGGGATGATGGCACATTTCTTCTGTAGTTGCTGAAGCCAATGGAAGAACAACAAATATGAAATGACGGAAAACAATGCCCTTCAGTGTTGATTTGTCTGGGTGACCTTGCACTTTATGTTCTTGAAGCCTCACAGTAATGGACAACCACAGGACAATGAGGTGCGAGGAATTGAAAGTTTTGGTCATTTATTAGATAGTGAAAGACTGAGGCGGCTGTGTCGTGAGGAAGGGAAGTCTCAGCATAGCTACACTAAGGCTGGTGTTCGGTTATTGTCTCTGTACTTTATTGTCTGATATTGAATTGGATAAAGCCAATAAATGCTTGTCCTTGCAGCGTTTACATGGCCAGAGCACGGGCTTTTGAGGCCATTCGGTGGAACTCAAAGCATCCTGTTATTATTGGAACCCATTTCTTATAATTTACAGGATCTCTTGAGGAAAAATTGTCACAAAAGGAACTGTCTGAGAGGTCTGTGCATTAGTTATGATCGCAGCAAAGGTTTGTGTAAGACTTTTTCTCCTCCCATGATCCTTCACCATACTCCTATGGACAGAACTCAACTCAAAACATGCTTTCATTTAATCAATAGTTTTTTTTTTTCTTTTTTGCAATTGCATCCTGGACAATAGAGTGGTTACTGAGCGTACAGCACAACTAAGAGACAGACGAATATTCTTAAAGGGAGCATTCAGAAAAAAGACAAGTGGTTGGAACAAGAGAGAAGTGACATTTGCTATATTTCGTGACAACCTGAAAAGAGACTGGCAGCATTAATAGTTGTTCGGTTTTTGTCCGTTCGTTACCTTCTCAACCAAATGTCGGCCTAATGTCGGAGAGGGTATGCAAAACCGAAGACCCTGCATCAGCTCACCTTCGGCTCATTCCTCATCTCCCCACAGACAGGTATGCTTCGTATTTAAATATTCATGGGATGCAAAGCGAGCCTCATCATATTAGTCAGCTGAAACAGTCAAGCACTTGTGTCACCACACAGAGGAACAGGGCCTGGTGCCAGGCTAAATCGACGTAGCAGCTGACTTCAAGTAGGAAGTGGGGGGAGGCTTCCCATGAAGGCCTGTGGTATTTTTGACCTCACATATAATTACAAAATAACATGATCTTGCTTTCCAAAGAGCCTAGTTAGCCCCTTCACCTTTCAAAGACGTGTAAACACAGAAAGCTGCTTTATTCAATAACAACCACAAAATATTACATTTTCGAAAAAGATGCATGACCCGATGTGTAATGCACTGAGTAAAAAGCATTGATCTCTGTAAGGCAGATCATTTCCTTATATGGATGCAGCACAGTTTGGACATAAAGCTCTCATGAGACATAAATGCACACTCTTTCATGGCACAAAGTGACAGATTAATGCTCTGTGATATATGGTTTTACATCTGTCTCACTTGGGACACAATCCAGATGAATAGTAGAATAAATGGTGCCATTTGGCAGTGTTAGTTAAGCACAGGCAGTGTTTTCATCCTTTCACTGGCAAGCAAGTCTAACGGCGCAGTGCAAAATGCCTGCCCACGTCTTTAAAGGAACACTCCTCCAAAAAAAAAATAAATAATCTGTTGGTTATAGTATAGATGAGCAGCCTTCTTAAGGTTCATTTATTCCAGTTTTTGGAATATATTTTTGATATTAGTCATTTTCAGGATGATGTCGCATAACCAGTCCCTGACAAATGTTAGATGAAAAAAATCTGATAGCACTGCATTAAGGTTAAAGTTTTTGCCAAACTGAACTTGAATTCTGAAAATGAAATGTATATGTTCACTTGACACAAAGAGAAACTATGCAATCCCCATAATAATCATTCTAATCATGCCTACCCAAATATGTAAATTCCAAATGCATTACTTTTACTAAGAGAGAAGTTTGAACCTAGTGTCATTGCAGCACACAGCTGTGTGCCAATTGACTTACACATTACTGACTTTAATTAAACCAATTAAGTAAGTTTGCTAAATGAGTTTCACTTCAACTGAGATTCATATCCACACTACTTGATTCTCATAACTATCAATTACAGAAGCAAACAATTACATAAATGCGTGGCATATTTAATTACATATCTCCTTGACATCTTCCTTAAGAAGTCAATACTCTCTCTTCCAGCTGGAGCGGGCTAGTACAGGCTGCTGTTGGAAGTCTGATCAGAGAGAGCATTGCTTGAGACACGGGGCCTATTCCCAAGAATTTCCTCAAAATCTAGCGGATGGGCCAAAGTGGGTGGAAAATCAGCGGCTGCCATTTTCTTTAGTATCACCCTCCTGAGACAGGACTCAGCTGTCAGCTGTCAACTAGCTCTTCATTCTCTTTCATCTTTGAACACGTCCGTCTGTATAAGGCTTCTGACATGCTGCTGGACACAAGCTTTATTTCCATCGGAATATTATGCATTGCAAAATCTGCACACAAAATGTGGGCATCTCCCCTGGTTTGATCACATGACTGTTACAAACCCAAGATCAGGGTGTTCAGTTCCTTTTTTATCTATCTTTGTTCTTCTGTGTGTCTCAGAGTCAGGAACTTGAGCTAACTGTTCATCTGAAAGATACTACCTCCTACAGCACAGTGTCCCACAGTGTGCAGAAGGACGAGTGCTCCCCTAATACTGCACCAGCTGCAATAACAACCTGTTTTTTTTTTTCCCCTGGAGTTCTCCCATCCAAGTACTAACCAATTCCTGCCCTGCTTGGCTGCAGCTGCTCAGCACCAGAGAGCAACAGGGTGGTATAGCTGCTGGCAAATGATGGCATCAATGACTACAGCTGTCTAGTAAACATTATCTCAGTACATGCTTCATTATACATACAAAGAGCAAGCTCTGATGGAACATTAGGTTTTCAGCCTAATTTCACAATGGTCACTATGTTTCAGACTCTATCCATCCTTCCCTGTTGGTTCTGTGAACACAACAATTCCCAACATTTACACAAATTGGATTCTGGAAAGCCTGTGATTACCATAATTGCCACACTTTTATGTCTGAAAGCCCCTCATGTCCAACCATGTTCCATGGATGTGCTGATGTAAAATGAATGGTGAACTCTCCAGCTCTTCATTAGATTAAAGACTAACCTTTGCCCTCTCAAACTTGCACAGGCTGATTCGTTATTCACTTATCAGGTGTTAGGCAGCAATAATTTATGCAGGTTGTCTGTTGACTTGTTTAACTTATCTGCTTACAGAGACATACCGCGTCCTGGTGAAATTACATTAGCTTTTTCCATTGGACACATTCTTGATCATTTCCATATTGTTGCTTTGCCAAAACAGGCTATCCATTCCACACTTCAATGTGTAAGAATTTACTGTTAAAAGTACAGAAGAGGAGAAACAGATAAAAGGCTGTGACATTCATGTACTCACATGTCATACCAGAAAACTAAAATACAACCAGTCATCTTATAGTATGTCACACACTGTCATTACTATTTTTACTGAATTACTATATACTGCTTGGTCTCACAAATGTTATGATTGTGGGCTGTTGACCATTTAGAAAAATGGTCAACAGCCCACAAATTTTTAGATTCACTCTCACCTGCCTGGTATTGTTTGGAGCTTCATCCAATGGCCTGGAAAGGCGATTTAAAAAGTTTGCACACCCTCAAAAGAGGCCTTCTGATATTTCTCTCCAATTTCATGCAACGTCAGAATCTATTCATAGCACGTGCCCTGGAGGTACATGCAATAGGATTGTCCACTGAGCTGACTGCCTTAGTCTTAGCCTGAATGAATCACCTCTGATGCCGTTAAAGATTTCCCAAATTCAATAGCTTTAGTGATGTGTGCTGTCTATTCAACCCTACATTTTAACTGGCTGACATGGATAACCAGACCCGGCACAAAGAAACTGATCTGAAGGACATCATGCATGTGCTGACCGCCTTTGTAAGCCCGTCTGCTACTCTTAAAGGGGTTTATGGCATGGGACACTATGCTACTAGCCCAGGAAGAGGAAGAAAATGGAATTTTCCCGTCTCATTACAAGGACCTTGCAAATGAGAGTGATTACACACAATAGACTGCAAGGGTGAGATACTTTGACCAGGCCAGGCATTCACAAGGAGTAAGATTAATTTTTGAAGTCAAAAGAGACATCAAAGAAAAGGAACATGAAGTCTGCCTTGCCTGCTCAGCACTTGGGCTTAATGCATATCTGGACGGTTAGACATGCAGATTGACTTGCTTCTGTGCAATATTCTTCAATTCATTTGACAGAGGTCAAATTTCAAAAAACTGAGTGTTCTATTTGTATTCTGTGCTTCCTCTATTTAAAATCATAATGTTCTGTGAGGGGAAAAAGGCTGTTCTACTGTTCTCTCCAGGAAATAGCATGCTCCTGTAAGTATGAAACATGTAAGCAAGAAACAGCTGCGAAATATTTAATAATCTACTGTGTGGAACAAACTCAAGAGATTGCCATTTAAAAATTATGCTTTGTAATCTGGATATATTTTACAGATACACTGAAACAATGAGCAAATTATCACTGAAAAACACAACTGGGACACACTGTCACACTGAGTATTTCCTTTGAGTAACTTGACATCCTCCCCCTGCAAAATCCATAATGTCTAACAAACAAGGACATACACATGTTCATGTATGCTTTGTTCACACAGTGCAATGCACACATGGCTTTGCAGAACATAGGCTTGAAACCTTGAGAGTCTAACATAAATCACTGTCTTAGTAATGTGACAAATATTTTCTGTATCCTAGCCTTCTCAATGTCAGAAGGACAAACAATATCCCACTCGTAAATTGCAGCGAGACCTTTGGTAAATGCCGTATGCAGAGGATGTCTGTATCTGTATCATCATAGTTCTGGTGTAACCAAAGAGGTCGTGGAGAGAGAGATGTTATTTATGTGAATATCTTGCAATGTAGGCTAGTGTTCCATGCCCATTCAGGAAACCTATTTGCAACTCTGCAGTATCATCACAGGAGACAAAGACAGGGCCCGATGCAAGGAGAATATATTTTCAGTTTCAAACAATATCTGAGGCATTGGGGGAGTAGCGACAGGTTTGGAAATTGTATGAGGCATAACTGCACGTGTGCTACATGCTAATCGTGCTGCACATGCAGGCAGACTATCACACTGCTCCATGGTGAGAGCAAAAAAAAGGGGGAAAGGAAAAAACCCAATTCCATCCCAGAATGCAAAGTGCTGATCCAATCCCATTCCTGAAGGTATGCGAGATCAAATCTTCTGTTCAAATCTTCAGAAAATCCTCAAATGTACACTTACGAGAATACGTTTTTAGTTTCCATAGCAATATATCACAATCTCAACTCAATCGCTGTGCTGTATATGGCATATTGTAATCTAAAACATGACGTGTGCACACACCACGGATGCATCCACTTACCCAAGCACCATTTATGCAATCTGTATGAGGGCACACAGTATGAACCTCTCTAGTGTAATATTAATCAATGCTAGCAACACCATGCATTTGTATTATATTCATATTAGTCGCTCAGTAGTAGAAAGAAGCCATAGAGGCCTATTATTGACGTGCACAGAGAGTTTCTCACCCTCCAGTGGTTAACGCTCAGCAAAACTGACTCCAGTAGCCGGTTCCCTCTTCTGAATTTCAATGAGTTTGTGTTAGAGGCGCCTCTTCTGCCGCAACACAGGCTGTCTGCACAAGTCTAATTTCATGCTGACCTGCCTGTACTCTTGAAACTGGCAGATAAATACAAGCCTTCTCTATAATATTGTGTGGCACAGTGGTGGAGGAACTAAACTTGGAACAAGACGGTTGCAGTTTCAAACGGCAACTGGGGTACTTTCTGCTGTCCTCTAGAGCAAGGTACTTTAACTAAATTGCTTCAGTAAATATACAGATGTGGAGATGGATAACATGGTAAAGGCAAGCAATGTACATCCCTCTGGATAAGTGCGTGTCAAGCAAATAAATAATGCAATACCATTGTCGCTCATGCACTCATCTCTCAATAGTGTCAAGAGAGCAAGTGTCTGTTACTTGAGTGTTGTATAAGTTATACAAAACTGCGGTCAAGTCCACACTTCAATTCCTGTCCACTGGGCCACAGACCCCATGGACATGGGTGATATTATATGTTCAGCAATGTTTGTTTGACATGCAATGAAAGTGAACAGTGAAAAGATGACAGTAAACGCAGGTTGCCATGTTTTTTTTTTCTGTGCAATTTTCCTTTTTTTTTCAGAAACATGAAACAGAACACGTTCTCCTGATCCACACAAACCCTATAAAATGAGACAGTTACGTAGAAATGTACACAGTAAGCCAAGTGGCTGGCTAGTATTTCTTACTTAGCTAGATATCTGGCTACTGCCTATGCGCTAGCTCCTTTGCTGTCACTTTCAACAACCTTAAATTTGAGATTATTTCACACACAGTCCGAAATAACAAGGCAGCCACCCAGCTAGATGAGTAGCGAACAGATGTTGCAAGTTCACTTGCTTACAATGGTGGGCTATGATTTATTATAGATGACAACTTTCATTGTCAACTGACATGATACCCCACTGTGCTTAGTCTAGTAAAAATAACCGCTTGGCTATCATGCTAACTACTGAAGTATCCTTCTTGCAAACTGTATTCTTCACCAAGTCCTCTTTTATGATGCTGCAAAATGTCTTCACATATCTCCCATTGATGTCCAGGGCCCACATTTTCCCACACTATTTGACTCAGGCAAATGTGTAAGTTGTATTCTCACATTAGCATACTATTACAATTTGAGCCAAATTGCCAGGACAAATGTTTATACTTATGTTCTGTCATACTGATTAGCCCTCATTGTCAAGAAGCAAGTGAACAATTCATTTCAAGAAATCTCTAAGAAACTCGCTACTCTGAATTTCATCCAACACACACTATTATCTCTTGTCATGCCAGTCGTTTCTGGTTAGCATATTTTGTACATGGAGCTCTGGTAACACTGAGGAATATCACAGCTCAAATACGACATTGCTAAAAAGAAACAAAATTGATTATCATGCTAAAGACAGGGTATATGGATTAAACAGTTATTTGATCGTCCACAATTAGCACTGACATAACAAAACCTTCCCACCCCAATCAATCAGTTCAGTCAGTGAATTGTTTTACATTAAACAAGGGTGGAAATGTTCAGAATCAAACTTGCAGTTCTGCAGTTCTGTGAGAGGTCAATAGCAATTCCATATCCCTAATACATTTATTAAAAATACAAATTTTAAATCAAAAATTGAACTCAAATTGAATGCAAACTTGCCAAAGTTTGCCCCAAAAAGTCCATTTGTGTTCTACACATCTACAGATATTGACTACAAATTATGTTTTAGTCTCACACATATTTAAAGACATCAAATAAAAAAGTATCAAATAAAATAATTATCCTTGATTACTAGTAATCTTATGATCTCATTTCTGGTTTTCTGAGCGGTGATTTGTTTTTCAAGCCATGGTTGTATTCGTAGCACAGCCCTATTTTGATACAGTTACAAATTAAATTCCAATGAATTATACAGTGATGAAAGATTCAAGCTGATGCACCACAACACAGTCTGCTCTGTGAAATCAGACACAAGACTAAACTGCACAATATTAAATTTAATACTTTTTAAATAGCCTTGCAAACAACTTAATCCTACAGGAAACGACATGAAAGATGACAAATCTGCTGCATTTGATTTATTTATATATCTATTAATCCATCCATAACTGTCAAAACCCCACATAAGTCCTAAGATTCAGGGACTGGAGGCTCCAACGGTTTGCCATACAAACAGAAACAATCTCTCTCTTACTGCTATTTTCTCATATGATTGTAATTAGGATTTATACTTTCAGCAAAGTTTCTTGAGCATCTTTTTAAAATTAATATGGTCATAAGGGTAAGGCTTGTTAAAATTAAGTTCTGACACAAATACAATCTGCTACATGTTATAAAGCAAGTTTGTGGTCTTCTACTGGATCCTAGTGGCTTAATTACAATTCCATGTGACGTATTTTACTCAGCATTAGAATGCTGAAAGTGAGAATCATAATTACATTATTATATACATACATGTTTTTTTAATCTACAGTTGGGAATAAGCACATGAAAGTCAGGACTGGATTCACTGGCCAAAGTCATACACTAACACGACCATCCCTTGTCGTATATAACACTCAGTATACACGTGCATGCATGACTAACACAGCCGTTGGTGGAGTCTCTGCATGACCATGGGTCTACCTCAGCTACGAGCCTTTATATCTTTCAGCCTTTTAAAAGTAGTTCGAGTTTTACCTTCAAAGCACATCCCAAAAGAAGGGTTCCCTCACCAGTCATTCGACTGAAAGCCCTTGGGAAATCACACCGTGTTTTTCTGCCATTTGCCCTCCATTACCCAATTCAGTCCTCAAGTATCAGGCCTTCTCTCATTTGAAAAGAACCTTATTACGCCCTCCTGTCCCTTGTACCATTGTGCTGTGCTGTGGTCTCTGATTAATAGAAAGAATTTGGCGGCAGTTATGGTACTTGATGATAAACAACCAGTCTATTTTAGTTCTGGTAATGAAATGAATGGCGTCGGGCTAACTCATGCATGTAAATGTGCCTGGCTTTGCAGGTCTGTTTATGACTATGGAAGACAGAGTATAATTAAGTCTGCAACAGGAAAAATAACTGCTGTCAGTGTTTTTTTTTTACGTTGTGCGATAGGGACAAAGGTAAGGGCTGACAGTTTCAGCATCTCTCCCTGCCATTTCACCCCACTGAAATGTAAACACGTAAATGTAAATGTAAACCTCATAGGTCCTCTCTCAACGTGGAGTGTCTGAAGGCCTATCACATATAATTCTCTGGCCATAGCCCCGGTCAGATTGTTTATGCGGAAATGTGACCTTCCTGAAGAGTGCCATAAAATGTACAAGCATTCAAACTGGATGGAAATGTCATACTATTCTGAGTTTAATAAGCAAATGTCCAAGCCTCCAACAAACCTGGCAGATACAGGAATGTTCATTCCATGTGAACTGAATGTAATTTACAAACAGCATCAATTATCAGGAAAAAAAAAAACAGAGAACATTTGGGCTGAAAAATCAGCAGTGCTTTCATCTGTACAAGATGATCGAAACACCAAACAGAAATGAAGAGTCTAATGCTGAGATGGTGAATGTAATTAAATTGATTGGTCTTGTGATTAGAATTCTAGCTCTCCTGGCTGTAAGATCTGCAGCATTAGCATTTGTGACACAATTGTCTATGCTTTAGGGCAGGGAAGAAGCCCAACAGTAGCTCCTGCCATAAACTGTAGTGAATTAGAACATGGCTTGGAATGCAGTCTGCTACAGCAGTGCTACAGGAATAATCTATTGGCCACAGTGGGAAGACACTCCTTGAACTGCTTTCATGTCATCTTTTTGTGATGACCTACATGTTTCAGGAATATAAAGACAAGCTTTAAAAGCTTGTACAGCAGGACCAGTAACAATAATCATCATCATCAAGCTATGATTATGATGTTGATGATGATGATCGTTATGATTATTATTACTATTATCATTACCCCCACATAATAGATTCAAGTATCTACTAGAAATGATTTGCAGACTGCCAGGTGCCCCTCCTTATGGGACTGGATGCCCTGTATGATGCCACATCTGGCGTTATTTGTAAAATGAACTGCAGGACACAGAAGATCAGGCTTAATCCATGATTACATAATTGAATGAAATAAGTGCCTTCATGCAATGTGTACTATCCATATATAGTTGAGCTTTGCTACACTGTCTGAGCAGCACATCAAAAGCACACATGAAATTTCTTTTCACAGTGGGCAAGATGGTTCCTGGCACCTATTAGCAGTCCCTGAAATAAGCTTAGACCCAGTTCGAGGGACAGTGAGATCACTGTACCAGCAAACAAGGGAGTCATAGGCATGAAGATCACGGTACATTTATGGGGAGCTGAATTATGTATGCAGTGTCATACTTCGAGGAGCAGTGTAACGACGGGACCATTGCACTAATGGTCAGGGCATCTTCCCTTCAAATCCGGCTCGTGACATTCACCAATTTATTGTACTGAAGAAAGGGTTATCAATAATTTAACAATTTAAATGTATGGCTTGAGGAAAAAAAAAAAGAATGGAAATGAGCTTTCTTAATTGCTACATTTCTGCACCCTGCACATTGTACTTAAAATGCACACTGCGCATCTGCTGTTGGCTGTTGGGCATGTCTGTATTACCTTGCATTTACACTCGGTATTTTGGGAGGCCGTGAACCTCGTGAATCATGTGCGGCGGAAACAAAAGGTCGACGTTCCCCTTCGCCAGATGCTCCTCTGGTGGCCATCGGCGGCAGTTGAAGCGGCGCGCGTGTGGGTGGCCGCGGCTGTCTAGGGCATCTGGTAATGAGAAGGGGACACGTGGAAACGGAGGGACTCCGGGGCCCCTGCCACATCTGCTGTTCTGACGCATCCGCGCGGCTGATTAGTGGGCAACGCAAAGCGCGGAGAAAAAGCGGCTTTGGGGTGGGGGGGCTGGCTCTCTCTCACCCCCGCAATCTGAGAAAGCAGCGCTTCCTGTCTGCAATTCAGATGCAAAACACCTGCAATGGAAACGTTAAATTTCAACGGACACAACAAGCTTGCCTGCTTTCCGCCAACTGGCGATGTTTGGAAGCAGATTAATTTCAAGCATCGCCTTTTAAGAAAATCTTGCGACCTTTTAGCTGCTGCTTAACACTCACCCCGCACAAGCCTTCAATTGTTCGCGAGAGTCTCGCTACCAGTGGATGAGCTAGCCTTGCAATATCCGAGAGAGTCCTGACACAGTGGCAGAGAAGGATGTGAATACATATGAAAAAATGTTCTTTTCTCAATGATTCCCTGGCTCACCAGGTGGCTAATAAATCTCTCAGGTATGAAGGCACTGCTGAATAGATTAGGAGTGTTAAAGTCTGCGCTACATGGCTAATGTCTCCGTTTTCTCATTTTATGTGTGAAAGAAACCAGGTGTGGCCAGGTATGCCTGGGCTCTCCTTATTCTAAAGGACGCAGCACGATACCTTCCGATTTAACGGGTTCAGTCTGCCACATCATAACTGACAAAATGCCACTGTGAATACAGATGTCAGAATCACAGCTGGGGTATGAGAAAAGGCAGCGGGCTGGCAGGAGGCTATCAGGACTTGATCCAGCAGAATCTTATTCAGCACATCAAAGATTATGGCCCCATACCTAATGCATGCATCTGCATTTATCCAAAGGGGAGTCTTTCCAAAGACATATAGACATGTGTCAAACACACACACATACACCCACTCGAAGCCTCTGAGACCCACACACCCCAGCACCCCACACACCTCTACATATTACATACATGCTATTTGGAAAACTTGTGCTGTTTAACATGTTAGTGGGAATGAGTCTGTGGGAATAAGTCACATTTGTATGGCATGCTGCTGTTAGATCATCAGATTATTACCTACATTTGCAAAACGCTTACATATATTACATACAAGCAGACATTACATACAGCCTGCCTGTGTTGAACGCAATGGTGTCATTCTCAATCACAGTCAGACCTCCAGCCTTGTTTGAGCGAAAACATTATCCTGGAAGGCACTGAACCCCAATTTATGTAGTTTTCACTTTTCATTAATGGCTTCATCTCAAACGTACATTTGGCCGCTGTATCATGCTGAAACTTTTTGATGATTAATGAATAGGTAAATGTTTGCAAGGGGATGATTCATGAGAAAGTGAACACATCTTTACAGTGGAAAAAAAAACCTTTTCCGTCACGACAACTGGATTTCAAGAATGACAGGCGACATGCTGTGCTCCAGTAGTGATTGACTTGGATTAAAAAACGTCTTATTTCTAAGACTGAATTCATGAGATTTTTATTTCTTGGATGCTAACGTTTGGAATGAATGAATAAAAAAAAAAAAGAATGACAGCATACCTATGAACAGCATACCTATGAATCACGCTGTATGTTAAAAGTTATCCTTGGTGCTGACTGACCCTGGTTAACAGACTCTTGTGTGTCAGCGTTGCCATGGAGTTTTATTTTCATTTCTTTTTCCACGTTTTACATTTCAACCTGAAGAAAATATGTCTGCATTGATGATATGATGGGGAGATTAAAATATTACACCGCACAAACAAAATGTAATAGTTTTGATGGTCTTGCTCTTAGGTCCTAACAGGTTAAATTGCCAGAAAAATATGTAGCCCTTTTTCATATAAAATGAGGACAACACCTGTACCTTTAAGAAAGACAGCAAGAAAGGCTGGTCTGCTCCACTTCGATGTTGGCTCAATGAAAGGGTTCAAGACCACATCACTCATTTTGTACAAGATTCAACTTATTGAATGGAATACTAACAAGGACATAGATGTCTCAATGTGAAATTACGGAGGCACTGTGACCCTGGTTAACAGATTGATTCCTACCCTCAGTTCAAAAGCCAAATCACACTAACTGCATGGCCCCGCTGTACTACCTCATTCAACAGCCCAATGTAACTAAACCCAAGACTGCCTTTCAATTAATACCTGCTTATTAATATTAATACCTACACTGCTAAAATTGTATAAACAAAACGGCTGTTCACACACATTTGATTTTTACACAATCCACAAACAAATTTAAGAGCTGGAAATACAATGTAACAGTAGGTACAAGGTTTTAGGGACAATGAACCTGGGCATGTTTATAAGCATGTCACATTTTCCCAGCTCAGATTGGACCTTGCCAACACTGCCAAATTGATCTGTTATTGGTGAGGCCATAAAAAACAGCCTCAGTTTATTACTGGTAAACTGCACAGGGATCCAGTGCTGACCTTCCAAGGTGTTTGCTTGTTTGCTTTGTTGTGATTAGATATATCTCGGATTCTGTGGAATCCTCTGCTAAATCCTTTCACTTGATCCCCTCACCCTAAAGCCATAGCATTATTTTGGCTGGGCTTTATTTCACTTTACCACAGATCCAACATGTAAAAAATAAATAAATTAATTAAATGCCTGGCAGATACGCCGCCACCTCCCCGCAAGACCGTTGTGATCGCCACCAAAGGCTCATGACGCAACTTCAACAAACGCCTTTGTTACCTGCTCTTCAGCCTCCCTTTTTCTCTGATTAATGAATGGGAAATGACTTTCCCTGGCTGTCGTCGGCGCTTACTGGCCCTCATGTAGCTCCACTCATTTTCTCTCTCTTTCTTTTTTTGGAGATGAAAACAGACAATGGGAGAGGAGAGGAGAGAGAAAATGGATCTGAAATGCCGGCTCGATTCCTTCTTTTTTGCACGGCCTTCCTCCGCATCTGCATGTTTGTTTTCCTTTAAAGAGGAGTAGGTATGCAAATGGAGTTCTGGTCACTCTTGAGCGGCTTTTGAAATGCAGCAAGAATACAAAAAGCGTGCCATGATGAGTGTCGACAAGCAGCTGCACTGGAGCTCCGGCTCACGCTTGATTGTTTTTTTGGTTGGAAAACAGGAGGGGCCTTCAATATTTTTCATCATTCAGGTCTGAAAAATCTTGAATGACTTTTCTAAAGCATTGACCCGAGGTCGAAACCCATCTCTCCTCCATTAATGTGTATGGAATGTCAACCTCTCTCCGTTTCATTATAAATTCAATTCAGTATATCGTCATTTCTGAGTACTCTAAAGAGAGGATGCTGAACATCGGAAACTTTTTTTGATATCACAAATAATTCAACAGAGGTTCCTTTATAACTAATGAATTCTGCTTTGTTAACTGCCAAGATGATTCCATAGATATTTTTCTATTCAATACATTCAATGGTCCCTGGTGATCATTATTCAACTGCAAATTCAAAACAAAACCAGTGAAATCAAATTAGAATAAAAATAAAAGTTTAATTAACCAAAATGTAACAGGATAATAACGACCATGTCAGTTCATTGTGATGTACGCAGATAATCCTTTCTATTTGCATTATGCATAATGCATTATTTGTTTTATAACGGATTCACACTCCAAATGAGGTTGTATGAGATGTTCACATGTTTCTTAAAGGGAATGCTTAATTAATTATGCAGTGGCACTTGGATGGTTGAAGGCAGAGACTGAGAGAGAGAGAACCAATGAGAGAGACCTGTCCTAAGAGATTGATTCTGATCAGATATAGCACTGAGCACACTGCTGATTCGGCACGGAGCCTTGGCATCCAGCCAATCACTGACAAGCTGATTTCAGCATTGAAAGCGCAAGAATACATTATGCAGTATAGCATCTCACCCATCCCAGCAACCTAGCAAACACATCCCCGAATGCAGTGAGGTCTGTGTCGCTCTCGCGTCCAGCTGGAACATTGAAAAGGTTCCTTAATCCATACTCAGAATCGCACGCCATGCACGTCACTGTGCTTTGCTGCTGGCTGTTTGCAGGAACGAAAAGGCATGGGCAAAGTCAGGATGCTACACCGACACGTTGGGTCAGTTACACGTTGCCAGCACACCCCACCTCCATGTCAATTTCGCAGGATCCTCACATACAAATACCAGGCATGCTCTCGTCCTTGCATCCACAGAGAAATGCTGCATTCAAATGACTGACTCCACCAGCTCAATGACCCAGAAAGTGTTTGTCATCAAGCATCACAATAGCAATTACCCGAGAATGATTTGCTTTTCAAAGGCCCGGCATCGTTGCCAGGCAACCGACATGTAAATGAAGAAATTTCCATCATTAACTACAAAAAAAAAAATAAAGAAACAGCTTTTAGATTAACAGTCGCAAATGTTTTACATTCGCACGACCAGCAATTCCAATCTCATATGTTCGCTGGTGACAAGCGAAAGGGCTGCTTTACAATCAAACCCAATCTTTCTCTGAAACGCAAAGAACAAATGGCCCTGTGTGGCAGAATAAGAAACGCCATTTATCCACTGGGAAGGCTACAATGGAAGCACCCCTGTCCTTCTCCACTGCTCTCCCCAGGTGTCTTACATGTGCATATCAAATTTGAAATGGCACTTATCTGCCTGTCGTCTCCTCTCAGTACTGCACAGTAGCCAACCTTTTGGTTAATTTGGACATTAAAATAATACAAGAACCCTTGAGTTGGCAGATCACACAGTGAAAAATATCAATGTTTCCATAAAAAAAAATCATAGAAAACAAACCTGGAGTTAAATGGAAAAATGCACCAGTGATTAATATAATAGGTGTGTAAATGCTGTTTAACTGAAAGGAGTGAAACAAAGCAATCGATGAGTATAACTGACCATTCAGGTCTTCAAGCATAAATGAATCTTTCACTGCGTCCAGCCTGGTTTTGAATTCCAGTGTATTCCAGCAAGTAATTCCATTCATATCCAACTCTGCATGAAAAAGTACCTTCTATCATCAAGTTCTTTGAAATCATTTCCATCTATGCCCTGTGGACCACGTCACAGAATGTTACTAGCTTAAGGTCCATCTTAAGGCTTTTTAAAATTTGAATATTTTAGTCAAATCCCCCTGGGCCTCTTTTTACTGATATTGAAAAGATTAATGCCTTAGTGTCTCTTCAAAAGTAATTAAAGAGGCTAGTCATGTTGCCCCCCTCACTACTTTACTTTTGCCTTCATACTTATTACTTAATGCCTTGGTGTATTTTCATGTGGATACAAAAACTGTCTGGCTATTTAAATTGTGTGCACTTGCCTCTAGCTGGTATCAACACATTTAAACATGTTGCTACTAATGCTCTTCTCAAGGTGACTTTAAATCCATCAGGCAGATAACCCATTTAATTCAGGAAGACTGTATTTTATCAATATATTTTTTTAAAATCCAAATACACATCAAACTCAATGTGTCAAAACATTTTGTATCTTTCTAAAAAAATAAATAAAGTGTAACTACATATGCCAGAGTCTTCTGGGATTCCTCCAGGTTAAATGGGTAAGAAATTCATACTAAATCCAAAGTTTTTCAATACATCAGGTTTTTGTAGTTTGACCCACAATTCAGTGTCAACACTTTCAAGTTTCTTAATATTTCCCCAGAATCAGTTCTGACTGTTGACATATCATTAAGATCTTCACTGGTCGAGTTCTGAATGAAGCAATTGCATCTGTAGTGTCTTTGTTCTCATAAAGAGCCCTCTATTGTACTGGAGATGAAGCAAATACAGCACATTACAATCTGTGATAAGGTGCCCACACTGAGAAAGGACAAACTGAACACACATTGCGTGTCTCTCCTTGAAAGACGCGGTGCCACCTGAACATCAAATTCAAAAGACGTATATCAATAAAGACAAAACCGGGCCTCAGAGGAGCCTATGTTCACAACGCTTTATTATTTATAAAGAAGATATTTCACCGAGTTCTACAATGAGGCCTTTCTTACTTTCTCCCAGTTCAGATGCTTGCTTTCAAGATTCTTGCAAATTTCCTTTGTTATCTGCTTTATCCCTTTATTTATCCAAGTCTCTGTCGTACCAGCTGTGTCCTTGCCCCACTCTTCTGCATAGCTCTCTAAGTGCACAAGTATTTCATTTGCTGTAACATTTGTATAAAGACAGTTTACAGTATGACCTAGAGTGTATTTCTTCCCCATCTCCCCAAGCTAGGATTGAGGGCTGTCTTTCAAGTTAGCTGCCCCGCCATCTACGAAACCCTGACCCAGATGCAAGTTATCTACAAACGGTCTCATATGCCCTTCTTCCTTAATTTAAGATAACCTCATTGTTAATTGCAAATGTTCTCTGTACGGTCACCTGGGCAGTTCGTACATCCTTACCTTTAGCCTTACAAACAAGCACTGCCTTCCAGATCCCTTCTTTAAAATCCTTCACTGCTCAACACATATGCTGGCCCAGTGCATCTGTGCACCTCCAGTTCAAGCATACCCCACAGCAGGTCCCATCTGTTACAAAAAGGGCCCCGGTGCCCTATAAAACTAACCCCCTCCTTCACAGACCAGCCTCCCGCTTCCCTATCCTAACACATGTCATCAGAATTCCAGAAAAGACCAATACAGAGGTGATGCACCATCTCTTCGCTGCTTTGTTTCTCCTGCAGGAGAGCACATTTCTCTTGTAGGACCTAAAACCGGCTCTTCCAGAATCACCGGTACAGACGGAAGCCATTACCAAAGGTTCCTCCCTCTGTCTTCAGCCAGGAGCTAGACCGCTTAATCCTGACTGAGCATGAAGCCCTAGATTAGTCCCCGATCTCATCACAACCAGTTTCTGGATATGTTGCCCTACTGCTTTGTGTCTGTGGCCTACTGTCACCAGGCGATGTCTGAGTGTCCCATCCTGACTGTTCTGATGGCTCCTGCCGCCTTTTTTATTGCAAGCTCGCCATCTCGGGCGCACTAATAAATTCTTCAATTTCTGCCAATTCTTTGTTACAGCAGGGGTCAGGCAGTGGCACTTCGAGTTCAAGTATCTTGGCCTTGAGGTGCTCAGACAACATCAATCATAGATGAAGTCCTCCTGGACATCTCCATAGAGAAAGCCCCTGACTCCCCAAGTCGCATGCTGCATTGGATACATTTTGTATCACCCCCCCTTAAGCTGCTGATATAACTGGCCAGTGATAAATTAAACTTGTATTACAGTGGTTCTGTACAATCAGAAGCAACATGAAGAAAAGTAAAGAAACAAGTGAAAATAAAAATAGAAAATGATTTTTTTTTTTTAATTCCTGGTCCTGAATTAAACTAGCTAATATCTTGCTGTATTTAATCAGATTGAAAGTAGTAGAAAAAGGTGTAATGGAAAAAATCGCTGAAATACTACATTTTTAAAGTATGTTTTGGACTTTCTCCTCAAAACAGCATGTACTGATGTTGTCTGTCTTACAACTAACTTGATGAAATCCTACAGCCTGTTACCAGAGGCAACAACCTGTTTCTTGCAAGATGTGCTCTGCTTTATAAAGAGCACTGCCAGATATACAGTATATAGATACATATTAATATTATACTGTATATTTTTGTTGCTTTGAAACAAATATTTCTCAATAAACGTAGCTTTCAGTTGTCCAATCCTTTTCATCATTTGTGAATAGCATTTATTGCAAGTGGGAAAATCCACAAAAGCAGCTCTGGCTTTCATTTCTTGCAATTTTTTCACAGTGTATGAAAGATACAAGGAATTGTGGGCAAGGATATAGACTGTCCTTCCTACATTCTCTCTCTAGGCTCAAGGACTGATCCTTCATTGTATAAACTGGCTGTCAATCAACTACATACTTACTCTTGATTGGTTAATCTGCCACTTAAAATACAAAGCTTCAATGGCTGTTTGGCTACCATGGGTTGAAGGCAAGGCAGCGACTGACAAAAATGCACTGAACCTGCACAACTGATCATTACATATTCCAGAAAACACTTTCACTTTCAATTTTGTAGATGAACTTAATAAATATCTTAATCTGCTATATGGCATATATCACTGGCACACACTCCTGCACCTTGATTCCCTAGAGTCACAACCACCTGAGCTCTCTTGAAATGAGGTGTAATGTGTGCCTGCTGTTGTCCAGTCCATGCATGCTACTACAGTATGCATACTTGGTTGCATACCGATATATGGACATTTATGCACTAATGCACGCTTTGCAAACATTTAAATATATACAGCATGCATGAAGCACAGATTGCCAAAAAAACCAGCTGGCAAATAACAGACAAGTAAATTAATCTGCATGCGGTGACTGGCACTGGGAAAGTGAGACTACCTTCAATAAATATGTTCTAAAAAAGAAATGAAACCAGTGGGATTTTCAGAACACGCAGTGCCTTTGATGCCACAGCAGAGCATATTGGTGATTAGCAGGTGCCGGGAATGCTTTGAGTCATCTGCTTCTGGGAATCATTTTAATAAACTCAGTGCTGGTGGCAGTGCACTCTTAGACACATGACGGGAGGATTGCATTTTAGCGCTAGGAACAAAAAGCAAGACAGGACGACCACAAGCACTGAAACGAACAGCTTCTGGAATCCAGCCTTGTCTCCTGCAGTTGACCTGTGTTCCTCGTCGTCCTTTAACACCTAGTACAATGTAAGGGGATGAGGAATCGCATTTCACAATCAATATATAAACATGAATATGTGCTTGTCACAGTTTATATTAATAATGTAGCATGTCATGCAATTAAACTGTATTTATAAGGCCAGAACATGATGATCCAAACTGAACTGAGGGTATCTGAAGCTCAAAGCCTAACCACGCTGGTTGCCATTCTTAAGATAAACTGAATCTGAATCTGACATCCCAGGAGCCAAAGACCATTAGAAGATTTTCAGCTTTTACTGGTTTTGTCTTTCTTTTGTAATTGCAGTATGCATTGCTTTTAGATGGTTTTATTTCGGACTGCAGTGATAAGCACAATTGGATTACACAAACAAAGCATGAGAATAAAGAAACAGTTATTATGTTAATACGCACATTCATTACATATATTCTCAACATTCATGTCCATTCTAAAGTATGACCTCAAATTACATCAGTCTTGGAAGAAGCACCTGCACCATGCATGCACATGGATTTGCTTCCTTTACCTAAATAAAAATCAGTGTAAAAAGTGTTATTTATTATTATTTTTTTTTTGCATTACCTAAGAGACCAGCTTCAAAATTGTACACACATAAATAAATTGATTAGGGCAAGAAGGTCATTTCTGACCTTCCATGAGAAGGCTTTTATTTTCTTCACAAACTAATATTTGCTCCCAGAGGCAACCCTGAGCCACCCCGTCTAAATGGTATGGAAGATGTCACAGTAAACCTGATATTCATTGACATTAATAAGGAAGCCACCGCTCGCAATGAAACCATGTGATTATTGCCCTGGGAGCGCAAGTCCCTTTAAAACATTCCAGGCATTCTGTCATCTCCCATAACACACCATCTCACCATTAACCGTTCACCAAATGCAGTTACTCCTCACAGCTTTGGCTTGTCATTCTGCTCGCATGTTAAAGGCTACATTACAGCTTTATTAGGCTAATAGCATTACAGTCCGATTAAGAGTCCATCTAATACGCTTATTCGCATAATTCGATTCCTTCATAGAGGTTCAAAAGAAACCCCCTCAGATAGACAGCCGCGGGTTGTGTGGGGGGGGGGGGTTTGCGAATTCAGTCAAAGTGGTTGGTGGGGGGAAAAAAGGAAGTGACTTGACAGACCGTTTCGGGGAGTAAATCTTCCCTCCTCGCTCAGTGGTGATTAGCCGGGAGCAGGGGGGAACGTGAGGGGACGAGAGGCGAGGCAAGTCGAGGGGGGGAGATGGCCGTTAGTCAGCCAGAGTGACGACGGGGGCAACGATACCACACAGAGAGCTGCGTCTACACCGCGCATGACGTTCCGCATCCTCTGGTTAACACAGAGACACATGCCGCCTAAAAAAAACTCCCTCCATACGGAGCCAGACCACGCCACTGGCGTTAAGATCAACTCCGGTCCAAAAAAGGGCCTCTGGGTTTCACTGTTTTGCAGCAGAGCCAGACTCATCTCACTACAGAGCATCAGATCATCATGCATGCTGTTTCTCCCCATTACAGCTTCAGTGAATATTTATGCTAATAATGGCATAAACCCTGCGATCTATTCCAACTGTAAAAACTGTGCAAGCTTGTTAGTAAGTTATCTAAACCCAGTGCAAATTCAAATTGACTGCTGTCTCCAAACGACCACAAATTCAGACATAATAACATTTGCCAGGTGTTTAAGACCCTCAGAACTGGTGCATAATGTGTTTAATTCTGACACTGCAGGGAGCTCTGTTGCATTGTCTCTTCTTTCTGAATACATATGTAATTATGCAGATGCACATGTAATTCTAGATGCTGCTATTTAGACCCATAAAAGTGAGAACTTACTGCCTATGACATCATAATGTAGCTTATTAGGTGCCTTGATCTGCCCTGAACCTGCTTAATATTTTATGAAGGTATAGAAGACAGGCTGTCAAAAAGGTCCACAGTCCACCACTGTATGACAAGTGCACCCTGGAAGTCTAAAAGAAGTACCAACATCTGTGCAATAAGCACCCCTTCAATGAACTGAACATTATTCATTACAATAGATGAACACAAATAAATGAAAACAGGAAATTGTTATGTGAGCAGAAAACTACTGAATTTGTCTATCACTGGCTCTACACAAACTGATTGTATACAATCATGTGAAATGCCCAGATTAGTATGTACTGACTGGTGCAGCAATTTGGTGAACTCTCATAACATGAAAGCCATGATCTAAAACATATGACATTCTCAAATATATTCATGTAATTACATGCTTGGATATATTTTTCTTACTCCTCCCTAAAGTACAATGCCTAAGCTATTTATGCATAAACATCATTATTCAAAACCCATCTTTCTTTGTTACTGGTAATTGTACTGGGTTGCTACACCCTGGAGCAATAATTCTCAGCTGGAACCAACATGAGAATGTGATTTCCTTAACACCTTAAAGGTGCACCCCATCAAAAAAGTGTCTCAACTGTGAAACAGTCCCCATTATTTTTATGTTTTGAAATGTAAAAGTGAACCAGACTAGCAGGAACACGTGATCCAGAGCCAGAGAAAGAACTTGTCTTTAACACATAAGACAGAGGTCCTTCAGAAGCTCTACTGCATGTTATCTTCTATCAGATTCTGTGTTCTTGAGAAAAAGTCTCTTCTTTTTACCAAAATAAACAAGATCCAAAGCAGCAGAAACTTCGTCCTGCACTATTACTCTACATTGAGTTCCAAAAATGTAACTGTAGTACAGCTGTCTCATCTAGGCAAAAAGAAAATGTATCTTGAATGATTCTATATCCTATGCCACTGACCACAATTAGCCCATATTTAGTTAAATGTGAGGTGACCTCAAGGCCATTTGAAATAGGTAATTCTTAGTAAGCCAGGGCAACTAGGAAATGCTCATTTACAGCACGTGGTTGACTTTATTATTTATAGCAAACTTTACCTAAAAATGACCTTATTTAATTCTTTGCATGCTATTTTCAAAAAGGTTTTGCTAAACATTAAAACATATCAACATCAGAAGCTGTTGTGTTTTCCTACATAATGTCATGCCTACATTTTCATTCACAAGCTGGAGCATGGCAAAATAACCTTTAAGCTCAGTCAATCGTGTGGAATGACCCTGGCAAACCGCAAAAGCATCTGGCAAAACAAAACTGAAAACACAGAAGCAGGGCAGGCGGAGACTCACGGTGGTGAAGTTGTGGGGGAAGCACTCCATTCCACGGAAGGTACACTGCAGGAGCATCTCGCTGATGTCGTGGCCGGTGCGGTTAAAGAAGTCGGTCATGTTGAACTGCTTGGGCTTGAAATTCAGGAAGTTGGCCTTTTCCTTGAGCACGGCCAGCACCTCGGGCTCGGCCAGGTGGGGGTTGGCGATCTGGTAGTTCTCGTTGAGCAGGGCCAGCAGCTCACCCACGTGGTAGAGGTCGTTGCGCGTGATCTTGGAGAAGCGGAACTCGTTGAGGTTGCAGATGGTGACGGCCGGGAAGGTGAGGTTGGGGGCCGCAACCTCGTCCAGCTTGGTGACGTGGGGGTACTCGAAGTAGTACGAGATGCGATCCATGCACACCAGCAGCAGCAAGCCCAGCGATCCCAGGAACGAGAGAGTCCACAGGAAGCGCCGGAACGTCATGTGCCCGTAGGCGAAGATGTGGCTCATGCCATGCAGCGTGGAGCTGTTGGCGAAGGCTTGCAGGTTGGAGGGCCGGATGCTCTCAATGCTCTCCTCCGAGTCCCCCTTCATGGCTGCGAAGTGATCCCTACCGCTGCTGCCCAGAGAGGAACTTGTGCCGAAGAACTGCTTGGCGGTGGCCGAACGGTATACTCCACGTCCTGGCTTCGGAAGCGGTTTCCCCCTTTATTCTATTCAATGGTGGCGATTCTTTAATCAATCGCTCTCCCCTCTCTCTCTCTCTCTCTCTCTCTCTCTCGAGATGGTTGTCACCCCGTTTTAGAATTTCGCTTTAATCTCGATCGGCGTTCTGCTGGGTGTCAGCAGCTCACCCAGTCCCGGGGTCCTGGAAGCGGCGATCCTCTTTCTTTCACGCTTCTCCTCTCAGCTCCTTTCTTTTCTCTCCGGCTCTTTTGTACCAAAAGCAAACACAATGACAGCCCCCGAAACACCCACTTTTACAAAAAAAAAAAAAAAAAGAAAGGGAAAAAAAAAGCGTGCCGAACCCCAAGCAGTGTGACAGGGCAATGAAAAGAACAAACGGGGGAAAACAACGGAAGGGGGGGGGAGAAAAAAAGAAAGATGGGAGTTGTAATGAAATGCGTTGCGGGGAGAAGAGGGGTTAAGTCTCGGCTCTCAATGGGACCCTTTCTCCACCAATCGGAAAGAACGGCTCTACATCGCTATGATAATGGAATGCAATGGATTTGTGAATGGAGGGGGGATAAAGATCTACGTGGCTCACTGTCTCTCGCGTCCACCTTCCTCTACCTCATTCACTCTCGTCCTCTCCGTTCTCAGACGAAACTGAGGGGGGTCACAGACCTCCTGCTGACCCGCCTCCGTGTCTCGCTGCCTGGGGTCTGTAGCCTCCGCAAGGTTTCTTTTCCTCCGCTTTTTCTGATCCTCAGATAGACGTGAAGCCTTATAGCCACTCCTGCCGCCTGGCTATCAAAGCCTTACAGAACCTGCAAGCTTTCTCCTGATCTTTTGACAGTATAGATTCTGCTGTCTGATGCTTCTCTCTCTCTCCTCCTCTCTCTCTCTCTCTCTCTCTCTGCTAGCTCACCCTCTCTCCCTCCCTCCCTCCCTCTCTCTCTCTTTAGTAGTCAGAGTCCATCCCACTGCCGAACATGCTCAGAGAATTCCACGGCTGCTCGGCCTGACTGTTTGTACATGGGGGAGTCTCTCGCTCCGAGCTGGAACTTCGCTGCCGATGTGGTCTACGTATTGCACTGCAACAGTGAGAGCCTGTGATTTACAACCCCATATTATTAGTCATTAGCACTGGAAACGCCACAGGTAGTGGCATTTTTTTAAAATACTGCATTTAACACTGATGCGTGTTTATGTCAGATAGGGTGTCCCTGTATGCTTTTATGCATATTATAAATAACCCACACCAGTAAACACAAGCACACACATAAAATGCACACGCACATGTATTCATATTGACTAAGTGATGTATTGCTTAGCAGAGCTGAAAACTAAAGCGCCCTCCTTCCCCATTTCTGTCAATTAATTTATCTTAATGTTATGACAGCTTTTGACAAATTTTATGGGGCGAAATGATGCACCAGAGTGGCTCCCTCCTATCCTCTGACTAACACACCGCACGGAGACAGTCCGTCTCTTGATCAAACCACTGGAACACATCCATCAGTCAATGTCTGGTGACGTGGGACTCGGGTATTGTTGTTCCCCCCCCCCCTCAAAGCTGCCACACGATGGCGGGTTTCTGAGGGGAACCCTGGCATTTCGTTTTGCCGCTATCTATCACGCTGAGGTGTATCGCAAGGCTGCTGCTCCTACACCCCCACACCCCATGTCCCGACTAACACCTGCTCTGTGCTGCGTCGCTCTTGACCGCTCTCCAAAAACGGGACTCGCAATTTCAGGCTTGTCCAATAATGGATCCCTGTTATTATCTGGGGTTAAAAGTTCACACCCTTTCCGATGAGTAACCCTTTAATTTCCCCTCTGCAGTGACACACGCAGGTTTGCCCTCATTGGCTGGCCTGAGGACAACTGTCTTCACTAGAATATCAATGAATGAAATACCGCTGTCAAATCCCCAAAGAGTTAAATCAATAACTCAGCCTGGTAGCCATGCCTTCACAGCATAGCAACGGTTCCTTTCCACAAACAACATTTACAGCCTGTAATTGAGATAAAACGTATTAAAATGATTAATGCATCTCTCGACGACTTGGAAGGCATGTTACAATAACAGATATGGTTCTCATAGAAACACAGAAAGAATGGTGCTACTTTCTCTCTCTCTCTTATACACACACACACACACACACACACAAACTTAAAGACATCCATCCTGTTTCATGATCTCCTGTGTTCTATCATTTAGTAAACATTGCAAGGTTTTGTATTTCCATTTACCTGGATTTTTTTCCTTTTGTTTCTTTGATAATTCATCATTTTCAATATACAACATTCATGCAATGTTTTTTTTTTTTTTTCAGAGACATTGCCTTTTAAATTTTTCATATTGATTTCCACAATTCATCTCACCAAATCAGATAGATTTGCCCCTCCTTCTTCAATCAATTTTAAAAAATCTCATAGTAAAAATCTAATGCTGTTTTAGAGACTGTTTGTTATTCTGTAATATTCACTACATGCTTTGCACATATCCGTGGAAACTCCAGACCAAAAACCTGAGCTTCTTGACCCTGAGCATTAAATACGTGAACACTGTTGTAAGCATTATGGTATGATTTTAATTAATCCAACATTCTTTATTAACATTGTTGTTGTCATTAAAGTGAATATACCTGGCTTAGTGCTATACTGCTAAAACATCAGATAGATAAAGTATTCAGTTTTATCACACTCAAGTGCAGTGCTCAGTATTTTTAAGCACGACACCTCTGAGGTACAATGCATAAAGCCACAGAGCGAAAAGTTGCATTTTAGTGTGAAAAATTGCTGAGAGCTGAGCTAATTTGCCCTAATTGGATGTAGTAGCAGGTCAAAGGCAGCAAACCTACACCTTCTGGGACAGAATAAAAGTTTTTTTGAGTGTACAATAATCTATACTGCGAATTTCTATTGATAGGAACTGTGTTTATTAGACTTAAAGAGATTCAATACCATGATCACCAACAATAAATTCATCTCATGCCATGACACTGCATCAGGTAAAATGTTATCCATTTACCCTGAAATGATCAAGGGTAAAGAAGTCTATTAGAACTGGATATATTTCACAGAATAATTTGCATTTTGATTAAAATTAAATCCATCACCGGTTAAGTTTCCTTTGGGCGACATTTGGTATCAACTGTATGCACTGAAGTCAGTTGAATTTCAATACATGAGTTTAGTTGCATTTGTTCCAACATGTCTCAACTGGCCTTTGTGGAATTGGCTTCTGTCTTGAAGACAGCGATCTCCTGCCGCGCTTTGGGGGAAACGTCTGTTGTACCATCTCCACTGGGATGCGTAATGTTCAGGGGAAAGAAGCATTGATGACTGTGTTGCTGTGTCCCCCCCAATCCCATTTTGATAGCTTTATCCTGCACTTTTCATTTTTTCCCCATTCCTTCACTAAAACTGCAAACAAGCTTTACATCTGTATCTTTCTGGACTTCCTTGAAATGGAAAATTGTCCACCTGTGACTAAAGAGTATCCATGCTGTGGACTGTTAATCGTTTCTTAATGAATATACAAATAAATGACAAATGTGCATTGAGTGAAAATATATCTGATTAAACAATTCCTGTTTGCAGTATGAGTAATAATTCTAGGATGTGTGTAGCAATTGAATATATACCTAACAGATGAAAGTAGAACTCACTGATCAAGAGAATTTATCTTACTTAAGGATCCACCCATTCACACTAACAGAATACTGCAATCACAGACTTCCTCGCTCTGGTATGTTTCAAACAGAGCACATTAAGCAAGTAACAATGTAATTGTAATTTAATTTTTGTACAAAAAGCATTGAACTTCAAACAGCAAATCCAACAATTCCAATCTGAAACAAGTAAAATGTGAAATGGCTGATTCCACATAAACAATCCATGAGTTGTTTTGAGATAGCAGGAACTTCAAAAATACATTACATTCAGATACTGTGTAAACAAGATTACAAAAATGATGCAAAGATTTGCTCTTTAAGGGACAAAAAATAGTAAAAAGTAGTTAGGTAGTGATTGACTGCCAGAGTGTGATAGCTGTACAGGATTGGAATTCACAACACACAACAATGACACAAAGCACCTAAAAATGGCAGCATAACAGTGGTTAAAAAGGGCAGGGCCACAGGAAGGAGGGTATAAATGCCATAAGACTCTGAAAAAATGGGTTTTCAATCAAGATTTAAATATGGGTTTTTGATGTTTAAGAGTTCTAAGTGGCAAATCATTCTTTAATTCCATTGTCTTATAATTGTCTTATAAAAATGCCTTGGCATCAGTTAAACCCTTTGACATTTTGGGGACAAGCAGTTAGCCAGCCTCTGGAGACCATAACGGTCTAGCAAGATTATATGAGGTAATGAACTTGCTCAGATAAGACATCGCTGGCTCATTTAGTGCTTTGTAGGTACGGAGCAACACGTTAAAGTCCGCTTGGCATCTAATGGGGAACCAGCAATGAGGCACCAGGCCAGGTGTTATGTGGTCACACTGTTTTAGTTAAAATCCTCTCAGAAGCATTCTGGACTAATTGGAGAGTCCATAATATACATTTTGAGCTGCCACAAAGTTTAATGCATTGCAAAAGTTTCACAACAAGTTCACATTTTTTCCTGCATCTTTGAGAGATAGTGCATCTTAGTTTTACAGTTAGAACAGCCTGGGACCAAGGAACATAATTTCAGATTTATTAGAGTTTAGTAATGGAAAATTTGTAGTCATCCAGTTTCATATCATTATGACATGCTAGTCTCTCCACCGGGAGAGATTCCTCTGATTTTATGGAGACATAAAGTTGTGCACTGTACTGTAAATCTGTGTAGCTATGGAAACTGACACTGTGTTTCAGAATAACCTCACCAAGGGGAACCATGTATACTGAAAAACAGCAGAGACCCAAGAACAGATCCCTGTGGGACTCCAAGTTTTGCTTGAGAAAGATCTGCAGAAGCATCTTTGATCTGCACAAAATCTGTCTGATACGAAATAAAACTACAGGGGCACAGCCCTTTCTGTATCAGCAAGACTCCCAAGCCAATTAAGAATTTGGTGATTAACAGCATCAAATGTAGTATTAATATAAAAGCACTTATGAAGAAACACGCCCCATGTCAGGAGGCATAGGTACCATATTCTGCTGGTGAAAGACTGACTGGATCTTTTTCCTAATGTAATGTCACTCCAATATTTCAGTAATTGTTGTAACATTGCTTTATCCGTACTCTTTGACAAAGATGAGAGATTAACTTGAAGAATTTAAGACACATCCTTAAAGTCAAAAGACTTCAAAGTTATTTGTGTACCAAAATCTTCAATGGACCGATATGTACACTGTACACATGTACACAACAGAGATGGTGTGAGGGGCCATTAAGGGGTGCAACTGGGCACTCTAGCTACCCCTTGAAAAGGCTAGGAAACCCCATGGCATCCCCAGGAATATTTTGGTATGACATTTAATTTTTCTAAATGTGGAAAAAAATAATACAAAAACATCGGACTTAATTTAATTAAGATTCTGTTTTGTAATTGCCAACCCATGTCATTGTCCTTTGCCATATGTTGAGAGATTCAATTGGCTGCTTTTGTTTATCGACTTTAGAGAGATACGTTAGCCGGGAGCTGAATGCATTACATCTTTCCTTAGCAGGTATATTCATTTATCTACTTATCTTCTCAAAGTTTGTTAGCACCTGCTGTAAATAATGCCGCTGTCCCTTTGCAACCCCAGTCTTGCATGTCTAGTGCCACTACTGGTACACCATTACATTAAATATATATTTAACGCGTCATTTTGACAGACGTTTCATTTTGCCTTACCTTAACCTTGCAATGCTCTGCCTCCCTCCTAAGCAACCACTAGGCAGTATAACAACATTAAGGGAAAATGTCTTTTTTAACAATGATTCAAGCTATTGGAAGGAGAGCCAACTGTAGGCTATCTTGTGTTTCCTGGCCACACAGGAAGTAAAGTTAGGCTTTTTAATAATGCTGTACCTTTCTTTTTTAACTGCCATCAGAAGAGAGACTAGGGGCCTCCAGGTTCATACAAAACATGGCATACTCAAGACACTATAAACTGCAATGCACAATGCATGTAAATGACTGTTTAATAATGAGTTGGCTAGCTGTGCTAATGTTAGCTACATCTGACATGGTATTTCTCTGTTGCTGAAGTACACAATATAGCTGTTTAATGTGCATTTAATACAAGGTCTGGGCTTCTCATCCCAGCCTCCTGAACAACAAATGCCCAATTAACCCACTTCCGAAATTTTTTTTAAAAAAGCAATATTCTCAATGATTAAAACTATTTTATTTGAGACTACAAAAGTTTTGCCAAGTTATTGTCCACTCTCTACTCACCACTGGCCTTGAAGTCATTAATAAAGCACTGACCAACTAGACTCCCAAAGATAAATCATACCCATAACATGGCATGTGATATCTTCATACTTTTATCATATTTTCAATGAAGAGTGACAGTGACTGCCACTTTATGTGAGAAAAACGTGACACAGTAAACAGGCCAGTATTTTCAAGCTTACAGCATTTTAGAGAAAGCAGAGTGCCTATTCCATGGATAAAAACACTATTCCCTCTGCACCAATTATCACCAACTGAACCATACCTCCACTATTCAACAAAAAGAAAGGAAGAAGACAAGGGTGACCATTATCACCTTTCCTTTTGCAATCTTCAAAGAAGCCCTTGCTGCTGTCATCTGCATAAATGGCTATATCTGGCAGTACAAACGGCACATCACGACAAAGAATTAGTTTTTTGCACACAAAGTGCTGCTTTACCTGTAACAACTGATAAAACCTTACCATGCAACTGTCAACCTTTTTACCCGAAGCTCTTGGTACTCAATAAATTGGTTTTTGCCTCAGATATGGCAATAGAGATTGTGGCCAAGGACATCCCTTTTAACACTGGTTATAGATAGCACATAATTAAAGTTTCCCAGAGTCTTTCTCTATGTCCAATGTCTCAACCTCTATGTCCATGACCTCAATCCTCCAAATTTAACAGTGAGGGAAAAATTACTGACCAATGACCACAAAGTAAAAATAGCCACACCTAGATTATCTGTCTCTTATTTACACACACATTGTACTTAAAGACCTCTTGTAGTTTTTGTGTGTCAATCTACACACTACATACAATTATTTATTTAATTATTTATTTACTATCCCTAGCACTAGCTCACCAGTGTGCCCAAACACACATTACTTAACAACCAATTCTTTTGCTAGGCTGTTATGCTTTGCTGTGACTGGCCTACATGAGTTTAGACTGTTGTTCAGCAGGACAAACAAATACAGCCTCCTTAGCTCTGATAGGTGTGTCACCTCTGATTTACCACAGTTCTAACACCACTGCTAGATAGCACATTATTTTAAACAACACGTTTCATTCTGGTTGCTGCTAGTAAAACACACTGATCTTATCTCCCCTATTCTATTACAATTTAATGAATGATGCTAAAGATGTGGTTGATTCCTACTGCTTTTTCACATTGCTGGTGAATGCAGTGGTGTGTCATGGTTTCAAACATGGGGGTGGGATGTTGGCATACATGTTACACCTGTGCTAGTTTGTATTTATTGCTAACACCTCTGTGTGATGATTTGGCTGATTCAGATCTGGGGTTTCATTTCTGTTCATTTTAAAATTTAGACACAATTGTTATTTATTCAAGTGTTGGAGCTAGTGCATTAAGCCACCTCACATTCAACTATGAGGCTGTCCAAAGCTGGCTCACTATAAGCGAGTTCATGGAGTTTGATTTTTGGTGCAAATCAATAATCTTGGATTTTGCATTTCAATGCTGCCCCTCTATGATGTTTGAAACACACTTCAGGGTGTTTTAACTGTTAGAGTGTGCTTCCTCGACTCAAATGTCATGTAAATATTACCAGTGGTGGGTGAGGGAAGGCTTTATCCTCAATGGGTATAACGGTATAAGGTCAGGCTCTTGGATTAAAAATAAACCCTGGACCCTAGCCCTACTATTAAAAGATCATCCTCACCTCAGTGTAAAATGTCAACAGTTTTACCACATGTCCAACTCTCAGGCTGCATGCTAAAAATAGGAATTTCAAAACTTCAGACTTTTCCAAACTGCTAATTCTAGACCTTTACAGAGGAGGTTTTGCTCAACAGTGTCACCCATGTCTTCTGAATGCTGAAAGGGCACTGTATGCATGTTCCACCATATATTAACCTTATCAAATAAACAAAGAAAGCGCATCAATCTAAAACTTGCAATTACTTACACCAGAGTGCAACAAAGTTCTGCTGCTTACAATTTATGAGCTATGTCCAAATGCCAATGCTATTTGGTAGAAGACTCACTCTGCTGTTTAATTCTCTGTTTAAAACTCTGCTGATTTAGAGGAACTCTCTGTGGACATCACTTCATACTGCTCTCATCAGCTGCATCATTTGACTGACAGCAAGCACACAGGACTTCTGTGTTTGTTCACAAGCTCCAGATTCGTTTTCACAGCTGGACTAGGTGAAACTAGTTACCTTATTTTTTAATGTGCAATACTACAGCTTTTTTCTGATGTTCCTAGTAAAGAAATCATCAATATTTTCTTTCTAAAACTTTTCAGACCTTCACATGAATGCTATGGAAAACAAATACATTTTTTTTTGGATATAAAACTTCTCAACAGTGTTTCGTCTGTTCCTGGCTTCACAGTCAATACAAATCTTCAGGTATGGACCAGAATAGCGCAACCCACCAAAAAAGTATATATAGTATTATATCATAAAATCATCTACTTACCTTTGCTAAATCTAATCATATAAATTAATACAATTATTATAGGCAGCCCTAAACCTTTACCTGCATATGCTAGATCAACCAATCAACAATCTCTCTGGCCAGATGAGTTAAAATATTTAAAGTTTTAAAGAGAAAGTTTCAAAGTTTATGCTCAAGATCCCAATCCCCCCCCCATTCTATGAGGACATAGGAAGGGGATCTTGGGCATGAAAAAAGACATTTTATTCTCAAGGACCTTAACCTTAACACTTTCTCAATAACCTGAGCAATAAAACCCCAATAGAACAAACATGAGGTCATTCACAAAATGTGTTGCACGGAACAGAGACCATTCTTGATGGGTTTATAAGGCACAAACATCACTGCAGTGGTAAGGCCCTGGATGATTATATTACTACTACCCATGGCTGTGCCCTCTGCAGAGTGGTGCTGGAGAGTCAGCGCTTACAACTCGCTGTATAAGTGAAGATTTGTCAATACCACGTGCTCTCACTAACCTGTTTATAGACTACAGCTTCTATAGCAGTAACACAAATTTTATTCCATTTTACCTTATAGGTTCAATATACAACATATTTAAAACATGGCAATTGGTTTAAAAAACTGAATGGCTCGCTACTGCAGTCATTTCTCCGCCTGAATGAAACCTTTACAGAAGGGCTCATCAAGTTTTACTCTCTAGGCACAAAATAAAAAAAAAAAAAATCAGAAAGTGTGAGACACACTGGAAACTCAAAAACACAAGATATTCAGCTGCAGAGAAGTAAACCATGTGTGCCATGAGTGTCCATGAGTTTAACACATGCTATTCAATAACTGCTTGCTTGTAGGCCATGTCCTTATTTTTGCAGTTGAAATTCCCAACACATATGCAGGGAAGGGTTTAATTTGCCAACAGTTGTCATTAATATTATCCAAAGTTGCCTCTCAAATGTGAACTGCTATGGATTTAGCACATAAAGCTGTTTACTAATATCACTTTCCGGAACTGCAGTCTGTAATTTTTTCCTTAAAATTAAACAAATGACTGAAATTAATTAGTACTTATGAAATGCAGCAACTCAACCTCCGCTGATTATTCTGCATAATGAATTATTGGTACATAAATGCTGGAATTAACTTGATTTGCATAAGCTGTAACACAGGGTGGAGCAGTAAGAAAATAATATTCCACAATTATCATAATGCTGCTAATAGACTATTGCATGTCATTTGCCTTGTTAGATGTCTTGCATTAAATTGTTCAAAGTATTTCTGAATATCACCCATTGTGTGCACTTGTGGCTATACTGTATTTGTTTTAAGTATTAATATCCAGCTGCGAGTCCACTCCATTATAAATGGGAATTTTGTAAGCTGAAGGGTTTTGTGAGAGATTTGTGGGAGCCAAATATATAATCTCCCCCCCTTCATTCCTCATTCTTTTGATTACCAGGCATCACTCTTACTTTTCCCTCAGAAAATAAGTGACACCACATGACACAATCGAACAAGCAACATGGAATATGGTCACAGCAAAAAGGGTGAGGGTTCATTCAGAAATGGGCACAGCTTCTTCCAAGCATTGTAATAACGCTGACTTTGGTTTTCCATACGTGTCAATTTATAATGTCCTTTATTTTGTGAAATGTTTAATTCAGGCATCTGGGACTTGACGATGATGTCATCTGATAAAATGAGCTGGAGTGCTTTCTAAATATAACGGTTGTCCTGTTTAATGCCATAAATTACTTCACTTGTTTAAAATGCACTATACAACACATATTTATAAATAATAGCCACCCTTAACTAAATGCTTCCCTTGGGTAGAGGCCACAGTTGAACGGACACTTAGTTCCAAACACTGCCCGTTAATAAATACTGCTTAGTTTCAAGGTAGCAAAGAAATGCTTTATGCAGCATTTGATTACTTAAAGCCATGTGATATGTCATGGATACATTATGACTATAGGAGGGTGTATATACAAAGAACATGATCTGATGACATTTCTGGAAATGATTGCCTCTTAAGATTGAGATGTATGTGTTTGAAGGCACTCTTGCCTAATGAAGAGACATCATTAGAGCTCAACATTCACAAACAGCAGACCTCAGTTGATTAAAAACAGGCAGAATGCCTTCTGTTCTAAACATGGATTTGTGTCAGATATAAATTGTTATTTACCACCAGTGTGAAAGTTAACATTCTTTACTGTGACCAGTGTCTATCTGCACATGTCCTACCACACTGCACTCAGCCTAAAGATCTACCCCACTGCAGAAACAACTGCATGTCTTGAAAACTGAATGTCATTGTTCTACAAAGGCAAGCCATGTAGTTGATTCCAGCATTTCAACCTCAGTGCATTCTACAATGTTGACCATTCCTCATAGTATGTCTGAAAAGAAATACTTCAGTCATGGAGTTTAATTTGCATATGCTGTAGCTGGTAATTGATATTGCCACTGCTATTTGGTATCCATCATATTACTATATGTCCATTACACCCATCCAGTATATTACATAGTACCGGCTGTCAGAGGACATGTTTTGTGAGGTGCATGTGAACTCTTCACAAGTGAGGTGACATGGTTTACAGGGGTAGCTTTGCTGGCTGAACCCAATATAAATAGCATAATGCAGCTGCAAATGTGAAATTAATGAAAGGACAATATAGATCTCATGAAGTGCAATGCAAACTTCATGTCAGCTTTTTTTCCAAGCCAGTGCATGCCGGCAATAAAGGAATGATCATTTCAGAGCGCTCAGCAAATCTCATATGGAACGTGACTATGCAAATTCTCATTTTGCGTTTATTGAGCTTTCGGGTTCCAACTGGATGAGCTTTCACTGGCACCTCGCAGGAACCATCACCTCAAGGCTTTTCTGTATGCTCTGTTGTTTTTTTTTTCAATGAAATGTCTACCTGGCAAGGTAAGGGTGGTTCAGTGGTGATCGGCCTTGTGGTCATGCAAGATTCAAAAAGACAGGCAGCACCAACTCTTTTGACAGGCGCTCCATCCCAGAATGCCAACTCTGAAACTGACGATGGGGGAGGCTAACGTCAAGGGGAGGCTTTCCAGTCATTCCTGCAGTTCCCTTGATATCTCAAATACCTGAACTCTAAAATAAGGGAATAGAAATTCTCGCTGGAGGGAAAAATGGAAGGGTTCTAGCACAGCTGTGTTCTGGCTTGAGGAGGGGAGAACAATGTTAACAGGAAACCTATATGAAACAAAAGTTAAGTTTGTGTCAAAGCCAACTCCAGTTCACAGCATAGCTCTGTTTTTATTTTTCCATACCCTTTTCGAGGGCTGTTTTAATCACTGTGCTATACAATGGAGGCCATAAATACTGTGAATGAATTGAATTTTTTTAGCCAGTGCAGTTTGATGTGGGAACAATCTACAACTATGGAAGCAAAACAGCCATCCTCTTAAGACCTTTTCCTAGAGTCTATGGCTTGTATTACCTGTTCAGTAGTGAAACTCCATCATAGTTAAATACATTTGGTGTGGGCCATCTCTGAGGTTGTTAACCAACGGTGGAAATGCATTGAAGTGCCTGAAATAAAACAATATACATGTGTATACTTTTCTGCACCTGCAAATTAAATTTCAGCTTAAAGTTAAGTGAAACCTTGCAGTGAGTTACCATCAAGTGCCTATTGTGGACCCATGCTAGCTGATTTTATTTTGTTTAGATAATCATCTCTCTCATGTGCTGGTAATCTTCCACTAATTTGCAGACTAGCTATGTTTTCAAGTACCATCAGTAGAGTTCCTTAGAAAATCGAAAAAGGCAGTAACATATTCATATCACTAGGCCTTCTCCTTAAAAGGCAACACAACCAATGTAGGATGTACTGTATGCTTAGTGAATGATGCCAACAGCAGTAGCAAATTTGGCCTAGCAGAAGCACAGCAGCACATTCCATAACAAATCCACTTAAAGATTTGCCTAAAGAAATCATCCGGACGTCCATGGCAATATGGGGCTGTCTTTTTTTGGTATTCTTTCCCAGGAAACAGGCCTCCTCAAAGAGCAACAAAGTCTCTATAAAGTCTCAAAGACTCTCTAGTCTCTTCTATATGGCTTTAGACAAATGAGAAAGATTTACTTTTTCCCTGTAACTTTTTATGTTGCAAAATAGCTGCTGATGTTACAACAAGGCCATTGACCACAAGGAGAATTAAGGACGTGAAGGGGGTTTGATGGTGCATTTATAATTAACTCCCTGGACGTAGACAGAGTCTTGGAAGAAAATCTTTTTGGCTGCGTGAGAGAATACTTGAACCCTCATCAACGCACGCCACTAACCTGTGGTGTGGTGCGGCATTCTAAAATGAAAAGGTGTGGCACAGTTTTCACAGCATGCGAACTGCCGAACATAGTATAGCACAACTGCTAACTGCTAGACAAAGCATAGCACAGCACGCTAACTGATGGACATTAGTCAACCAAGAGTTTGGCAGCAGTCATATTTGTTCTTTTTTCCCCATTTATTTATATGTTTCATTCCTGATTAAAGTTAAACATTTCACAGTCATGAAAGCTAAAGCCTGGAACTCAGCTCTCCCCATAATAGACTCCCTGGATCTTTGCATCTCAGGTTTCTGCAAATGAGGGCTTAATGGCTGACGATGGGTTTATTTCTGATTAAAAAGCCTAACACCTTGGAGGGAGAATGCTCATCTGCAACCACTTCAGTTAAGAACATTCAATAAATAATTAAGCAATAACCAAAGTACTTAGCTTAACGAGGTACGCTCCCCTGGTTTCAGTCAACAGACTGGTAATGTATGTAATGTGTGCTTATACTGCACATTCCCTTTGTTTTGTCTTTAGCATCTGGGTAAAGTGTATATTTACTTTTGCCATGTAAAATACTTCCTACTGGTGCACCAGCCTGCAACTGGCTGTCAAGAAGCATAGCAGAAAATGGCTGCCCCTCAGATGAAAATAACAAGAAGAGAAACCCCCACTGAGAGACAGATTCTGTACCAAGGAATGCCAAGGCAGCATATTATGGGTGTTCACTGGATGTACTTTATTTTTCCATACAAATTGCTAGCCTGCAGACCTGAGCTCAAAGATACCCCTGTGCAGGAGCAGAGCCTAAATCGCAGCATTGGAAAGGCAGACTAGTTAAATACAGTTTTATTAAAGAAAACCATCCTTGTGGAAAATGGTTTATCCACTTGAGAATTTCTGCCTTTACAGGTCAAATACCCCTTAAAATGAATTTCTTATCTGATCCACATGCCTATATATATATATATATATATATATATATATATATATATATATATTTTTTTTTTTTTTTTTTTCATGCAAGTCTCAAGGTGGGTTTATGGCCTTTTAATGGAATTCATAACAGCTGTCATGACAAATTGGGGTGCACTGGCTTATCTGTAGAGGTCCTTAGTGCCTTTCAGGTATAGCTTGATGTTTAATAAAGAACACTGTGCTATTTCTGCACCTGACGTTATGCACATCTTAAACCTTTTCCTGGGCGCCAGTCTGCTCAATCAGAGCAAAAAAAAAAAAAAAAATACCGTGCTTACTCTTCTTATTTAATGTTATTGACAGTCTATGATCATGCATACACATGAGCCTATAGGTAGATGCAAATCTTAAATTTAACCGCATCCAAAACCAATATTACTAATTGCAGGTTACATTTGGTAAAGCGATGCCTAACTTGCAACAAATCTATATGCTCATGGGGAATAACTAAACCAATTCAGGGTGTATTTGCCCCCCTGAGATCAGTATTTTTTTTTCTTGATATTTGATATTATATCTGACTGGAATTAAACAACACACGCCCCCCTGACACATTTTGCATCAAGGAGCTGGACGGGGACTGGTACTCTCGCAAACCTTGCCCTTATCATTCGCTTCCCATTTTGGCACAGCTAACAGCGCTGTGGAGGTGCGTATGGATCTCTACGCAGCCTGCCTCTCTTTCTCTCTCTCAGCAGGCTAAATTCCAGCAGCGGCTGGTTCTCCACCAGGAGATGTCTCTCCACTGTCACATATGCACGCCTCTGCACCGGCTTGGTGTTCTTGATCCGAGCCTGATCTGCTTACACAGAGTGGGTTCCCAGCAGCAAGGCAAGCCGCATTTCCTCTCTTTGCTCTTAAATGTTGACGCGGAATCTCATACGTATGAGAGTGGATGTTTTCTTTTTTTTAAATTCTGCTTAGGTTTATTGAGCTCAAAATAATTACAATGAGGCTTTACTCAGAGAGCACCAAGTCAACCGTAAATCACAGAATCGGCCCACAGAATTGATATGATAGTCTTTCGTTTTAAAATAGAACTGTATTGCAGATTTGACAACGTGGCCGATGCTGAAATATTCATGAGGGAAAAACCTGCAGCACTTTCAAAACAAGCTGGAAAAGACACAAATTGGGAATAGGTGATGTTCCATGTGCAGTTGAAAATAACCATTCAATATGACTTAAAACCTCGTTTTCTTATCAGTGCTTTCCATTTCCTACAGCATTTCTAAATTTAAAGTGGACGCCATTTAAGCTTGAAGTTCTTTTCATATGTCTTTGTCGAGACATTATCACAGCCCTTAATGAAATGTCTACAATGTAACAACGGGTTTTGTTTCCTTGTAATTGAATGTTTACCACACATTTATTTTTTGTGTCACCATATTACTGACAACATCTGTCCCCTTGTAGAGTTGCCAACAGTCCTTCATTAGTTCTACAAGAGTATCAAGTGATGCAACATAACAGACTGAAGTGTTGGAAACTAGACTAGTGCACCATTTCTCTGGTAATTTAGAGCATTTACATTTAGTTTCAGAAATACTGAAGCTTGGTGACATTACTAGGAATACTGGAGGCTAGGTGTTACTAGGTTAGTAGGAACAGATTGGTGGAAGAGAATGGTGGAGGTACGCTCCAGCCAAAAGGCTTGGCCTTATAACAATATGGCAATGACCCTGCACTATGGTGTGAGAGACAAGCATTAGGCTCCAAGCTCCAGTAAATAAGCTCTTTGCCTCCTTGGAAACCCCACCTCCCCACAATAATAAAAATCCTACATGAGAAATGGTTAAGAACACACTTTCTCTTGACATCTCAGGGTGATGTGTTTCCTGGTCACAGTGAGCAGAAGAAAGCCTTGTTCAGGAAGGGCTGCAAAGAAGTTTTTCTTGGATTACTGTCAAACTTTTATCAGTGGCTTAACATTCCCATTACTGCTACTAACAACTAGGGACTCCACGTGCATAACTGCATTCTCAATATGTCACAAGTTAGAGACATGGAGGCTGTTTTTATAATGGCAATATATACCATTAGCACCTATATAATCTTACAATAAAGCATGCCACTCTATTAGTAAGTAGAGGGTGTGTAAAGTCTTCAATGCAGGACATTAAAAAGAATTTAATAAACTCAAATTAAATAGAACACCAATGTATACTGTCACTGTATAATTTGCTTCAGTACAAATAAAGCATCTTAAAAATGTCAATTATTATACCCCAAATCAATCTACTTCACTGAATGTCCTCACTGTAAGTCACTTGACCCATTACATCATTTCTATATTTACCAGCTGCTGCAAGTATCAGGTTTCATGTCATGTTACCTTCAATTCATTTTTATTGCTCACATTTTTTTGACAAGACTTGTGTCAAGTATTGTTCCACCTGAGGTTTGAGTGATGTTAGCTACTGCTTATTGCTTACAGTTCATAGAGGGAAAATGTTCTTTGCTGCTGACAGCTAGTGAGTTGTGAACTATTCCCTCAGTCATTTGGTCAAGGATTCTTACAAAGGATCAAACCCATTGCCTCCATCAGATGGTGTACTCTGACAGTTGTGAACACCTATATGTCTAAGAGTTTGTGGTATGCAAACCATATATAAAACTATATTTTCCCCCTTCACCTTGCAAAACAGTTTACATGGGTATTACCATGGGTACAAGGAAATTGGCAGCTGTACTATCACATGCAAAGCAGGCTTGCAATGGTTACACTTTATAGAATGTCACATTTTGAGGAGTTGCTGACACAGACAAGAAAACGTTTGCCATTAACAACGTATAGGGGATGCAGAAAAAAAGACCAGGGACCATAGCAACAGTAACTATTTACCTTTGGCCAACATCATACTGAAGTGAAGGTAGTTTTTCTCTGTGAAAAACTCCTTTCACTCAAAGAGAGATCAGTGCAAACTGCACTATCTTCCAGAAAACAACGGAGCCAACCTGTTCCCATAAAGCCACTGTCCACACGTGTAGTTTTTACCACCTTTTCCTTGCCTTGCCGTTGGGACCTCTGACCACAGCAGCACACTGGATGCGTGGCATACAAAGCAGTGGCATGTCATTCTGTGAACAGATGCCAGATGGACCATCCAGCCCACCCACTTTGCTGAACAACAGCCGAGCGTAATTTTAGCCATGTTATGACAAGATTGCAAAAAGGGGGGGGGGGGGGGGGGGTGAGAGACCGCTCTTTCCATCTACCAGTAGTGCATGGGACGTGTCAAAACAGCGCAACGATGCTGCCACAACCCGGACTCCACAGCCCCGCATCGACCGACGCTCTTCATTATCCGACCCGCTGGAGTCGCCTCCTCTGGGTGAGCTGTCTGCAACCCCCGAGAGCACATCCCCCCCCCCCCCCCCCCAGCCAGCCTCACGGGGCCTTACGCACCGCTCCTGTGGAGCCTCGCCGCCTGCCTGTTCTCGCAGCCATCCATCATTCCTGCGAGGGAGCCTTCTGCAGTCACACCAGCCCTCCACACCACACACATCCTGCTGCCCGGCATCCTGGAATCGCCGCCTGATGATTCCGAGCAGTGGCATATGGTGCGCAACTCTCCAACCCCATGACAGAAGCGTTCTGCTGGTAAAATGACACTGGTGCACTATGTCAAAGCCGCCTTTTGGTCATGGAACGTTAATGTGTAAATGTAAAGTTCAATTTTTCAAGGGTGTTGTCAGAACATTTTGGCAATTTCGACAATCTCATACGTTGTGGGAAAGCACCACCATGAAGAGACTTAAACCACATTAACTTGCAGTTCAGGTCCAGGTATACGCCACTGAATGCCGTATTCCTTAATTTGCAAGGCAAAAATCAAAATGCATTTTTAACACTATTCAATTTCATAGCCTTATTTGCAATCGGATGTACAACAATAGCTCGTATGCTAGGTACAGACATATTTTTTGTTGCCCTCAGTCAGGGAGCAGCTTGTTATACATCAGTAAATGCTGAATTGGGGAAATGGGATTAGGTTTAACGAGAAGAATGAGAATGTTATTCTTTCCATCCTTTATTGATCTGAAGTGCGGTGAACTTTATGACCAACATTTCTGTTAACCGATAATTATGACTGCATTAATTTCAAATTTTTAACTGGAACTGAGAAAATCTCACTCACCACTCAAAACTTTCTTTTCAAAGCCTTACCCAACTGCTTTATAAAAATGAACAAAATACCAGATCATATGCAAAAAAAAAAAAAAATAGACCGCCGATTACCCTCCCTTAGTAAAGTACCGACTGGTTCAGTCCCATGAGTCTTTGATGGCACAATAGCTCAACCCATATGTGCACTCCATGAGGTTTTACTGTCCCGACTGTTAGCCAGAAGAGCAGAAGTCATACTGCAAGGAAACTTCTATGCACGGATCAGTACACCATGATCAGACTGGCTGTAATTAAATCATGAATGGCTTCGGGTATCATCTGTCACCTTCCTCATGTTTTATATGCAGCCAGACATACCCTTCTCGCATTCTATAATTTCTTTAGCTGTATAGATCATCCCATCTCAAACAATTAAGCAATCTGTTGTCAGTGTTCAGTTTCATATGTATGTGTAATGGCTTTATTTATACGGTTAAAATCCAGCACTCCGATCCATAAGCAACTGTGCTCATTGTTAACCAGTTGTCTTCCTCAATGTGCAATATCTAAGGAACTGGATAGTTCTGTTCATGTCAGTTCATTGCAATATCTCTTGAACCGTTAGCTCAAGCTATTTGGCAATGCACCATGCTCAAAAATCATTTCTGTTTAGGGGGCTCCTGAGTGGCTCAGTTGGTAAGCATGCATATTTCACCCACAGGCTGACAATGACTGGAAACCCACAGTGGTGGAATAAACTGAATAAGGTGGTTTCATTCTGATGGACAAATGAGATAGGGGTGGCTAGGTTAGCCAGGGGCTCATCTGCTCTGTTACTCATCAGTGACCTCTGCTGGTCAACTGGGTACCTGCTTGTATAAAGCCACACATGAAGTGTCTTCCTCAGAGTCATGTCTACACAAGCTTGACATGGGGACTGCGGCATGTAAAGAAACTGTGGCAACATGTTTTGGAGGAGAACATGAGTTTGCCTAGCCCTCCAGGACGGATGGTAGGGGTTGCAGCGATGAGTGTGGCCTGTCTAAGACACAGCTGGGCATTCCAAACCGGGAGAAAATACAGAAAAAGCATTGGGCATTCCAAATAATACAAAAAATAATTTAAAGTGTATCAACACCAAGCATATCTCAATGTGCTGATTATATACTATTAAACAAAGTGACCCTCAGCTGTCACCCCATTTGAAAAAGGTACTGCTCAGTCAGGATATCAAATGAACTGGAGTGAAACTAATTTAATACTCCTCAATTCTGTGATGGAGAGATCTATTTTAATTATTCCGCCATTATTAAAACGTTATAAGTGCACAGGTACCGAAGTGCACTCGTCTATAAATTCCACCATAAGTAATTACTTTACTAAGATTAGATTTATAGATTCAGATGTTAATAGATGGGTTTGCTCTCCTAGTTCTATCCAAACTCATATTTCCAGAATAAAATTGAATATACATCCTTGGCCTAATTGTGCTCGGCTTCCTTCTCCTCATGAAGCAGGAATCTCAGATTTATCACACATCTCTTAATTTTGATAAGTACCCACTTCTAAAATATTTCTCTCGAACAGAACAACCTGTTGGCTTAACTAAACTTATGGCTTGGTTTTATTCATTTTCCCTCTTGTCTTAGGATTCTGGTTCTCTTGACATCCACTGCTGGGCAATCCATATTGAAGGATCTGCTATGTTCATGTATCACTATGAACAAATGCAGGATCCACTTTAGACCAATGACTTAAGCTTTAATTTCATGTTGACATAGAGTTGAAAAAAAAAAATTCTAAAACAAAATGTCAGTGTCATCTGTGTATTTTCTGTGTTGACACACTTCCCCCTACTTATTTGCACAATGTCACATGAAAAGAAACTACAGTTCAGAACACATTAGTGATCAGTATGGTCCTTGCACTCTCCTGAACCTAAAAGCTCATTATAACTTAGCAGGCTCCTCTATTTTGTCTATTTGCAATTCTGCGCCACATTACAAGCTTATGAGATACCCTGGGGATCTGGACTGACAACACACCCACCACACAATACATTAGATACGACCGGCAAGACGAAAGGGATTGTTTCATCTACTTATATTTTTTATCCTAAAAGCCTCTTACAAAACACTTTCACAAAATCTATGGAATATTGATTTAAATATTGTCAATGGGACATTCCCCCCTGAGCGGTATGGAAAAAAAATGGCTTCTGCCTCCCATAATCCCAACAACCAAGAGTTATTTTTACTCCTTCAATAGATTCTATCCAAGCCCACAAAGATCCCACCCCATGAAAATTATGGCATCTTCTTTATGTACAAATATGCAGTCAAATATCATGATACACACAGTATGTTCTGAGAATGCCCAAAAGTTGCTGACATCCTGTGCAATTCCCCAGGTACAATTCAGGGTGAGGATTTTTCATTCTCTAAAACACACTGAAATAAACCTAGATAGCAGGTCTCACAAAACAACAAGAAGAAGGTAAAAAAAAAAAAAAAAAAAACCCTGCCTTAAATTCTCTATCCTAGCATCACTGTTTTTTACTTGTCTTTACATTATCAAAAAAGTTGTCCATACATGCCCCCATGCCTATCATTCATGCTTTTACGCTTTGTGTGTGTGTGTGTGTGTGTGTGTGTGTTTACACATGTACATAGTTTTGATAACCATCAGGGAGAAGGATTAGTGAGAATACATTCTATTGTATATAGATGGATTTCAGATTTTACAATTTATGTAAAAATAAATGAATAAATAAAACATGAGTACTGAATGAGCAGGGAATTACCATGGTAACACAAAGACAGGGTTACACATTGCTTTGCTCCTACATACCTTTATTGGGCAAAGAGACAACGTTATGAATTGAGTGGATGTTAGTAACCCAAGAAAGGAACAGCAGAGGTTTTTAAAAATTGTATGTGTAAGTAATATTTATGAACATGTGCTGATTGAATCCAGGGGTATGTTTGGTAAGGCATCAATAAGGAATTATTTAAAACATAACTCAAATAAATGCAAGTTTAGCAAAAAAAAAAATGCATTCGATGAACTCTGCACTGAGAACTAGCAGGATGATCATCATCTTATTTTAGCAACAGGAGAAGCTTGACCAAACAAAAGTGACATGCTTGAAAGCACAGTCATTGTTAGAAAGACAGTCCCTTTGTCACCACTGTCTCTGACAGCCTGTTCAAAGTCAAAGCAAAAATAAAAAAATTGCAAATGATGGGGATGTAAGGGGAGGCTTTGTGAGACTCTAAGCAATTGTTACCATTTTTCTTGTTAGCCTGCAATTGTGTTTGATCCCACTGGAAATATGCACCCTTAGCATGGTTTTCATAAAGACAGATACAATTGTCATGTTCTCTTCATATGTGGTTTTGCCTCCTCCAGTTTTATAAAACTGCACAAGGAAGTAAATATGAGCTGTCCAAGAGAACACCTGAACATTTAACAAACATCAAATGAGTTTTCAATATATCTTTATATGGGTCACACACCACACACTGTTTAACATTACATTATTGGCATTTAGCAGATGCTCTTATCCATAGTGACTAACATCAATTACAGGTTTCAACAATATTATCCTTTATCCAGCTGGATATTTACTGAGACAATTGTGGGTTAAGTACCTTGCCCGGGGGTACAGCAGCAGTGCCCCTGTGGAGAATCGAACCGGCAACCTTTCTGTTACGAATCCTGCTCCTTACCACTATTCTACACTTCCACTCCGTTTTCTAAATCAGTGATAATTTTGCAGCTGTGAATGACATTTTCCAAAAACCTTTGGTCATGTCAATAATTTCCTTGTGAGGAAGCAGAATCCATTGCTTCCAATCGTCCTACTATACCAGTCCATGGATGCAGCCCAGCACTGGTTGTACAATGATACACAACACATGCACATATGCACAAACCAGAAGCACAAAAAGAGGCAAGTTACTTGCATACACTTGAAGTCAGAGCAAAGCCAAGTTTCCCCCAACACCATTACTAGCTTTGATCTGCATAAAGACCACATCAGCAATATTACAGTACAAACATTAGCATCCTTCTCTTTGCTCTTGTGCCAACCAAGTATAAAAAGGTCAGAGGAGAAACACATGTCATTTCCACTTGAAATGCTTTGAAAAATGTTTTCACCATTTAAGTTTGTCAACAGATAAGGTCTTTGACAAGAAGAGGAAGACTGAAGACAGCTTATTTTTTGAGTTATCTTGATCCAAACTAGGTCTCCTTTGGTACAGACTTAATCACTGCTAATCTTAAAGAAGGGCTTGTATTAAACAGAAAGTTCTTTTAGTAGCTGAGTTGAAACAGCTTCTAAGAAACATGTGGGTACTTTTTAAACCATAATTAACTTTGTGAGTTTGGGCTCCCCTGTACATAAAAAAGTTTGAAGAACTGCGACAACAACTACGTGCTACGGGTGCTGACTTTGATTGACCACAGTGCAGACATCGTGTTAGCAGATGTGTTCATGCCGTTTATATTCTCTTATTAATTCAATCATTACTACAAGGTGTGACCTATATTTATGAATGAGGAAACACTAAAAATGTATCAATACTGTTATATTAGTATTCAGTAACATTTAAGTATACCATTTAAAACATGATTTACATTTAAACCTATGTATGCTCACAAATATTTACAACATTAATAACCAATACAAAATAGGTATTTTGAACAAAACATAAATCATGTTATATAATCGATTGAAAGGCTCAAAAACATGAAAAATATGTTATTGGTATTTGTCAATATATGCAGCACAAGCATTAAAGTACATGTGTATTAATAAGCACAACAAGCTGAGAGGACGGTGCAGCTAATGGAATTACAGTAAGCACAAACAGCTCCAATTCCCCCAGAGTCACTTGAAAGCCCTTTCTACATCAACGTATGCGTTCCTGAGACCGCAACTGAAGCCTGAGCAATAGTCATTCTTCTTCTCTCAGAAGGTCACCCTGAGACAAGGCAGAACATGCATTTGCGGCCCCTCTCAGGAGTAAGAGATGCAAACTCTCAATTATTTTCATCCATCTAAGGCAGAACCTATAGTACAGCAACAAATCCTCATATAGGCTTAGCCATGTCCACATACCAGATGTTAATTCTTTGAACATCTTTCTTTCCAGATGTTCAACACCTTGCAGCATGGCTGTGTCGATCGAATTTCTTGTCTCTCCCTCCTTTTGATCAGGTCAGGTTTACACAATACCAGATTTTATATGGACCAAAGACAATTAAAAGGCATAAGAGGCATAGATAAAATGTGAACATACATATGCCAGACAAGATGGATATACATCCATTCTTAATTCCATTTTAGTATAAATGTAAATATTTCCATATATATGACATATTGGTAACCAAGTTTCATGTTCCTGTATGTGTGGCTCCATAAAATTTATCTTATAGCAACATATCCAGATAGGAGTGGAACCATAATCTCCTTTGGTGTGCTCTACACCTTTCCAATAAGGCCGATCACCAGGTTTTGTACATATACATCCCTTCATGACATTATACTATGTCCAATCCTCTAGACAACTTGAAACATGGTTCCTCCCCCTGCAACACTGCAGGACATACATGTTATCATAGACCAGAATTTGGTTGCTCCAAAATATGTATGAAAGGATTTTATTTTGCACAGTGCCAATAAAGTCTTTCTTGAATTACCTCTAATGTGCTTGGTAACAAGACCAACCTGTGGATACATTTATTTCATTGATTAGACTTTGGGCATGCTATCACTATCCCAAGTCCCAGGAGTCAACTTCTCTCTCCTACACAATTTGCACAGATCATACATCGAGTTAGTGTTTCTCCAAGAAGTAAACCATACTTACTTAATGGGTCGTTATCATATTACAATCATTCATCATATGAATCATGTAGATAACATATCAATTATGTCAATTGTTTGCATTTATACCATTGGAGCAAGTGGAAGTTTTTCCTCTGAGGTACTTTAATAGATGGGCTCGAATTTAAGTCTTTTTTTCCATTTGTTGAAATGTTATTGTTATTTCCTTCAAACAAGTATTAGTTTTGTGTCACGTTGGTGATAACTTTTAGGGATGTTTGTTGTCCGGATCCAATCAGTAAAACCACAACTCCATGCTTGTGTCTCCGGGAAAGCTTCCGGTAAAGATCAGATTTTTGAAAGGGTCCTCACAGTATTTGCGGATGTTTGACTGGCGGCGCTTTTCCCCGTGTGTGCCATTATGGAAATGGCGAGTGCATTTCAAACAGATCGATTTCCTCTGATGGCCCAAAACTACACGATATGCATGCAAAAAAGTTCCCTCCCCTCATCCTCACACACAAGTTTGCTCCACTCTAATGCTCCATCACCAGCATTTTAATCGCTTAAATGACTTCTGGCTCAGGGCAGCAGCTTATCTTGAACAATCTTGACCATTATCAACTATTTCCTTCAGTTTTTTTTTTTTTTTAAGTATTTGTTTGAGTTTTGAATGGAGACTATTTACCGAACAGGACTCCACTAAACTGAAAGCTCCATTTTGTGGAAGGCTCTGAAAGAACTTATAATGATAAAAACTTGGATAATTTCAACATTCTCATTAACCATACAGATACTATAAGACCACACAAATATTCTGAGTACATAACAGCGCCTGCTAAATGATAAATAATAATTCTGAGGTACACAACACATTGAAAAAATTTAACCTGCAATCACACAGATGAAACGGCAAAATCAGTGGTGACTTCACGATAGCTTTGCTGCTTAAACTCCCACTGAATTGAAACCATACAGATACTATAAGACCACACAAATATTCTGAGTACATAACAGCACCTGGTAAATGATAAATAATAATTCTGAGGTACACAACACATTGAAAAAATTTAACCTGCAATCACACAGATGACACGGCAAAATCAGTGGTGACTTCACGAGAGCTTTGCTGCTCAAACCCCCATTGAAATAAGCTGTTTCCGAAAAGAAACCGTATGTTTATCACTCTGAGTTGAGTAATCTACCCCACCTGTTAGCAAAAATTCATCTTATAGTGCTTTCTAGAAATGCACAACAAATTCCCTACAGCACACATTTCAGTATCCTGTTGACACATTTGTATGTCTGAAGTTGGAAGAACCATGATTACTACACTTGCAACAGATTTGAAAATGTCAAGTATTAAAAGCAGGAAGATCAGAGGACATACGCTTACCATAAAAATCAACAAAATAAATGAAAAACCAGTAGTGATCACAGAGCTGGTAATAAATCTACTGCACAGCAACATACTAAGTCATGATCTAGAGCACAGTGATCAATATTTTTCATTGTCTAAAACAAAAACAAAAAAAAAAAAAAAAAAAACTTGGCTTCAGAATTTGTATTTTCTAAGAAGACCTTTATCTGTTGTCTTAATCTAAGGTATCTGTGTTCCTATACAGGTAAAATATGACTGTCATTGAGAGGTATATTGAATAACCTTCATACTTCTTCATTAAGATGCTCATGGGAAATCTGCTTAACATGCCTTCCACACCAATGCCTGATTTTCACTGGGTTTCGGGGAGGAAAAAAAAAAACTTGTCGTGTTCCATTACAATCAATGCCATCTTCCACAGCACCCCTGCCGTCACCACCTGACTTTTTCCCTTCGCTGAGACGGTTTCTGTCCCGTCACATGCCGATTTGTATGCCACCGAGGCAGGAGCCCATCAGCAGCCTTGCAAAGCAACACACAAACCCACCCCAACTTACATGCACTACATAATTACAGACTGGAGGGACGAGTCAACAGTCTCAGTGGGTCAGTTATGGTTTTGGGGGAATGTATCCAAACAAAGGAATAGATACCATTTTGTTAGATATATACAGTTCTTTGAGGTGATATTTTCGTACAATAAATACTGATTTGAAGATTTGTGTATCATTCCTAAGATGTAGTAGGTTTCATATGTAGCGCACTGTTACATACACCTCAACATTCTACTCAGACCCATGACCTCCTACCTCAGGAATGACAGGCTCTTCAGACATTCAGCTCAACGAATCCTCGCACTCACATTCTGTATCACCTCCTTGCCTGTGGGAAGACATCATTATTTACTTTCTGAGAGTATTTCAGCAGTTCAGAATGGCACTGTTTCAGCATCTCAGGTGTGAGAGTGTCTCTGTGTGTTTTGTGAGCACGTGTGCATGTCTGTATGCGCATAAAAGGTAAACAGAAACGTGTACCACCTCCTATGTCTGTATGCGCATAAAAGGTAAACAGAAACGTGTACCACCTCCTATGTCTGTATGCGCATAAAAGGTAAACAGAAACGTGTACCACCTCCTATGTCTGTATGCGCATAAAAGGTAAACAGAAACGTGTACCACCTCCTATGTCTGTATGCGCATAAAAGGTAAACAGAAACGTGTACCACCTCCACGGCAGCGCAGAAATGTTCTCATTTTCAAAATGCATTTCACAATTAGGTGGAAATGGACCAGAACACTTCCAGAAGTAAATTATGAAATGGGAGGAATCGCCGAGGTTTGATTAATCTTGATGCACTCTCAGTGCTGAGCTAATGACTCAGCCACGAGAGTGCTCCTAACACGAGGCACTTCAAATGGAGCATCTGGCTGTGTTGGTGTGTTTTGCTGAGAAAAAATATTTGCGCGTATCTATGCCTGAGTGTCTAACACATGGAGACACATTTAGCGAGACGGCTCCCATTTTATCTTCTGATCTGGTATTCTGGCAAAAAACATTTCAGGCCTCTGCTTTCATTTGGAACCAGCTACTGTCTCTAGAGATCCAATTTACTGTTTTATGCATAACGACTATGCTGAATGCAATTTTCAGGTAAATGTGGAAATGGTTAGCCATTATTTCATTAGTAATACAAGGACCTTGCTTATCCAGAGGTATAGAAATACACTCTGACTGTATGCCTACTGTAGCTAGAGAAATTAATGCCTAAAAAAAAATACTACTGTAGCAACATGTTCACAAAAAAGAAAGAAGCCCCAGTCACACACTCACCCACAACTACATCATGTTAATTTTTTTTTTTTTTTTTTTTTTAACTGCAAGTTCACAGAAGGATGCTAGTGTATTTCGGCTACCATGCCATCATCAGTGCCTCAGGTGTAAAACAAGAGAAGAAAATGAAAACCAGTGCATGCATTACAGGCTTTAACTGTATACTGAATAAGTGTCAAGTTTTCCTAAATCACAACAATTATGGAAACATGAGTTCCAAATGTATCTGGAGTGGGACTCACTCATGCGAGTTTACTGAATGTGTCAATTGTATTGTCACGAGTGACTGTAATGGTGCTTTTTAATAAATCACAAATTGTTTCACTGCTGTTAAGAATTCTCGATCATTCGTCAGGAGGGATAAGCAATGAAATGGCTGACCACACAGAGAGCACCAATTAGCCTGCAATGTCAAACTGCCAGTGTTCTTCCCTTCAATCTCAGTGGTTACACCTGCAATAGGAATTGATGATGAGGGCCCTGTTCCAGCACTGCTCAGGCCTAGAGACCATCTCAAGGGGTGAGTAATTCTGTCTTTCCTCTGGGCAACTACAATAACATGGGTCTCAAGTTTGGCACTACTGATGGCAGGAAGCACAGGGCATATCACCCCCGTATAAAACATGTTCCTTTTTAAGTAGAGGAGAGCTGGGTCTGAATATGCAGAATCTGGGTCTCAAATGATGCTTGCAGTGGAATGCAAGAAGCCAGAGCCAAGACCCAGGAACGAGACACCTATTCTTGGCACACACTGCATAATATCAGCTGATGACATTGTCATCCAGGCTGGGCAAATGGAAAAAACTCAGCTCTGGGGGGTGAGGACGCATTCAGGAGTAATACATGCTCACTGATGCGGCTGCAAGTTTTTAAAGATAGTAGAAGACCAGAAAGAGATAAATAGGAGTTGAGAAGTGGCAACACTTTGTTGGTTGGTTTTACAGCATTTCCACGGTTGGAAGGAGAAGGCAGTGCGATGTATCAGAAACCTGCTGCCGTTACAAAGGAGTACAAGATCAGGAGACATTACTACAGCAAGCAGCTGAAAATGATACATTTTCTCCTCCACTCAAACATACAGTGTGAGGGCCATTTCCATTCAGAGCAGCAAGTGTGGCAGTACCAACAAGGAGTACACATGGGCATAATAAACTATACTACATATGTAATCCATATCTCGCAATTATAGCTATCATGCTGAGAACATGCTTGGGCGAACACCCCATTTATCTAGCTATACCAACATTCATTGTATACACACATTATATAAGAGTTTTGGTGAGCGTTATCTAAATGTGCAGTACAGGGATAAGACAATGTCCTTGTAAATGCTGTTGATTGATTTCACACTCCACGTTTTGTTCCAGGAAGATGCCATCCGTAGCATTGTTTATCCCCAGTTAAAGTGGCACAGTCACAATAAACTCCCAGTGCAAGGTCAACTTATACATAACCCTGACAAACTTACATTGTATGTTAAGTCTTCACCTGTAATATTCTGGGTGTCCTTTTTTTAACATAACAAGGTGTTGTTGTTGATGATGATTAGCATCTATGAGTTATCTGTAACTCTTAGGCACTGTAGCTAAGGGTCTTCCAATTCAACTGATCTATAACACTTGGCACTGAGTCAGTTTATCACGAGCAATCAGTAAAAAACTAAAACTAGTTGGGAAAAGGCTGTGGGTTCCAGGGCTGGTTGGTTCAATTAACATGGTAATTGGTTGACTATGGTGAGTAAATGCCTAGCCACAATGAAATCTTGCAGAAATTGCAGACTGACTTTGTGAATTAAAATGCCTTCAAATTAAAACTGATGCAATTCCGATTAATCCAGATCTTCATTTCCTTTGTGTGCATAATTTACATTTTAATGAATTGCAGAATTGCTCCACAAATTGACTAAATTAAATTGCCATGACTAAAACATGGTTGATTTTAGTTGAAAACAGAGGCTACTCAACTTTTAGGATTGTGTGAGTAACTCTAGGACCACTTGGTATTGCAGAAAGCATTACTGACAAAATTAGTTAGTGAATTATTTCATGAAAATGTGTTTAACAACGGACACTGTAAACATACCCTGCTAAGAAGTCTGTTCAAAAGCATTAGTCTCATAAAACATGGCTGACTGAAAACTTTTGATCATGTGTATAACAAAGCACATGATTCTCTTCCCCACTCACAGTCCACTGCAGTTGATAATAGCACAAAAGAAATTGAGTGCAGTCAACTTTAAGTTCAGAAATTAATTCAGGAATTGCTTGGAATGCAGGCCCTCAAACAAACAACGCCGACCTGTTGGAATGCATAACTTCAGTATTAAGTTGGTACATACTATTTATTTATTTATTTATTTATTTTTTTTTACAGAGAATAGCATAAATTATTTACAAAAGGTTGCACCAGCTATGCTTGAAAACCCAGGCCCACTGAGGCATACCTGAACCTTTCACATTCCTTCACTAAAGTCAGCCAGATCCCCAGCTTACCAGAAGTAAACAAACAAAAAAGTGTTATTCTTACTCTTCAACTTTACTCCAGGCAAAGCTCGTTAGCTGAGATTCCTGTCTTGTTCCAGTCATCTACATTCAGTTCCTCTGGTCTAAATCCAAAACCCTTCTGCAGCAAGTCTAAACATGACCTACATATCTGCTTGTCCTCACTGATCTGTGTCTTTGGTTTTCATCATATGTTTTCTGCCATGGACTGGTGTGTGCTTGGGACGACAGAGTTGACCTCAAGGCTCAAATCAGTGTTGGGCCTTTCAAAGCAAGAATGCTATGAAGGAAAGGTTCAAGCACTCAAACAAAGCATGTTCTTTACATTATTATGTTTTCAGTAATGTATTCCCATATGCCAGTTTCCCATATCGCTAGGGATTTCCAAGTGTCATCTGGCTAAATGATGCCAATGAAATGACCAATTGCTTTGCTACTTTAAATTACTCACACATATCTGAACAGAACTCATCTACACTGCTACCCACTTTCCCCATTTGCATACAATGAAGTACATGAATATACATTATATGTGTAAATCCAGGGCATGCCAAATGAGCCTTAAGTTTTTCCATATGCAAAATTGCAACGGAGTAAACGAACCAATTACCGAGCAGCCCGACGTTGTTACCATGCAACATTTTCTTTCTTTTTTTCTTTTTCTTCTTGAAATTTCCCCAAAATCGTCTTATTTCCAACCACAAGTTAATAAAGTCTTTCAAGTATTGTTATTAAGAGAAGAGCACCATCAAAGACATCACTGATAGGTTAGTTAGGGTAGAATAAGTGGCTGCATTGGAAAAGAGGTCACCTTGGAGGTAGGAAAGTGATCAATATGAGTTTGAACCTCCTGTTGGGAATTTCTGTCTTAATACAGTGTATCAGCATGTTTTTGAATTAAGAGGAATGAATAAACATTGAGTTTAAAATAGTCTTAATTGATAAAATTGATAAAATTAAATTCAGTACTACATTCAGTGTTAGCACCTCTACCTACAACGGCAAACAGCTTAATGAAATCAAATTTTAGAAGTAGTAACAGTAGTTTGCAAGTAGGAATTCTAAGGATAATTAATTGATACAGGTAACCCACAAATCATCCACACTGAGTTGCTTCATTGCAACTAAAATATATTCAAAACCTGGTTTCAGTCGATGCAAATTTAGATAAGATTACAGCATGAACAGCTTTGATACCTGCAGGCTTTCATATTGTGTCCTGTAAAGTACAGTTACTGTATGTAGTTATGCTGTGTATTTTTTCTGCCCATTCCCAGAGGTGCTTCCAGGCTCTGATTCCATTAAAGTATTTTGATGTAGCACTACAACAAAATATATAAATACAAAATATATAGCATACATCAGATGTATACAACACGTTTAGTTCTGTTAAATCTGAGTTTAGCTTAATGTGATGATTTTAGAAGTAGACATTAGAAGTAGATATGATAAGTATACAAACAAACATATATTGAAAATCATCAAGGATAACACAATAAAGCCATAAGACTTTTTCCATTGTAGTCCTTGATGTTGAGGGGAAAAAAAGCAAAAGGCAAGAGACATGCAAGACAGTGACAGAGATGCCAGAAGGCATATTCTGGCATCCAACACAGCAATGAAATATATCTGCCCTATTCATATCAATTTCATACACCATTTCCATCCCCCCCAACCCAACAAATGACAGCATAGGGGAAAACAAACCATAATCAGTGATTCCCATGGAGCAGGAAACCCTAGGTAACCCCTAGTTAACCCTAAGTTACCTAGTCCCTACACTATGAAGGCACTTTTAAGGTGACTAAACTTCACCTGCTAGTTACTAATTTTAAATTCTTTGGAGAAGTATTTCATAACAGTTGTGTGAAAAAGTCTCCTTTCCCTTAGTGCTCTTGAATCTACAGAGCATAAAATCAGTTGTGCTCCCTCTGGTGGAATAGTGATGATGGTCTTTAAGCAACTAGTTAGAGGTATTTTAGTGTATCTCCATACACTATTCTGTAGATAAGACACAATTTGATCTCAGACACCATCATCGACTGTGAGCCACGTAACACTCATGAGAGGGCTCAAAGGTGAGTGCGAACAGGAAGTGTAAGCACTATTGTAGCCAACTTATTCTGAGAAGTTTGCAACTTATTTTTTTATTGTCTTGGGCATACCACTATACCATGAGGACAAGACAATCAAAATAACACTGAATAAGAGTGCCTCCTAATGCCTTCCTGTTGAGGAGTCTAGAGATTCTAGCAAGGAATCAGATTCTCTGGTTCACCTTAGTCAGAACTTGTTGAGCCATGTCTTGCCATGAATAATCATCCCAGATATATAACTGTCACCTTGACCATGACCACTGTGTCACCCACCTCAACCTTGAAGTCAAGGGATATTCTCAGTTTTGCTTTTATCCCAAACAGTATGGCTTCAGTCACACCTATATGCTAACATTTAGAAGTTCAGCAAGAGTGTTTTTCTGCTACCTCCTTTCCTTGTGTGGCATCAGCAGCGCAGAGTCATTTGTGTAAAGAAACAGATCACATGTACAGACTGACTTTATATTATTAATATACAACAAGAGTGGTCCAAGCACACTTCCATGAGGGACCCCACAGTTCATAACTTTAAGTTATGATAATGTCCCCCAATATCCACCATCTGCTGGTCACCTGTCAAGTAAGAACTAACCCCACTAACAGCAACATTGCTAAAAACACATGGCTCTTAGCTTGGTCAAGAGTAAAGCTTTTTTTACAGTGTCAAAAGCCTTCTGAAGATCTAGCATTACAATGCCACATGGTGAGTCTCTTTCAATATATGATAAGTTTTATATAAAAGTTGAGTGTCAGTAGGATGAGACTTCCAGAAGACATATTTCCATATATTTCAGAAGTTACAAGAGAGGAACTGAATACATAAATTTAAAGAAAATAACTATGGCAACAACTTTCCACAGCCCTTCTAGTATCCCCTGGTGGCCCCGACTTTGAAAACCACTGATGTATATGACCATCAACCTACTTATTTGGCAGAGGCAATGGATTATCAGACAACCTTTGATGGATCAGTTTGATTACTGTTAAATGTCTATGTTGGACTTTGTTATTCAACATCTAAAAAACTCTTGGTAAACCTGACTACATATAGCAATTTGGCATAAAAATCAATTATTGTCTACTAAAACTGTGAAGGGTTAATTTTTTATGGTGTCCAAAAAATAAAAGCATAATTTTTGTCAAAGCCCTCTTGCAGTAATGTAAATGAACTTGAAACAAAATAGACTGACTGTAGTATAATATGCCCATGACTCTTTGTAATTAAATGCCTTGGGTGCCTGCTTTATGAGGTTAAAATTAAAGATCAAAAACAATATTTTTGAGCTGCTGACAATGTTAACCTCATTTTCTATCATTTTCCATGATAAACAAGTGTACCAATTTAACTGATTCACCAATCAACAGCTGAACTATTTCTTTACTTAAGAGTACCTAATGAGGTGAGACTGTATTATCCTGCATTACCTGCATAACCTTAGTGCCCTTCAAGTGAAAATAATTATGCTAAAAAAGATCCGTACAAAATTAAGCTACAAAAATTAGTATACAATCAAGATAAACCAATAGTTAGCACCTAAGGAATGCAGACCCTAAGTGAAAAGAAGATAATGACATTAAACAACTGCAAGCTTAACATTTCAGCTTCTCAGTACAAATTTGTTTGGTATATGCAGTTCACTATAAAGGTATTCATAATATAGGATTGCAACGCAACACAACCATGATATGACACAAAAAATGACAATTTTTTTCCTGTATATAGTGCAGTGCATAATACAACTGCACTAAGCAAAATATCGACTGGTAAATCAGTGTCTTGTCACTCAGGTGCAAGGCTCTGTCAGTCACTAACAAATGTACACTGATGTGCCAAAACATTATGAACACTCACAGGTGAACCAAATAACGCTGATCATCTCCGAACAAGGGCACATGTCAAGGTCTGGGTAGATTAGATGGTAAGCGAACAATCAGTTCTCATAGTCAATGTGTTGGATGCAGTAAAATGGGCAGGAGAAAAGACCTGAGCAATTTTGACAAGGGCAAAATTGTTATGGCTAGATGACTGGGTCAGAGCATCTCTGAAACAGCAAGGCTTGTTGGGTACTCCTATTCAGCAGTGGTTAGTACTACCGACAGTGGTCCGAGGAGGGACAAACCACAAACCGGTGGCAGGGATGTTGGGCGTCCAAGGATCATCGATGCGCAAGGGCAGCGAAGACCATCCCGTCTGTTCTGAACCGAACAGAAGGTCTACTGTGGCACAAGTCACAGAAAATTGTAATGACGGTTACGGGAGGAATGTGTCACAACACACAGTGCCTCACACCCTGCTGCGTATGGGCCTGCGTAGCCGCAGACCAGTCAGAGTGCCCATGATGACCCCTGTCCACCTTCGAAAGCACCTACAACGGGCACGCAAACGTCGGAACTGCACCTTGGAGCAGTGGAAGAAGGTCGCCTGGTCCGATGAGTCTGTGTATGTGTGCGCCGTTTACCTGGGGAACTGATGGCACTAGGATGCACTGTAGGAAGACAACAAGCTGGTGGAGAGAGTGTGATGCTCTGGGCAATGTTCTGCTGGGAAACCCTGGGTCCGGCCATTCATGTGGACGTCAATTTGACACGTGCCATCTATCTAAACATCGTTGCAGACCAGGTACACCCCTTCATGGCAATGGTATTCCCTGATGGCATGGCCTCTTTCAGCAGGATCATGTTTAGTATTATTATTTTTGTTACTTTAACCTGTCATGGGTTTGGGTGCATAAAACACCATCACGGCATCACCAAACTTTTATTCGCATCAGCCCCCCCCCCCAATTGCCTCTCAGCTATTTTATAACACATACTATCAAAATCAGATAAATAAAGCTTCTACAAATAGCAAAAAAAAAAGCTAGGGGAAATCTTGAGGGACATTATGCATATGCACAGAGGAAGCAATTTCTCTCTCTTTTAGTGAAACTGAAAACACATTCCTCAAAGTCAGAGTTCATCAGGTGAACACTGAGGAGCTTGAAAAGCTTCTGTTATCTGAATCGAAAATCCCCATGCATGGAAAGTGTGAGTGGTGAAGTATTAGCCGCAGATCAGGTCTGTGTGTATCCAGGGCACATTTCAGTGGATGTTTGTTAAGCAGTGCTTGTCAAAAGTAATTTGTCTCCCCAAAAGTAGTAAAAGCTGCTCACATTTGTTCTAGGGTTGACCCATATGTTTACTTTCCCTGTTTGGAGAGGAACACCAGATGTAGATTTGTTTGCTACTAACAGGTTATACACAGCCTTTTTAGCATTTGAGCACTGTCCCAAATGACAGACAAATAAATTAGCATAGCTTCACATGTAATTGATCACATTTTCTTACTCAGCAAGTGATACTGCTACTGCTGAAAGTCATTCATCAAATACAAATACACAACGTGTTTGTTTCAAAATGAATTTCAAAGAATTCATCTTAGGCAATTGTGGTAAATCAGACTAAATTTAATAATCTCTGTTAGTGTTTTGGAGGGATTAGATTTTCCTTTACTATGGTCAGCATGCAAAGTACATGCACTGCTGGTGCCCTGATGTTTTTATCCAATGTAATGTGATTAGGAGCCTACAGAAGTTGTAAAATTCTGTAGTTGTAAAATACAGCGGTGTTTTAGAATGACTCGCGTGAATCTTATCGGCCAACAGCGGGTATTTAAAGATGCAGAGCAAATGGTCACATCTGCTTACATTACTGTTGTTAGTCTCCAGAAGACTATCTATCTGCACATTGGGCTCTATCATTTTCCATTATAACAGTGCTTGGTTCATGAGCTTGGTTTATGATGCTATACCACGGGCTGTTATTTTTTTTTTTTTTACTTTTTCTGAAAAGTGTGGTGGTGGATGACAAAATCAACTGGTTTGTGTAACATCACATCTTACAATGACACATTTTCAAGACTCCAATTCATCACAAACTTGACACTTTGTGTTCTAGCTATTGGGCTAACTATGGACACTGAAAAGCTTTTGGTTTCTGCTGCTCCACATCAGCAAAACATCAATGTTATGCATCAAAAACAGACCCAATTTTGGGATAGGTGCAAGTGATTCTGAAGGTAGCTAAATAATAATAAACCAGAGTTTCCATGAGAACTAAGAGAACCTATAAAATAAGTGTAAGTCCCTCTACATGTTATACAGCTGGATATTTACTGAGATAATTCAGGTAAAGTGCCTTCCCGAGGGTACAACAGCAGCCAAATGTTGGGGTATAAACCCCCTCCACATCACAATGTTTCCCAATGTAATTTTCTTGTTAGAACTGACACCTGCTCCACATTAGATACCTGACCTAAAATCTCCAAGAACAAAACCCCTATTTTGGCATGAAAGAATAAATGCCTGCCACCTCTTTACACAAATACTGTATCCTCCATCCTTATATCATCACCACATAAATGTAGACCCAGTAGGCAAAAAATATGATCTCTCCTTAATGACCCATTACTTACCCATCTTCCTCCTTGTATTCAGGCATGTGCAACGCAAGATGACACTATGAGACAGACTAATCAATAACTCATTTCATACAGTATAACTTTTTAAAATCATAATCATAATTGGCACTGCAAAACTGTGCTGTGTGTCAGGCTCCAGGGATCAGAAGCAGAGAGTGAAATATGGGTAAGCAATAAATCTGCCTCGAAAGCTTGTCTTATACATTTCATATTGCTCACAATGTGGTGATTGATTTGTTAAAATCAATCAGAGCAGCAGTATGGTGTAGTGGTGTGGAGCAGGGCTGATAACCAAAAGGTTGCTGGTTCTATTCCCTGCAAGGGAACTGCTGCCGTCTCCTTGGCCAGGTACTCATTGAATTGCCTCAGTAAATATATAGCAGTATAAAAAGATAAAATTGTAACCTGTATATAAGGCAGTCTGGATAAAAGCATCTGGTAAATGACTGTAATGCAATGTTAAAGCAGATCTTTAAAATACAGAATGTAGAAGAAAGAGTGAGAGCATATATACTGCCAACCCGCCCACCACACTAACCACCCTCCAAACAAGACCCTGATGACTACATAAACAACGCAAACCAACGCACACACATAAAAGTAGGAAGTGCAGCATTGCCACATGAGGACTGCTTCTTTATAAAATGAGTTGTAATGCCCTGTCAGACCTACAGAGGGCGCTGTTAGGGGAGACTGCTGAAATCTCCCTCATACTGTAAAACTTTCAATGAACACCAAGTCTCAGATAATAACCATTGTATTCTAAAAGTTGGGCGCATTTCATATTCTAGTAAATAAACACCAGTCTCCAAAAAATGCACTCAGCTGTTAAAGCAAAATAAACACCGGGGCCACTACTGGAAATTTGACAGTACTGTAATAGAATAGAATAGGTAAGCATTGCTGTGGGGTCTTTGGAAAAGTGTTGCAAAGGCCACCATGGGAATGACACATCATGGCTTTGCTTACTCAACATCTGGGAGTCCTTGGAGCTCCAAACAAGGATATAAAGCTCATTTATATGTATTATATATCTGTATATTATTAGACAAATGACTCATGTTGGAAAATCAATGTGAAAGAATATGCACTTTAATTTGTTTAGCAAGACAAGCACTAATAGTAATATTAACAATAGCTACAATGTAACCATAACTTCTCGGTTACATAATTAACTAACCGTAAACAAATTATTTTCATGTGTAACAATAAATCCATAATATACATAAACAAAACCCTATGCAATTTTACATGCATTCCTCACATAATACATTCAATACATGCATTCTATCCACATAATTATATGTTGCTGATAAAGACACTAGGACCCAAACTCTTAACACTAGTTTATTAGTATTTACATAGTATATAACTGGGTTGCTTTCTAAGTAATCTAGTCTGATAAACAATGAAATATGAAGGAGTGTCTAAGAAACACATATCCTGAATAACAATCCCACCATATGAGATTAATACATACAATTTATAATACATACTAAAGTGAAACTGTGTCCTCTTCTAATAAATAGCATTTTTTTACTTTTTGTTTACAATTGTATTTTAAAATGATGAACATTTAAGTTGCACAGCACCCACCTCCCAGCCAACCATAGGATGGTCATTTCAATGCCACACACTCCTTAGTCAGGGACTGAAAAAAATGGAAGCTGTGTCTAAATTTATATAGGTAAATCTATATAGTACATTTTCCCCCCTTCCAAATGATTTTATTGCTGTCATGATTATGCATCTCTTTCATGACTATGCAACTCACTCATAAGTCATTCTAATGTAAATAATTACACTTGCCAGGATTCAAAGACTATTTTTGATCATATGATGTTCCTAACTTAACAGTAAGTCAAGTCAAATAATGTCAGAATTCAGAACGATTATTCAAACCACTAAGTAGCTCATTGAAAGGAACTGCACTACATTTTACTGTAGGATTGTCCTACTGTGGTAGGGCAAAACCCATCTGGACTAATTTGAATTCTGAACATGAATTAAATTGGATCTCATAGATTGCATTAGCTGTCAAGATTGCTTTCAATTTTGTATTTGCGTGCAGACTCTTCTGACAGCGCCCCACGTCCCCATATCAGCCCAATTGAGGGTAGTCTAAAGAAGCCTTATCTGTAGCTGTGCACCGCTGACATATTCCCTAAAATAATTATGAGGTCCAGCAATGCAGAACACTTCATAAATTAGTTGGAGGGTCACAGATGCACTCAACTTGACAATAACTGAACAGGCAACAGGACTGAACAATATCATCCATGACTAAAAAGTGATCTTAAAGTCTAATGTTGGTGATGAAAATAAATATCAAAGTCTGTCAGTCTTATAGCTGTGAGCAGAAATTATAGGGAAGTCCATGCAGAAATGTTTCGACAAAAACATTGTGGACACGTTTCTTTAAGTATTAAACATATATTACATTTTTTGTCTTTGTGCCACACCTGAAAACATGGCAAATTCCATGATGATGGGTTTGACCTGCTGACCTTGTTCATGTAAAGACCGTGTTCAATCAACTGCATAACCAAACGGAGTACACTGGATATTCATCCAGAACCAGTTTGTGTTGAGGAACTGAAGTCCAGGTATTACTGCGAACAAATCACGGCCAACAACCAAACTGACCAGTCACAAATAAAGTAAGAGAAAGTATAAAACAATCTACAATGGCTTAATAAAACAAAGTGCAGTTACTTCTGACCTGTTAAATATTGGCACAATTTGCTTTTTATTTTATATTTTTGCATATTCCCCCTTTTCCACTCACTCAAAGTCACCATCAGCCAGAGCTTGGGGCAAGGCAAATACATATGTATGCCTACCATGACTATTTTACACACTACAAGTTCTACAATGCACCAGGAGGCAGAGGCCTACAGCACAATAGGTGCATCACCCTGATGCTCTCTGAGTAACTTACAGGTGCTCATATGAGTCTCAGGGTGCCAAGGTCGGTGTGATGAGGATACCCCTGTGTATCTGGCTGCCAGGCATTATTGGCAAAAGATGCAGCCAAGATTAAACCTGGGGTGTAGTGTCTTACCACCTCAATGCCCTGGCAAATGAAAGCTACCCTTGTTTTCAATTATGTGCAGTTGCAAAATTTTTGGACTAACCCATGAGTTTTGTGAGTTAAAAAAAAAATCATAACATTGTCACACCATGGCAACAGAATCATGGCACACAGTTCTTTTGTCCAATAGCCCTCTATAAAACTTCAAGGTTACATGCAATTCAAAAAGAAATAAGAGGATCTACAGCCTTTCAACTACGCCTGTAACTTGATCGGTCATAACATCAATATTGCTTTACAAACAATGTATTGTTTACCAGGGTGTATTCTCATATATAGCTCATGTAGCCATGTAGGAAGTAAGAATGGCATGACACTCTTTCTTCAATGTTTCAACTTTCTCGCCTTTTTCAACTTTGGTCTCTTAAAACATTTTCTTTGTCTGGGAAATTACATTTTCTAATGAAAGATCACGTCTCTCTTCAGAACAAGAATACCTGCTGGAGGTACTGGGCGCTGTGACAGACACAAAAAAGGAAAATGCAGCAATGACAGAATCAGCCATACCATTCTGTTCATTTTTCTTAACCAACAGGAAACCTCATTCTTCCCCTACAGCTCTCGCATGAGCAGTATCCAACACATGCCGGGACACAAGCAAGGCAAACGCCGCACTGAGAGAGAGAGAGGCACGATGGTGCAACATACTGAGCCATTTCCATACAATCTGACAAGCTCTGGCATCATCCTGGATGGTTCATTGCACTGTATGGGGAAACATGGCGTTTCAATTGCACAACATTGATGATCTTACTGCTGCAATTATGAGCACTCACACTCTGCTTTCTGTGGGTGAAAATTGTAATTGTGTTTTTGTGGATGCAGGGACAAATGGCAGGGTGTGCGGGTCTGCCAGACACTGCAAGATGGCTGCAAATTTCCACAGCTGCCCTTTCCACCGCCCAGTCCCCCAGCACAGAGCAAACCTGTACCAGACTTTGCAGTGCCGGATTAAATTATTTGGCTGGAAAAACAGCTTCTGATAGCCAAACCCAATGTTTCAGATCAACCAGGTGAATGAAGTGCAGGTGTGCGTTTTCTGACAAATGAATTCTGCTCTTCATTTTCTCTGCGTGAAAAAAAAAATCTCTAATGTTCTTTTATGTATCCCTCAAACTTTTGACAGGAAGATGTTGTTCTGAGGCCTTTTGGTTGTGGCAACCTTCCGTTATACAGCTTTCTTGCTCCTAACAGCTGAGGCAAACTGGAGCTAGGCACTCTTCCCTCCAGACCATGCAAAATGTAATGGCATTGTGCTGCAGGAGGTTCTGTCCTTTAAACCAACATCCTGACTGACTTTGGCCATTAAAGATGCGCATTTGATTGGCTGCATATCCCTATGCATTCCTCATTTTTCCAGGTTATCGTTGTAAATGAAACAGAGTTCTGTGTTGACCTTCCTGGTTAAATAAAGGTTAAATAAATCATCAAAAGACAGCCCAGGAATACGGTATGCGTGTCTTGTACTGGGCTTTTGATTAAGGCTTCTGCTTGTCATTTTTATGGGCTCATGAGAGATTGCATCATTAGATGTTTTGTTCTTGTTATGCTCATATTCAGATCTCTGAAAACAGGAACCGGAGGTAGATGCGGAGTCTTTGAAGCCTGCTGCTTTCAGAATCAAGGTTTTGATTTGGCTCGGCTTGAGATGGAACCACATATAGTCTGCGCTGATATAGTCTTAGATACTGCAATATTAATGTTAGATATAGACCGTATGTCACTGCAGTGGATCTTGTGGAAACTGATATTATGGAATGAATTTCCACCTAATTTTGTGTATAAACAAAGGCCAATTAGTCTGTTTATACAACCATAGGCTCCAAGCTTCCTTTGTCCCAAGTCTTGTATCCCACTAAGGTTTTGCTCAGTGATTTGTCAATGGTGATGTACTGATAGTTAAAATACAGGGAGAAAAAGTCTATGTTTCCACTGGTTTTACAGGACTCCCTTGAAAATGAGATGTCTCATCTCAAGGAGTTTGTCCTATTTATAAATGTATTATAATTTTAATAATGATATCCTTCCACATTTCTTGTTACTTAGTGTTGCATGCTTCATAACATCATGAGAGTTCATATATTTGTGAAGGTCAAACAAATCAGCGACAAAGCCAGACATGCAAGACAGCAGTTGCGATGGGGTAGGTGAATTATTTATATCAGGTGCTGGTGAATCATTATCATTATAATTATTATTATTATTAGGCATACTAAAAATAGGCGGGATGCAATTGACTCTAACACAATGCCTTCCTTGTTGTCTCCTATGCATGGAGCATCCTTCATCTAAAGGAACACACAAGTGGAAAAGTGAGGTACATCTCCAGGATAAGGACTATTTACATTGCAAATAAGAATCACAAGAGCACAGAAACACTGACGAAATATGTATCCATGCTATTTAAGTACTTAGATGCACAGTATCTGACAGATATGTGCATAGTGAACGTGGCACCCAGCTTTTTGTTGTGCAACTGGTGTTCTGTGGCTGCGCAATAAGAATCCTATCTTTAGTTGGATGAAATGACAGGTTATGATGATGATGATGATGATGATGAATATTTACAACACTGAGAAAAAAAAATCCTGTTCATCAGACTTAGAACTGGTACACTGACCTGTGGAAAATGCCTTGCAGCAAAATAAAACTCTTGCTTCTCGAGCAAGGTCTGCTGTGAGTCTTGCCCCCTATATAATTTGTAGCGCTTTCTATTTATTTTCTCCTGTTCATTCTCGGTATCTCTTCTTTATCAAAACCATGATATTGCATTGGACCCACTCCCTCATAGGAAATGTTAACCATATACCTGAACAGAGAAGTGAATTATTATTATACGGACAAATATGGATTTATTGTTTATTGTTAAACATGTCATTCATGCTGTATTTTACTTTAGAAAATAAGTTATTAAATTGAAGCCATCTGCAAATCTTCAGCAATTACAAAAATAAGACTGAAACCACAGCACTAAAAACAAAGATTGGACATCTCTCAGATCTTACTTTGCATTCTACTTGCAGCGAGGATGTATCTGAAATCAGATTATGCAAATGCATAACTGGTGCAATATTTGCTGGTGCGCTCTTTGCATCTTACAGGGGAAAAAAGTGTGGACTTTTCAGAGGTAATTGGCTTTCAAGTGGACGGTGCAAAAGGGGTAATGTGGAGAATTTTAATGGAGAAAACAGCTGAAGCAGAGACTCCTAATGCAGAACAAACTTTTTTTTTTCTTGATCTTTGCAATTTATTAGATGTGCTCTGTGCCGAGCACCTTCAAAGTCCCGATTCAGATTAAGATTCAGTTCTTCGCCTTTAATACTTGGAAAGCAAACAAGTGTGATAGAGGCCCATCTGAAACATAAATAAACAATCTGAAAGGGCAAGGATCTGAAGAGACATATTCCAGGGCGCATGTGATTAGGCTTAGGAAAATTCCAGAACTTCAAAAAAAGAACAGGTTTTCCTGATCAAGCAAGCTATATACTGTATGTAATAATTAATATGGGCAGATTGGCACATGGAATTTCAGAGACACCGGTCACTGCTTCCCAGTAGTCTCTGGACAGAAGTTCAGTAAATTAGCTGTTGTTAGTGAACACTTATCTGATTCCAGCATAAACTCATGAATCTCCTCCATTATCCTCCAGTCTGAATGTGAACAGTGCTAGCAGCTGTGGTTTGTCCTCAAGACAATAATGTGCCTTTTTAGCATGTCACCTGTGTTTCATGTAGAACACAAACGGTATGTTTGTTTCATGTGATAACCTGGTAAAGAAACAGTACTAACTAAGAATATATACTGTACATAACACTTAGTCCATCTAAATGCTGGTAGATCTGGTGGCAAAGTTTGCTAAATTGTAACTTTGTCACACTGACAGAATGTGGTCAGGTCCAAGTTTAGCATGTCGTTGGTGCAATTTAAAATATGATTAAATTTAGGGGAAATATATAGTTATAGCTCAGCCTATGAAGCTACAGCAACATTTTAATACATTTTACTTGCTGTATAAATACTGGCCTAAATTCACAATCAAGTTCCAATGCCTTCAGTAGAATGAAAACATTTAAATGTTTTAATGTTTAATGTTTTAATTCAGCAATGGATGAAGGTTTCATTTCCTACAGGGTAGGCACTCTGTAAATTAACTATTGTTAGTCAATACTTACCAGCTAATTCAAACATAAACTCATGAATATCATCCATTTGTTTGCATTTTGAAAGGGAACATTGCACAATTTGGATAAAAAATATTTCTTATCAGCAGCACAGTGTTTGCAAATATATGTAAACATTATTATTCATTTATTTTCATCTTTCTGATTAATTTATGACACAAAATTGAGAAAAAAAAATCTGAGAAAAAAATAGCTTTTAGAGCAAGTGAAGCCAAAGAAAAGCTGCCAATTTTCAAATATTTCTTTGGAATAAAAAATGTCCCCCAGGGATGAAACAAGACCTCTGTGGCCCAGAGGAATTGCTTGACTGAATTCCTATGGTTACACACGAAATCAGCCGTCTGTACAGGTCCTTCAATTTCTCTACTGACTGAGCAGCTATTCCTATTAATAATGCTACTGGGTGGCCTCGCTTGGCTGTATCTGAAATATACATGGCGAGCAAAGAGTGCTTCAGTGTGTTCAGTTCCCATTCCATTGTCTTATTATAAACCACTGAGTGGCCTCTGGAGATGTTCCAGGAACCAGAGGTCAGCTGTCTGACCGCGCATGGATTCATTTGCCCGCAGGAGACAAAAAAAAATTGCAGGTCTTTGAAAAACGGAAGAGAATGCGTATGCGATTATTTTCAACTTGCTTCATCACAGCACTTTGACAGGTAAGCGACTGAAGGGATGCGTCTTTTTCAGTGTTCTCCCACACAATTGTTCATCTCTCCCAGTGAATCAAAACAGACTGCTTTGCCTGACAAGAGTACCAAGACAATCACGTATATTTAATAGGTAAGAAACAGTATACTTACAGTTATAGTTTGAGAATGTCCAGATGAAATAAGCATCCGTCCACCATAAAAGCTACTGCAGAATTGGATTATATTTGGCTAAGTGAGCTACTGAGTAGCTGGTCCAGTGGAAGCAAGGTCCCTTTACTGTTAGGCATACTCCTACAGACAGGCCTTTATCATGACACTACCATGGTCAGAATGTAAACTGGCCAAACTATTTTGTGTATACAAGTATTAAAGATTAAATGCCCGCTGAACACCTCTAGATGAAAATCCTACAAACAGCATCTCAGTGTTTCATTTTCCAAACACGCGTGGGAACACACATGATCCTGGTTATGGCTACCCTCATTTTGGTCAGTGAAAAAAAAAAAGAGATCAAACTGTAATCCTCAAGGTGGAAAGCCCTTTCCAAGGGGTTTAATATCATAGACTGATGATAGACTGTATTTGCTTTCCTGTCGTGTATTTATCTTGACTGATCCTGATAAGGCTACATTAGCATTGAGGGAGTTGTGAATTCAAAGGAAAAGTGTTGAATGGCTTAAAAAAAACTACCAGCCTATGCAGTTAATTCTTGATCTCCAGGGTCTGCATGCGAAGAAGGGCTTAACGAGGGTGGAGCGTCAAACTGAAAGCAGTGCACAGAATCACAGCATCTGAAGAAATATTTGTGTTTTACAACAGTGTTCTGCTGCAAAATGACATTAAAAAGAAACCTATTCAAAGGCTGTAGACCAGTGTTACTCAATCCTACTCCTGGAGCCCCCCTGTCCTACATATCTTCTATCTATCCTTACTCCAAACACATCTGATTGAAATTAGTGATTAAATCAGGTGTGCTCAGCTAGTCAAAAGTGCCACTGATGAGTTCAGTCAGGTAGGTAGAGCAGGGAAAGATGGAAAACATGCAGAGCAGGGGGGCCCCAGGAGCAGGATTGAGAATCAGTGCTGGTGACTGTACTGCTGCTTATAATTTGCAACTTTGGCTCACTTTTCTATTTTCCTGGCTCAACAGCAACTATCAAATTTGGAGGGACAAAATCAATGAAGGACCACAGAAAACATGAGGACCCATCCCTCTTAAAACACAGTTTTGGTGACTACTTTTCATGTGTGATAATTTACAACATGCAGCCGTTGTTAGATCAAATAAGGAAATGTTTCCTCCCATGCCGCTGTTTTTTTTTTTCAGAGGAACAAATGTACCTGCAGTTTGTGTGCGAGTAACGTTTAACTGCCATTGTAGTGGTCCACAAAAGCTTGTTCCCTGAATAAAGGGTGACCTATGAAAGTAATTACAACACTATTAACACAACTTCATGCAACATTGATCACAGGACCGAATGTATCCATTCTTTTTTGTTGAGTGAGAAATTTATTTCAAAACTGCAATGAAATATCGTAATCATCACTTCACAGAACGTGTGTGGGTTTATATGAAATACATGTTTCGCCTCCTAGGACAAGTTATTTATGCAAATTATGCAAGGCATTTGCTGAGATCACTTCCCTTGTAAATACTGCATTCATCATTGATGTTATTTTGATAGCATCGATAAACACCAATCACTGGACTGACATTGTAAGCTTCGTGCTTTTCACAGCCTCTCTGCACTACTATTCACCGGATATGCTGTCAGTCACGGCCAGCCTGTCCAATCAAGTGTTCCACAAACTACTCAACATAAAAGCCAAGAGCTGCATCACAATAGCTGAGAGAAAATTCAGAAATAGAGTTGGCCCGAGTGTTACGCAAAGGGTTTTATTTTCACCTGCATGTCATCCCATGCTCAGCCTTCATAATAAGTCATTTGGTAATCAAAAGGCTTTAATTGCTTCCATTGTACAAATTGCTGTTAATTAATTTCATATTTAAATTGCACTTAGTTTGATTACAATAATACAGTGAAACATAATACTCACTTTTTAAATGCTCATTGGCGTGATGAATTAATACATGTAATTAGTTTATTCCCTTTAAGGCAGTTAATTTATGAATATGTATTGACATTTTAAACTTGTTGTTGTTTAAAATAACTGTCTCTTACTCAGTGGGACTTCAAAATTCCAACCTTTTATTGTCTGCCTTAACTTAACAGATAAATTGTGCGTCTTTTTACCCAGTAAAAAAGCAGCATTAAGCAAAAGACAGATTGCATGTGTTCACTCAAATCAGTTTTTTTCATGGTTGTGTGTTTCACAGAAAAATGTCCATCCCTTTTCATAATTGGTCTTTGGTGATGCTGCAGTAATATCCTCATTCAAAATTAATCTGCTACAGAGACACCCCATGGAGAGCAGCTGTAACAGCAAGGCCTCCTTGATCCGTGTACATGTATTAATGAAAGTCTAAATGGAGAATGTCACGCAGAGTGTGTGATTCATCAAAACAAAAACCTGCATGGGAATGTCCATAAATTAACATTCCAGTCCATGCAAATAGACCTGTCAAAAGAAAACTGCATTTTCCAATATACACACACACATTTTAATTTGGCTGATCTGGAGCACAACTTTCATGTCATATTTACCAGAAAAGGATGCTGTTTTAAGTATCTATATATGTCTATTCGTGACGTTTAGTCATTTGTAGTATTTCATAAATACAAAGAACACTGAGAACCTTCAGCTTGGGGCTCATGAAAATTGATTCATTAAGATTCACCACAGTATTGAGCGACAACACAAAATTTGTGGCAAGCATGTTCTAGTACAGTCTACACAAGGGTAAGTCACAAGCACATTTGGCAGCTGCCAACTTTGTGATACCGCACACCTAATACTGTCGATTAAAGGAAAAACAAAAAGTCTGGGAGCACCTGCTAAGGATTGCCAAGCATAAGTCTTAATACTCAATGCGGGGTAGTAATATCTTTCACCAACCCACTCCTGTCTCCCCAAGGGAAAAAAACAGGCGTGACATGATTTTAAGCAGAAGCCCACTTACAAGCATCATTAATGTGTCCCTTTGCGCAGCACCAAACTGGAGTGTGATATCAATCCTCCCGCATCTAATCTCAAACTATTTCTCTTCATTTCCGAGAGCAGCACTCCGATGACGCCAAAGCATGTGTAATTTTCTGCCAAGCAGTAGTTTTAATCTTACTTGTCGCACCACTGCCAAGAGCAAAACATTTTTAACTTACTCTTTAAGAGAACTATTTTCATTTCAGATTGAGGGAAATTCATTTCTTTTGTTTCATTGTGATTCACAGTAGCACACAACAATACACAACAAATAAGGATGTTTTCGCATATATGATGAATGCAACTTGCATGTGTCAAATGAATAAATGTTTTTATCAAAAGCAACTTACAAGTGAGGCAGAATGTAATTCTTTCATGTGTTGGAAAAATAATCTGTGAAACACAATGCTTAGCAACAAACTCAGCAACACTTACATGCACTTTATCATCAATAAATCTCCAGGGTCCTCATTTCTTAAAATTGCATAACAATGGTTACATTTTAATGGTTACATTTTAGGGCCACGCTTAACAGTGAAATGGACCTGAATTCAGATTAAGAAAGGATGAGCAACCGCCAAAACAAAGAAAGCAGCTAACCTGCATCAGTCAAATGAAACCAACTTCACCTTGCAAACTAACTATATCAGTTAGAAATTAACTGTATCCAAGACAAGCCTGTAATGAGAATTAGGAAATCCTTTGTGTACATAACCATATGCCACATCCTAGCAACACTAAAAATAAGTTATATTTATTCATTCCAAAGCTCTTAATACCCACAAGCTCACCAGCACTATTCTGTCACTGATAAGTAAGACCTACAGGTATCACGAACCTAACATGTCAAAACTGCCAGTTGTTCAAATTTAACTAGTGACAAACATGCCTGGAATAGTTACTTAGGGTTATGGTTAACTATTGAATGTCACACAAGTGCATATTTCTTGTTAGTTCATCTTCTCCTTGTGCTGCAAAAGTTGTTGTGAATGTTTGCAAAACCTTTTCTCACTTTAACAACTGGCTGAATTGTTTTTCAGCACAGTTACTTTGAACCATTTTCATTTGGCTGTATTGTGGAGGGAATAAAAGAGGCCTCAGATGGAAAGTGTGAAATACTCTATATCTCCATCTTCAGGACCTCATAGGATTTTTACCTTACAGCAGGTAAGTTAACAACACACCTCGTCACCAACTTCACGAGTTCTCTGGTCCCACCCCTTGAAAACTTGAAAGCTCGGTTCAGGGACACCTGATTTTCTTTAACGTCTAATAAAAGCCAATTGGAAAAATTACACTGCATTTAAAGAAAGGATTCCCAGATGATGGTGACATTTAGATCTCATTCAAAGAGTTTTTTGAAGTGGAACCTACTTGGAGCTACAGATCAAAAACATTTCCAAAACCACAATGGCTTTCCTTTTTTTTGAAGTCGCCTTTGCATACGTACTGCATATGCATCTAACCATAAACAGAATATATAACATTTTCAGTTTTCCCACCAGAAGCGCTAAAACTAATTCAGTACTCGGAAGCATAAAATATACATGGCTCAGCCTGAGCAGAACATTTAGTCAGCATTTCCCTGCAGTTAGAGGAAGGAAGCATTGCACTATGCATTCCGCCACTTTGTGATGCATTTAAATATTATACAGCATTCCTAGCATGTAGCTCTTGTTTTATAGGTTAACAAAAAATAATCATGTTTTGCTTTCTCTCTTTTACCAACTGGTAGGTGAGTTTCCTACACAGCACAAGCTGCTATCATTCTGTCAGCAAATAGGTAAATACTGTTTTTAGACATTGTGTCTGCAATTGTGTATTGCAGGTTGTCTATTGTATAGTGTCATAATGATGGTTATTCTTGTCATACATTATGATGGACTACCCCATGACAAAATATGTATTTGAGGACATAAATCTTCTATTATGTGTCTGTAATTCTATTCCAGATTTTCTACTCATACCAGTTAAGAGTCATATCAACCATTTTGTTGAAAAGCAACAAACTGTTTTGTTGAAAACCCTGACAACCAACTCAGTGGCCCACTCTAAATGAACCTTTTTTTAAAATGTTGGTAAGCTTCATTCCAGACCTGAAAAATGCAATCAAACATGAATCCCATTCGCAAACAAATTCACATTTGTCCATTCAGCCTGCTTGCTATGACACACGGACCAGAATTCTACTGTGTTCCTGTTACAAATTTTCACTTCCACTGCTTGCTTGCCATTTATCTGCAGATGTTCTCTGAGGAATATAAGTATATTGTAATATAAAACAATGGAAACAGCTGTTCCAGCTCTAATAGAATTCAGGGGACTAAACTTGTTTATGCTTACTGCGATTTGGCCCGAGTGTTTTTGTTTTGCCTGCACTGAACATCTGAGCAGTAAATATCCAGCTGTGGAAATGGATATGATGTAAAAATTGTTAGGCATGCAATACGCTCCGGATATGAGCAGCAGATAAGCAGATGCAATGTAATGAAAATGTAGCTTAACACCTGGTGGCTTAATGCGCTTGTATCTCTACCAGCTAGCTTGTCTGGCCAACTACTGAAACTTGGTCATGCAATGCTTCCAATATTGTTGACTTCTTACATGGCTTTTTGCTTGTGTTGTATTCTATGTGTATGCTATGGGGGTGCTTAGGGGTGCACTGCACCCCCAGACAGACTTCAGTGCACCCCCAGTTGTCACATTATATCTCATTGTCTACATAGTATTTATGACTTTTTGTGCCCCCCAGTGGATTACAGTTGCACCCCTCTGTATTTTTTCATGGTGGCAGGCCTGCTCACTTGTAAGTTGCTTTGGATAGAAGCACCTGCAAAACGAATAACCGTAATGTAAATGTACACGACACACCAGGGTGCACCGGACTCCATGCTTAGCACTCGAGGTGTGATGCAGACTGAGCAATGGTCCTCGGAAACTTGCGCAGCCCTGCACTGTCAGTGAATTCACCCTCATTACTGTCATCACCATTCATCAGCATTATTCACGCCACTGGCAAAACCCGAGCTAAAAAAAGAGGCTCCGCTCTCCACGGGCCGCACGTGGCACCCCATTTACCGGAGTGAACTAATCCACTCCCACCAGTTACCTACGGGCGATAGGGTCCCGCTGAGCAAGGCTATATGCAGTGAGGAGCTCGCCAAAATCCCTAAGGCATGCACAGAAACGTGTCCCTGCGTTCGAATGCTGATGCTTCCCTTTCAGCACTGAGGAACTCCATATGTGATTCATATGCGCCTATACTGCAGGTCTGTGTTGTTTTTTTTTTTTTCAGATTGATCTCGAGCGTGCAGCTAAACCTAGCCCGGTCAGCAAGCTCTGAAATATAATTTTCTAGATGACCGACCCCTTAACTCGGGACCCTTTTTTAATTGCCCGACCAGACCGGGCACACGTTCCACCATCTGGCTGATAGCACAGACCGTAAAGGCACGCTCTGGCGGAGGGGCTGCATTCGCGGGCCTGAGGAAGAGTACGTGATCATTAGGAGTGACCTGAGAGCAGGGGAGGGTCAGAGGTCAGTTTTAAATTGCCCCCGAATGCCGCAACCTGAAGGTGCGTTGTGCCGGGAGGGGAGAGAGAAAGACCCTGATAATTAGCAGGAAAAACTTGGTCCAGGAGCAGCCTGAGGCTTAAGCCCTGGCAGCACTGGGATGCGGGGCCCATAATAAGAGATTCTAATTGTGGCTGGAATGCTCCATTGATCAAAAGGCATTTAATCACTTGCGCTCCAAAGTATGCAGAAGAAATAAAAGCAGCTTGCTCATGGTTTTGAATAATGAGCTCATTTCTAATTTAGGGGCAGGATTTTCGCCTGATGAAGCTGCTCTTGGCAGAACCCCAGTGGCTGCTGGGAGAACACTGATGTGATGCAGCACCCTCTCGCTGAACTTCACTGTCCAGAGATTGCAGAGTCACACTGTGATCCCCATACTAATTCATCATATTCAAGCAGTCTCTTTTTTTACTTGCAAACTATCCCAGGCAAGACTGATTTTTCAAATAAATACCTATTTGGGTAAATCACAGGTGAGATTGTAACACAGCGTAGAGATCTCCCCTTATCACCAGTTTCATTATTATTATCATATATACACAAACATATATATGCACGCTCTATCCGCGACCATCATAAATTTGACATTAGAAAGGTTTCTCCAGTTAAGGCTTAGCTATTCAACCCCCACAGCATGTCATTAAGTTCAGTACATCCTGCAGTACAACCTCTTTCTAGCAGAAGGAAGACTATGTGTAAAGCATATATGAAACATCAAAACGGCAAAAGTGCAAGAAATCATTTCAAGTTTGAAATGGCTGAACTCCTGCAGGTATGACAGCCACAAATTTGGAACTGGCACTTGTATTTCCACTTACCAAAGGAAACAGCTGGTAGGCTTTGAGTGAATCTCTGTGTTAAGTGCCCAGAAACTTGTCATTTTGAAGGAATTGCCAGAGCTGGCACTGGGGTGGATGAGGCATTTCTGTTCCTGCAAGCACATAATGACAAACACTTGAATCGTCGTCTAATTCTCGACTCCCACCAAGAGCTAGCAGTAAGCTTACAAGGAGAAGCAAAGGGTGTTCAAAGGGACAACAATCAGAGCGCTGCCGCCTCCCTCCAAACACAGATCAAACCTCAATACCAACCAACCCGCTATGGAGTCTAAACAAGAGGCATGTCAAAACACCAGAATTTATCAGACTGAGTTCTGGATATGGGTCTAGGCTGGATGTTCAAATCTGGGGATGCCCATATTTTGACAGACAAATTTATTCTCCAATATAAAGGTTTCATATCATTAAAAATGTTTTGTTTGTTTGTTTTAAAACTCAATTTCATCAATTTTTTAATGAAAGCCTACATGGGGGAATGCACTGGTCCTTTGGTTAACAGTGTGGAAGTGTGTGGCAGTGCAGACAAGCTGTCCTTATTACTCCAGTTCAGGATTGGATCCACAGTGCAGCCTATGTTCTGGCCTTGATGCTCAAAGTCACATCCTGCAGCTCTCATTCCAAACTGAATCCGTAACCAAATTTGTTGACGTTCTTTCAGGGGGACAACTGGTTTGGCTACCCGCCTCCACCCTCTCTGTCTAGCTCTGAAGCAGTCGTTCAGCAAATTCATGCAAAACCGTCCCTTGCTGGCTGGAATAGTGGGTGAGGTTGGAGGTTGGAGCGCAGCCCAGGTGAATGTGTATCTTTTTAGCTCGGAGCCACACTCCATTATTCCCAAGTTGTCAGAATAAGGGAGAGCTAGCATGATGTGCATTAAGCGACCTATGCAACTATATACAAGCAGTCCGACCTTGAGAAATAGGTTTGATCTTCAGTAATGCTCAGCTTATTTATATAAAAACTCTGGTGCAATGGTTTTACATTTTCTTTTGTTGTTTTTGTAAGCATAATTCCCACATTCTATGCATAATGTTCCAACAGCATCCCAATCTCAGCATGTCTTAATGGAAGCAAACAGCTAACAATCTGACAAAGTTAAGACAAGGACAGAAATAAAAATCCTAAAGCACAGCACTTCGAGCTGCTCCAGGTTTTACTGGAAGCAGATTGGAAAGTCACCAACATTTCAATCCCCAGGTTACAGATAAACTCACACTATGTGCCCAAACACCCATCTCCACAAATCAGCTCTTCAGACAAATGCTGAGCTACCTTCCATTTTTGTCATCAGCATTTTATGCCTTCCATTTAATGTGGCATTTTAAACAGGGCTGAGGTGTAAGGACGGAATCATGTGTATCCACCAAATGCATCAACTGTCTGTAATCTCCTATAATTTCATACAGTTAGAGAACACTGGACCTGGACAGCCCTGAATGCTTGTTTTTTGCTTGATCCAAACACATAATTACAAAATTGGTTCAATTATAAGGCTAAATGAATGAAGGTGACCCTCTGTTCCAGGTATTCTGGATTTCATTATTCAGTGAGACCAACACAAAAAAAACAAAATGCTTGTCTACCCTTTTTTATTATATGCATGACTGCATTTTATTAATAAACGTGCGTTCACGGAACATACTGCATATACTTTGTAGATCAGGTTGTATTGTGTGAGGATATGATTTGCAAATTTATCTGAATATAATGACGTTCAAAAATGTTGTTAAAGAATAGACATTCAGAAACCTTCCAGAGGCATTAATTTGTGCATTAATACCACAGAGTGAATTATATAAGACCACTGGAGGCCATTCACAGAATTACAATCATATATTGATAATTAAAATCGACTCACCTGGATGTATACAAATACAAGAGCGACACCCAGCGGCTGACACAATCGTTGCACGCATTTCGGTAGACGAAGAAGCCATATTATAAATAAAACTGTCGTAGGCGATCAAAGCTGTCAACATACAAACAGAAAAGTTGCATTTTCAAAGGTTAACGTCTGCTGATGGTTAAAATGCTGTACGGAAATTTTCTAACAGGTTATTTTCAACTGCTAAAACAACAGACACAGAGTCAACACGATATCGTAAATGCATCTTATGCGCATGCACATAATTTATATTTATACACTGGTGGGTGTTACGTTTGAATCGTTATTACGTTTTCCTAATATAAGCTGCCCCGACTTTTCTATAAGCAGTACACACAGCATTATCGTGTGAATTTGGGGATGAGTTTGGAATAAATAAATAATTTCGCAATTTTAATTTTTAAAATGGAAATTTGCCGTAAACCATACCATCACCACAAGACAACCATGAGGTTTACCAATTCCAATGCAGGCTACATATCTGACAGAAAATAAAGGAAGAATGGAAAGATTTGGGGGTTACTAACTAGAAATCTAAAACCTCTAAACAACGATAACAAACAAACAGATGTTCTTATGCTGAGAAAGTTTGACTTTTAAGTTCTGTCACCTGCTGCCAAGCATTGGAATGAAATCTCTGAATATGATACCAGCTTGTCTTATTACCGAAATAAGAGAAAAGCCTGCTCTACAAACTTGCTACCTAATGAAGTGATGGTACGTGTGTTCCCAATTAATCAATTAAGAACAATAGAAAAGTGGACCATGCCATGTCGAAATGGCGGTCGTAAATATTAAAAACAAACTTGTTATCGTCTGGAAAATATTACAAGCGGTGAGTATGACGCACGAGATGGCTCAAATGCTGTCAGCTGCAATATAATCGTTTATGATAACAATGCACGGTTGTTGTTTTTTCTCTCTCTCCATTTGGCAGCTTCTAAAATGAGTAATGACATTGCAAAAAAGAAAGGAAAAGCACCCGGTGAGAGAAAGTCGTCGAAAAGAAGAAGTAAAAGAAGGGAGACTTACGCGGTGTACATCTACAAAGTTCTAAAGCAGGTATCCCTGTGTCATGTCTCTATACGCTTTCTGGGTCAGGCTGACTTTGACACTTGTGAGATATTTTTTATTTTTTTTTTGTATGAAATTGTTTGTTTGTAAACGATATTTTCACTATATGCTATGTTTTAAAAGGTCCATCCTGACACCGGTATCTCAAGCAGAGCAATGAGTATTATGAACTCCTTCGTCAACGACGTGTTTGAGCGGATCGCAACGGAGGCCTCTCGCTTGACTCAGTACAACAAGCGATCCACTATCACCAGCCGTGAGGTCCAGACTGCCGTCCGTCTGCTACTGCCGGGAGAGCTCGCAAAGCACGCCGTGTCTGAGGGCACCAAGGCCGTCACAAAGTACACCAGTTCAAAATGAACCAAAAAAGTGTCTGCAGGGCACACTACACGCTTCTGGGGGCGTCAGGCTGCACAAAGTATGCGCAGATTCCGATACGCGCATGGATTGTGTGCCCACTATCCACAGCGAGTAGATCAGTTAAACTGTGCAGACACTGTGTGCTGCTTTACTTATGTGTATGATGTATTTAAGTTGACCATGTTTATTTTGTTCAATAAATACACCTGCACACGATTGCATGATTGGATTCATTTAAACAGAAAACATGCTCATTACCTGGGATTACATGGGACCTCATTACAAGTATGTCTTCCCATACTAATAACACACACATACTGTGTGTGTGTATGTATACAGTTGCTTGAAACTGAGGACCAGTAATTGATCCATACATTAACATGGGAGGCCATCCAAAAAGATACCCACAGTGCTATCCAGCTAGAGACATTAAATTCAGTATGTATTGCATTTTCATTTTACACTCTCAAAGTAAGTTATGTTGACCTTTTTCCCCCTGCCCCTGACTTCCAGTGCCCCTGCTCCAACAGTGCACTTCATCCAACATGTATCATGTACTCTCCATGTTGCAGTCTTCTTCCACCAGGCTGAACAAAATACTAGCTTAGAAAAGTGTGCAGCTGTAATTAACATCCTATGGTTAGATGTTGATAGAACAGTGACTGTAGCCGGCTGCAGATGTCCTTTTGTGCTGAAACCTGATATCACACACTCACTGTTCTCTCACAGAAGCCCAGAGCAGAGCAGTAGATACAGGCTGTGTGGCAGCTGAAGTGAACCAGGGTAACTGCAGATTCTGTCTGTCCTTTTTCTGTGGACGGGCAGCACAGACTGAGCACAGAAAGGACTGTGTATAAGCGATGTTTCGTTGGCTGGGGTGACAGATGGTGATTCAGCAGTTTGCTGACATAAGTGCATAGCATGTAAGCGTAGATCCAAATCAAAGCATGGAGAAAAATACACAGTAAAAAAGCAGTTTTAAAGGTCTTTCAATGAGGAACTTCCTTCCTTTTCCCAGTTGGTGGATGCTGTAATATCGGCTCACAAATGTACCCAGAGTAAGTGTGGTCTCATGTCACGCACCCTGAATAGAGCCTGACTGACCATTTCAATCCAACATGTGCCAGCAACCCATCTTTTTTTTGTGACTGATTCCTTGCCTCACAAAATTCTCATTCTGTGAATTGCAGCGATCCTTTTGCGTCTCTTTTCTTTAGCTTTCGGAAGTCTGTAAAAAGATAGCTCCGATTTCTTATTGAATCTATTTGTAAAGTCAATTGCACAACAGCTCTTTCCCAGTTTAGATGTGTTTTTTGTGTTTTCACGGCATTCAAGCTGAACACTAATGCTGCCACTCAGTAAGTCTTTCTGCCACTCAGTGGGTGTAACTTGCAGTGACTCCGCCTACTGTGACATCACATGCATAACCTCTGTTCTGAGCACTGAACTTTTGCATATTCATTGGTCAGTTGGCTTGTTCACGTTTGACTCTGGGCATAAGCAGCTCAGTTTCTTTTTTGTCCCCAGTAGATGCTTTGATGCCTCGAGCTGACAGGCAGGATTTTGCATGACAATTTGCAGAATGGCAGCTCTATCAAAGGCAATCTTCAATGCCTCAGTGCGTATGCTGATGGTAATTGGCCACAGCTATATTTTGGCACAAGTTAAGGGGGTTCAGTTGTCATTCTCTCTAGGTCTTAATCACTCATTGGCAAATATCTGTATCAGATGCTTCCACTAGAGGTCAGTCACAGAAATTAAAGTATGTCACTGCAGCGTACCTGTAAAGCTTGCCAAAAAACTAAACTAAACAACATTCTATGACAACACTGCACTAGGACAAGACTGAGAATCAGTGACCATAACTTGCAGCAGCTCTCTGGCACTGATCAAGCCTCCACTTCAAATACTGTATGTGGAAATCTCATTTGATATAGTACATCACATCCAAGATGATCATCAATCTCTACTTATCTTAGAGGTTCATTATGGCCAGACATTTAAAGTCTAAAAGAGAGATCGGACACAGAGGATGGTGTGGAAGTTGTATCTATACTTCAAAATGGTCCTCAGAGGCTGCAGCACCAGGTTTTCAACATCCTAAGCACTTAATCACCCATTCCAGCCAATTAAAATCATGTTTGAACCAACAGAACATATCCATATCTTCCATACTCTTTATCACTGATAACAGGGAGAATCTTTGTGTAGGGTGACTTGCAGGGCATTGCGTTACTTTATTCAAACTACATCATCTTAAAAGCACCGTGGTTATTTGGTACATTCACTAATTATGCTACACAGTTAAATAGGTGATCAGAGCTGGTGAGCTATCTGTTTACAGGAAGAGTTCAGTCAGTTTTGTGGTTGCAGCTTCTGAGAGGGTCTGTGGTTTAAAGAGCTGGAGAACAGCAGCTTTCGCTTTAAGGGAGCATGGTTTTTGTTTCTCTCTGATGTTAGATTGGATCCTAGCAGTATTATGACTCCTCCTGATGATCCCTCCTGATCTCTCACCAGGGCTTAACAATAAATCCTTCTAGAGCTCTCTCACCACAGTTTAACACAATAAATATCCCTATCTCTATCTGTGTTTCTGTCTCACACCCAACACATTAAACCCCTCTCAATCTCACTCTCTCAGACCCAGCATATTAAATCTCTCTAGATCTCTCTTACCAGAGTTCAACACATTAAATCCCTCTAGAGTTCCCTCTCCAGCTCAACACATGAAATCCTTTCAGATCTCTCACTGTGGCTCAGCATTTTAAAACGCTGAAGCCTAACGATGGTAGTGTTGATAAAAATGAGCATTTAGCAGATGCAAAGCAGCTTACATCATTTACAGATTTTTACAATGGTATCCATTTATACAGCTAGATATTTGGAGGCAATTGCAGGTTAAGTACCTTGCCCAAGGGTACAGCAGCAGTGCCCCTGTGGGGAATTGAACCAACAACCTTTCAGTTACAACTCCTGGTCCTTAACCACTATGCTATACTGCCACCCAAAATGTTCTTGCGATGGCCGGGAATCGAACCCGGGTCAACTGCTTGGAAGGCAGCTATGCTTACCACTATACCACCATCGCAGACAACAGGATATACAGTACCAGTCAAAATTTTGTACACACTTTTCTTTATTTTTACTATTTTCCACATTGTAAAATAATAGTAAAGACATCAAACTATGAAATAACACAAATAGAATTATGCAGTGACAAAAGAAGTGTTATAAACAAATCAAAACTTATCTTAGTAAAATCGTTTATTTTAGATTCTTCAAAATAGCCAAAAAATATTCTTTGAAATTGATTTTTTTAAAAAGAAATTCATACATAAGCATATTTGTCCATGTAGCAAAGGGCAAGAGCAGTCACCCCACCCAGCCTCACACCTGGATCTATGGGGTACCAAACTGCAGCGTTGACTGCAACGCCAAAGAGCCAGGCTACCTTACAAACCTGGGTTCGAGGCCAGGTGGGGTGACTGCTCTAGCCCTTCGCTACAGTCTATGAAACAAATTTCAAGCATTTAAGCATAAGTCTTAAATCGGATTGTCTTTGAATGCATGTTTCCCATAGCATCAATCAGGTCTGTCCAAACCTCCGATTGGCATTGTATGTTATACGTATTACAGGCAGTTTCCGCATACAGCTGAATGTTTTGTGAATGCCTGACATACTGCCTGGCAAAATTCTCTGGCAGCAGCTTGGTATCTGACAGCGCAATAAACATTGAAAGGAGAATCAGTTTTCAAAAACAGTTCCAAGAATTTAAAGGTTATGAAATGTAGTCTCAGCTGTGCTGTTGAAAACATACCACTAGGTGGTAGCCTTGTACAAGTTGTTTCATGACAGTGGCTATTCCTTTTTATATTACGTACACAACTAAAGTTGGATAATGGTAGTATTTAACATGGCTATATTTAGGAGGATAGAGCTGGACATATACTGCTTAAGCAAGGCGTATTCATCTTCAGACCTTAAGGCAAGATGATTGTCAAAATATGTAATTTATGTTGTGGTTATTGATTTATATTTAGATTTTTCAAGTTGCTACCCTGACCAATGAATGATTTACGCCCACCAACCTGCAAGCATCAACATTATATGAATTATGTGTACAACTACATACCTGCATTTGTTAACATCCAAAAAGATACACACCATTATTTATTTGCTTAGTTGATTCAATTAGAAAAAAATATATACCTTTGCAGTAGCGATTGTACTTTACTCAAAACCTCTGGACTTAAAGATAGGAACTTCTGGTTCAGTTTAGTGCTTCCCAAGCACATTAATAAAACGTGTAAACAACCCTGACATGAGTGCATGTTAAGAGGGCAGATGGTCAGACACTTAAACATCTATGGGCTGTGGAGACCTCAGATGACCTGTTTTGAAAATAACATCTTCAGTTTTAGTTGGTCATTATGGCTATGTATTTTTTGATAAATGAGACAAAACTGAATATATAAAAATGCATGGGAATCTTTTTTTTCCTGTTATTATTTTTAAATTTTTTATTATTTTTTTTATATTAATTTTTCAATTGTCCTTAGTCATTATTATGTGACTTATTTCCCTCCAGGACAGTCTATTCTATGCTATTATGTTGTTTGCTTTATATCTTGTACTAAATCAAAATAAAGTAGGCACAACCTAACCACGTTTTGATCAAGATATGTCCAGATTTAGTTGAGAGAGGCTAAATATTCCTGTGACCTGCCAGTCAAGACAGGCTCAGAAAACTGAATTTCCTGTTCACCAATATATACCAGACATGCTTTTTGAAGACAAATTTAAATCTGTGCTGTTCTCTGTGATATAGTTCTTATATATAATCTTGAAATTTTCTCACATATGATCTCCGATAAAAGAGGAGTTGCTTTCTGTTTTAGATTCAAGCATATGTTTGAGAAACAGGGATGCAGGCATTCAGCATCCACCCCTCTCCCAGGGTGACATTCCCTCTGCCGTATCTGAATCAGGCCTCTGGGCAGAATCAGAGTAAACAGCAGACTGAGCTTTAAGACTTTAAGCCTTTCATATGCTCTCCTCACGCTCTTTCCCAAACTGTGAATGTACCCAGTTCTTGTAACAGACGTATTCCTGGAAGTTATTTCCAGGGTATGTATTTTTTCATAACATAGATTGCAAAATAAAACATTACTGACCTTACATAATCTAGTATAAAAGTGTAATTTCATTTGATGAGCAGCAAAAAGAATTGTCACAGAAGTTGCTCTTTTGAAACTGGATGAAACTGCATTGAAGGACAATATGGTGCATAGGCTTGTTAAAAGTCAGGGTTTGGACTCAGAAGTAAACATCAGTCCAGGAACCATGACAAAAATTGTCTTCTGTATCATATTAAAGTTTCCAATAAAATCCCCAGCAGTTCAAATGAGTATGAACTATTTATGGACTGATAAACATCACACATTTGCAGTGTCCTAAATCACTCCCACACATGTCCTAGGAAAGTGCTAGGGTGTCTCCAAAGGCAAACTATGTGACAGAGATTAGGAACCTAGTTACTGTGATGAGTAATTTGACTGGATTGGATTCCAAAAAATAAGCAGGCAAGACCTGTTGGAATCCAGTTGCCTGGCTTGGTGCCCTATCCTTTTAGAAATATCGTTTAAGGGGCCACAGTAGACATAGGGTTCTGTACAGATGACTCACACACATCTCAGCCAACCACCAAGCTGCTGCAGTCCAGCTGCCTCACGTTGGAAAGCAATCAGTTAGAAATAATAAGGTGCAAGTGCTCATTCAGATTCCTTCACAAAGGACACCAAAGCACCGACCCTCAACTGCCTGGCTATTCTATTTGCAGTGTATGAACAAGGCTATTTCCACACTTCTGTGCACTGCTTTTAGTCTTCAAATGGACTGCGTCCCTGTAACAATCTCACTCATACTTGCAGTCAGTGCAAAGGATTATGAGGGATTGCACTTCCTGGAGCATCTCCGTACTTGTGGCTGTGGCTGTTTCCGGGGTCTTCTGAAGGAAATCGGCACCCTCCTGAGCTGTGGTCAATTGCATGAGTGGTCAAAGAGGAAAAAAAGTGTCATTTTCAAATAATGGTCACTGGACAAATTGGTAAGGGTGCAACTCCTGCAAAATACCCTATAATACCACTCCCAGGGAACACTGCTAGCAGGAAAAAACACAGTTAAAATGGTCCCAGAGGGAGCTACAAGGCCTAGTGCAGGTTCAGGTCTTGAGAGGGAGGTCCAGTGAGATGTTGGCAAGGTAGAGGAGGGCCCAGGACAACCACATTTTCCACCATTCATGTTGAGTGAACAGAGAAAAACTTTAGATCATTAGATCAGGTGCATTTATAAGGTTAAGAGATCCCACCAAGGTCAGTGCAGCACCTGGCTTCAGCACCTGAATTTAGTGTTTTAGGGGAAACGTTCAAAGGTAAACATGCTGGTTTTCCAAAATGGCAAAATTCTCTTTAGGGCAGAGGTCAAACTAAGCACAAAACACTTTGTCCTTAACTTTAAAAAACTGGATTTGATCAAGATTTTTTTACTTGTATAACATTATGGATTATCTAAAATTTATTTGGTTAATCCATTCAGAACAGACATGCAGTTTGATTAAATGCCATCTGGATCAAAGCAGTGCATTTAGGGTTCATAATTCTTGAAATGAAAGTCCTGATTTTTCAGTGTAGCATTGTGATGTCAAAGAGGTTTGTCAGAGGAAGGGAGAGCTCAGCCCATGGAGCTTATGCTTTAAGAGCATGTGCTTGATAAACCCTGTTTTTGATAAAAAAAAAAAAAAAAACACTTTTACTGAACTAAGCTTATATATATATTTCCCACATGAATGGAGAATACCATAGCAATAGAATAACAATGAAATGCTATCAAAATTGTATATATTTCTGTATGCAGTAGTATATATGTGTGGACATGTGTAGAGTATTCAGAGTGTGGCCTACATCTCTCTGATGATTTGCAACAATTCACCCAGTGGTTGGCATTTGCTCCTTGGCTAGTATCCACGTTTGAGGCATCCTTGGTTTGTAGTAGACCTGAGTGGACTTGAGGCCGATGCTCTGGAGGGTCATGAGTTTTATTCCTGGCTGTGTCACCACTGCCAAACCCTAAGGATCCCAGCAGCTGCACTGACAGTCCAGACAGCCCAGCAAAGAATGGCACAGTGACAACATTTATATAATCCACTCTGCTTTGTGTGGTCAGCACAGCCATTGAAACAAAATGTGTTCAGGCAGGACCTTCCATCCTAGTCGTCTATGCAACAATACCAACAAAGTGAATAAGCAGATAAAATGTCTCTTTTATTTGATGGTCAATTACATTCCCACCTATGGTCATTTTATAGTTCTTGGTTCTTGTTAATATGAATATATGATATGCTTGCCCATAACAGGAGATCAAAACCAACCTATGCCTGTTATCTCCTGGAAAGATCCGGAATAAAATGTTATGACCCTCTAGTATTTAACTGTCTGAATAATAAGATTCGTGTCGCATGATATAATCTTTTGATTAAATTCTGTATAGATTTTGTGCTAATTTAATCACACAATGTGCTTTCTTTGAATGGTCTTTGATTACTGAATAATCGTACTAAGGAGCAGTGGCAATAAATGCAGCACAAGTAAAGATAACCAAAAGGAACTGATTGCAAATCTTCTAATTAGCGTAATGTTTTTTTTTTTCTCCTTATTATATTTTATTATTTATTTACTTTGAATCCCTTTATTTGTCATCAGACCAGAAAGTCAAACATCCCTTGTTAATGTGGTGTCTCATAGTCTACCCCCCCCCCCACCATGTTAATGATATTTCCTTTAAATCTTCTGATATTTTGCTAATGACGCAATGTCTACGGATATATTACCAGGGGTATGATAGAATCATTAATGGTGGTGTTTTAAAAATTATCTCCGACATTTTTTGCGTTGCCGTGGCGCTCCTCCATCTCCCCTCCCGGATGGTAGTCATCGTTGTCTCCTTTTGAAGGAGTGTTATAAACACATTATGGATGGATACATTAGTGACTGATGCCGAGACAGGGATCGCGTTGTTTTGGTGTGAGAGTGCATCATTAGAGAATGTTCCACTTGGCGGGGAAGCGCGTATTAACGGCACTCGCAATGAAATGAGGTTGTGATAGATAGTTAAAGTTATAGAAAGCTATTAGGTTGAAATATGAACCTCTCAATTGTCATAATGAAGCGGGGGGCTATTTGCGCGGCGATCAGTGCGTTAGGAGACAATTGGAATCCGTAATGACAGACGCAATACATTACGGGCGGCGGGTTTAGGGCTTTAAGGTAGGAAAAAAAAGTAATCATATCCGCAAAGAATGTTACAGGGCCTCCATTAACCACACAGTTCAGGGTCCAGGATCTCCTCGCCTCTGTCACCCATCTGAATTTTTGCATGGGTGAGGAGTTGAGGGCGGAGGGATTGATATGCATGACTCTCAGCACCAGATCTTCTTTGAAGACTTTGATGGGAAGAGCAACACAAAAAGCAGGACCCAGGAGCCACAGAGGCAAACCCCGGGTCTGGCTACACAGGCAAGCGAAGTAACTGGTTTAAACTTTCTTTTGTATCGGGGCACACTATTAAGGTAAAAATGCTGTGAATGAGCCTGGTACAATCTATTATGGAGGTATTTCATGGGCGCTGATTAGCTGTGATCTAAGGCTAAATCGCGCATTTGGTCAATGACCTTTTCCAGCAATGTGATTTACTCCTTGATCTGGGCTAATCAGCCCCTGCGCAACAGCCACTTTATGTTTCACAAGGTCCCTCTTTCAATGCATTTCCTCACCATTTGCTGCTTAAATGTTGTAATAGAATAGGTTACTGTAATTGTGATCGAAAGCACTGGAATACACACGAGGGGCAGTAAAAATTCTCCTTTCGTTTCTCACTAAATATAAATCAAATTGCAGTGATTGTACAGATATGTAGATGAGAAGAGGGTGTTCGTTTTTCAAGTTTTGGTCAGCTACAATGCACTTTCCTTAATTTCAAACTCAGAAAAGAGCAGCGGCCCTGTGAAACTCTGTGTCACAGCATCACAGTTAGTTTGAAAGCCTCTTCAACACATCGCACATCACCACTCAGAGCACTGTCCGTATCGTCCAACTTTCAGTGGATGGAATGGAGGTGTCACATGGATAGTGTAGGATGGTCCATTACAAGGCCTTGAGCCCTACCTGCATGTGCAGAGTGGCATGAGGCCAGCCAGTGGCATGGAGGAGACGATCCTGGTCCATACCTCACCGAGAAGAAGCCTTTCAAATGCATCCTTTCATCATCATCCTTGTTTACCAGTGCCCCTGCTTTTTCAGGCCAGTACGGCAGGCCTTTTAAAACATTTATTCATTCGCTTAGACCAGCCACGTTGCATATCATCCCATATGTGATGTTGTCACATGATTGATGCTTACATAAGGATGTACAGGAGTACCATCAGCTGTGATCTTGCATTGCTTTCCTATGAAGCTTTCGTTATAAATAAAGATGAATAAGAGGCTCTACCTCTGAACAGTCCCTTAAATTAAGATTTCTATGTCGTCTGAATCAGAGAAAGCTTACTTAGGCAACCATTCTGCACTAGGGCTGGTGGTCTACTCTGATTGGCAATGGCAGTTATATAGTAAATTGGGGGTGGGAGTAAAATTTGCCAACATTGGAAACTGATTGACTTTGAAGGATTGAAATATTACCATGAAATATAAAAATTTCAGGATAAAGATGGCAAAATCAGAAATTTAAGAAATAGTGAGAGCTACATCTAGTAAAAAGATTCAGTAATATGAGCATAAATTTGTGATACACCAGACATGCCTGTATGCTGGTATATGTTATGAAACTTGGGGTGTAGTCATGATATTACTGGGGTGGCAGTGTAGCATAGTGGTTAGGGAGCAGGACTTGTGCCCAAAAGGTTGCCAGTTTGATTCCCCACAGGGGAACTGCTACTGTACCTTTGGGCAAGGCACTTAACCCCAAACTAGCACAGTAAATATCCAGCTGAATAAATGGATAACAATGTAACTGATGCAAGTTGCTCTGGGTAAGTGTGTCTGCTAAATGCCAATAATATAATGTAATATTAAAATCCACCTACCCAAAATTGTTCAAGAACCAGGATGGAATTTGTGTTTGAAAGTACTTAATTCTGTATACAATTTGTGTTTGAACTGGTTTCCACAAAGCAGGATTTTCTTTAGTAGGTTAACACATGTATTGTATTTTGCTACTACCTATTTTATTTCACAGTTGCAAAATATTATTGACTGTCCCATATCTGGTGACTTAAACCGCCAGTACATACATAGAATTGAAAACTATAGAACTGGAATCTAAGTTGAAAGAATAGAATTGGTTCAGTTTATACTGACTTCTGATCTGGAAGAGGAACTCAAGTGTAATTTCTTCTTCTTTCTGAAACTAACAACAATTCCACTGTACACAAAAGTGCATGTCTGTTTTGTAATTGTATCAGTGTTTATGTCGGACAGAAGTAAAGCAATCTGGTACATAATTACAAATGACTGAAATAGTACTGGATGCACAGGCCAACACTATAGTGCACAAATATTTGCTGATGTTTGTTTTAGTGTTTGACATAAATGCACAAACATTCAAACCCTGTAATTTTTATTTTAGTCAACAGGCAAAGTTTGCCACACCATATTGCACTATTTCATTCTTCATGTTAGGAAAAAAAGCTGTCTGAGAATTACCATATTAACATGCTTATAAAAGACTGTCATTACTTCAGTTACATTTGAACATCTTCCAGCTTTCATTTAGCTGCTATGTACGACCCTGTTGGTGCGTTAATATTGTTGTTAGCTTATTTCAGTATTATTTAATTAGCCTCTAGTCACAAAGAAGGTGGGTTTCATTCATTTTCCCTCTGATTACCGCCTCCTGCTACCGAACTCAGAAATCAGAATTAAGAGGAGCATAATCAGCAGGAACTAATTGCCTAATTGCACTGATAAGTAACGGCAGACTCATTAGCCGTTCTAAGTGTCCAGTTGATAACGTTGTTTCTCTGTTGTCTAGGTTGCGCCGCAAATGGCAGAGTTTGTGTCCCCTTTGAAACAGCTGGTCTTATGCTAGAAGAGGAAATAAAGGACGTTAGATGTCTGGAGGGAGTCGTGCGGGCAGGAGGGTGCTGCGGCTGGCAGGGTGTTTTTTTTTTCCTGTGTTGTGGAGGAACTCTCCGCTCCTCCGAAAATTGAATGCCCACCATTTGAGAAATGAATTTATCGAAGTCTCTGTCTTTTTTCCCCATTAGTAAGTGTTTAGTTCAGCGTTTTAAATAATTGCGTTACCAGGAATGATATTTAAAATACATTTGGGAGTCAATGAGGCGGGAAAGTGCCTACATGTTTTGCTGATGACACCCGGGCCATTTGGAAGACATCAAAGTAGAGAGGAGGTAGCCCAGATGCATATTATAAACTCATTATGGATATCATTTAAAAGGATACACTTCAGCAGCAAATACAATATTCCCCGTCTCTCTCTGGTAATGTGTGTTTGCAAAGTCGAAACTCTTAGATGCCTTCAGTTAATGTGACATCTATTATCGAACTGTAAAATCGAATAAATTGCATTGATTTCCATACCAGCATGGTCGTTAAGGTATGGACGGGACACTATTATGAGCCAATGTTTTCAGATGGAAATGAGCAAAAAAGCATGATATCTTTAAAGAAATAATGTCACGAATGCTTTCAAAGCATAAATTCAAAGCTATGCTATTCCGTTTCTTGGGGGGAATCCTGTTTTACGCAGTATTAGGCCTATATATATTTATTTTTGGTCCCTCTGATTTTATTTCGAAAATAGTCAGGAAATATCGGTTAAATTAGCTTGTTTGAGTGCCTGATGACACAAGCTACATATTGTATGTTCTTTTCTTGCGGTTTTGGTTGCACTTCATTTCCATCTATCTTTTTCACGTTTCCTCCTCGTTTTGCAGAAAATGCACATGTATTTTCAGCAGGATGACATTAGGCTCAGTTATATCTCAACACAACATGCTTTTCCCTTTCTTTGGACAACAGACAATATGCAACAAGCATGTTGCATTTCTCAATCAAGTGACTTCCATTGGGGCTGACATGAAAGCCACTTGATTGAAAACCCACTGGTCAAGGACAAATCACAGTGCAGTCTGGTCACAGAGACAGCAGTGTTCATCTGGAGTATAATGGCATCTTCTGAATCTGAGAAATACCTTTCGTGGGCATAAGACTCTAATGGCTACACAGCCAAACTCTCCATGACTAAACCACTCACTTTTCGCGTAACTGTAAGAAGGTATTGCTGCCTGCAGTATCTGCTTATGTTAGTGTCTAGCTGTCCAAATTCAACAGGTTTTTGCAATTTTCTGAGCCGCACTAAGGATTCAACTATTTTTTGCTCTTACGTCGTTTATGATTAATTCGTTTTTATCCCGTATCACTAAGCACAAATGGATATTTCATTGATTTTTAAGTTCATATGCCGAAAGTGTTTCACCTGAAAAAGAACAATACTGAATGTTTATGTGTAAAACGCCAAAGTCGTGTGGCGTGGAATAACATTTGTAGCGACGGCGGTAGTCATAGCCCTAAGCGATGCCTCATCAGTTTTAATGCCCATCGTTTGGTCTGCCCACCTGCAAAGGGATGCCACGGTGAATGTTTTTCCACAACAGCGGTGCGACGTCACCTGGTGACTCTATAATAACTGCATCATTTAAATGAAATGCCGCAGCAGTTTGATGTTCCCCGTTGGCGGCTCCCCCCCAAGATACTTTTACGGTTAACGCAATCAAAACACACAGTAAATAAAAGACGCCACCCGTAAATATGCTAACGTTCGCCATCAATGTGCATAATTAACTGTGAGAGAAAAGCAAGTCTTAGTACCTTCTTTTTTATTTCCCCACAGCCCTGTCATACATCTCATCTGCATGCCGCTCCTAGCAGAGGTTCCTGTTGGACTCTGTGAGGGGCTTCGATCTCATTTGGGGGTGATCACTGTGCTTAATGGCTTAAGTAGAGCTTCTTCTGTACTTGGAGCGGTATAACGCTGGGAGCCGAGAGCGGACTCTAGATGGTGTTGTCTTACCTTGTCAATTGTAGGTGGTCAACCTTTGGGAGACCGGCACCGCTTTTCAAGGCCCACACTCTCTGAGTGAAATGGACCACGGTGTGATGACAACAGAGAGGGAATAAGTAAGCTGCAGTTTTCATTAGCTTCCTCCCATCAGATTAGTACTGCATTGGTACAAGTCATCATTCTCATTCGACACGTTATCTTATTTCTTTGTCATTGTCGATGTGCCTATGTGGCCCTTTGTACGATTGAGGGGGGAGGGGAGACATATACACGATGACAATAGCAACAACTGTTGCCATGCCAGCATGTTGTGGATAAAATTATAAATTATAAAACACTAACAGAAGGACATGAAGTGATGTAAGGGATGCGCACTTGGTGCATTAATAAAACCCATCTGTAGCCTGGGTCGAGCCCACTGCTATGGGCTATGATTCTGGCCCAACACACAACACACTGTTTCCCTCAGATACTGTACCATTCCCAGCTCTGCCCTGCTGTCTGGACCACCTGGCCTAATGTGGCATGATCGAGGGAGGAGCTTGAAGACTTTCAGAATGCCATCTTCATAATCACAACCTGGAAGATGGGGGAGCTCAAAGCTCAAATCACAGAGCAACCCATGGAACACATCATTGAAAATCTTGGTTCAAGATCTCCCTGCTCCAAGATTGGTGATCCAGGCAGGATCCATGTGAGCCTCCGAGGCAGAAGTCATTGACCCTTTCCATGGGGCTGTCATGATCTCTTTTTCCTAAGGCAAGATTTATTGTGTGATCTTCTGAAAAAAAACAAATCCTCAATGAGGTGAATTTAGCCTAAACTAATATGCAAACTGATATGTAAAGCCACAAATGTATTTAATGGCACATGTATTTACACAAATGTGTACCAAAAGTACATTGAAAAAAATTCAACTACAAAAGCATATAAAAGGTTCAAATATTATTAAGGGAATGAACATAAAAGAGTTTAGAACTCAATCCGAGGGCTTCTATTTCCAGCTGCAGTAACAAGAATGCAAAAAAAGACTGAACAAAAACAGATAAATTCAGAGTCAAGCCAATCTAACTGATGACAACTTAAGGCATTAAAAGTGATTTGAACTGTGACAAGAAAAATGGGAGTTGACCATTACAGCTACCTACTTACAGCTACTAAGTGGTAATATTATGAGAACACACTCTGTTGCTCCGCTATCTACAAATTCCTGAATAACATATTTTCTACATAAGCATTGCAGAATAAGAGTACATTTTTTTGGATATACACATCCGCTTTCATGCTAATGAATAATGAAATATGGTACAAACATAGGCAATTGAGTTTGAATTAAGAGCCATGAGCCAGTGTGGAGGCAGTGTACTGCGCACCGGTCTCCATCTGTGTCGGTTTATGGGGCACCAGTTTCCATCTGTGTCATTTGGTCTCATTTGCTTTTCACTGTTTGTGTAACCACGTGCTCTGAAGCACAGGGAAAGGGTAGTGATATTTAGGCCACGACTTGGTCTCTGTGAGGTTAATGTGTGTGAATGTGGTTAGAACTACTAATGTATATCATGCGAGAAGGTCTGGGCGGCAAACCTGTGATGGCGAGAAAATAAAGCCACAAAAATGTATGAATTCTTGATGCGGGACACAGAAAATACGGAATCGTTTTGGCATTGGCTCCTAACGAAAGACAGAAATCATAAGTGAGATGGAGAGAATATGAGCAGGCATGTTCTCTTGCTGCTGTAGGTTGAATTTGACAAACTAACGTGCAAGACATATGCTAGATATGGAATATAGGAGGTACTGGTAATCATGATTCTTGGCAAACATATGACTTCATTCAATGGTCCTCTGAACAGGTATATCACAAACAACAATCTTGAACCCATGTTGATCAGTCATCATAGGAGAACACATAGGCGTGGTGTATTTGGGTACATAATTACGTACACACTACCCTCACCAGCGATCAGGTGTCTTTATTTTTGGATTTGATGACAAATCCATACACTTTTTCGTGCTTTCCACTGCATAATTGCTAATATTGTCATACATAAAATACTTTAATCTTTGTTCCAGATCGCACTGCATTCATTTTAATTTTGAAAAAAAAAATCTGTTTTCTCTGCAGAGCTTTCATATCCCCACGCTGCGGGCACCAGGCTGGCAACTACCGAGAGCCTCTGTGCCATTTAGCAGAAGCATCGCCCCTTATTTTTAGCAATATCGAGGCTCATAAAGTACAGCGGAACATTTTTCGCGGAGTCCATTTTCCTCCGGCCTCGCCGAATAATTGCTCATCAGTCAAATGTAGCATGTCTGCGGGATGCCCAGAGAGCAGGCGTGAGAGCTTTAATTGCGTGCTGTCCCGCCCGCCGCCGTCAGAACGCTGGCCGTGGGGCCCGGAGAAAACAGCGGTGGCTCCGCGCTCCAGCCTTAATGTCCGTTAATGTGGGGGAGCGCGGTGAGCGCTGCGTGATGGTGTGCGGAGAGACGGAGGGGCGATCGGAGCGGAGGGAGGGGAGGGGGAGGGGGAGGGGGAGGGAGGGCGTTTCTGCTCTCCCGTGGCCCAAAAAACGCCAGGCCGTGAGACCCACTATAATGACACTTGATGTGCCGGCTTCACGGGCTCCTCTTTCCTCGTTTCTGGGCGAATAGAAAGGAGCCTTGGTCCTTTTGTGCTGACAAGCTGTTTCTCACCATTTTGTTTTCACTATCTTGTGCAAAACTGAAGGTAAATTTCTTCTGCTCTCTTCTGTATTTATTGTATTTTATTTAGTTATGACATTTCATGAACATTGACACAGCTAAGGTTATTGTTATGTACAAGACAAATCTGTATACATGCAACCCCCTAACCTTGACTGTGTTTTTATTTTTACTATATGTATTAAGTAAACACCTCATCAACTGTCTTACTCAAATTTACATGGGACTAAATATACCCATAGACTGAAGTAAGCTGCAATTAGACAAAGACAGAGATGGGAAAGACCATAATAAAGATTTACAGCAATTTTCACAAATAAAATGTCACTGTATGCAGATTGTCATTGTGTAAAAAAGATGGAACTTTAATAAAAAGTTAATGCAACATCCTTTGTAGGGTGCATAAGGTGAACATATCAACCTTTTGACCAGATAGCTGGCCTTTCTTGTTGGGCATTAGAGAGGAATGGGCTTAAGCAAAGAGAAGTTTCTCACTGAGTCCCAGAGAGACTGCACTTGACTTAGTTACACATGTCGTGTCTGGCACTGTGGTCTGTGCTCTACTTTTTAGGCCCGGCCACCTGTTCTGCCTTATCGAGATTGTCCAGAAATAACATTTGGTCCCAGCTGGACAGCTCGCGCTATTCATTTGACAAAGCAGTACATAATAAGAAAGGCATGGGCTGCTGTTTACATGTTTCCAGTAACAACTTTTTTTCTGTTGTTGTTGTTTAAGAGTGTGCTATAGATTAAGGGTCGATAAGCTCCTGGTAGGACTCATGGTTGTCTTTCAGAGATGACCTCTCAACACTTGACATGACCTCTATGTCTGTGATACCACCTAATGTAAACAAATTTTCCTACATACATACTGAATACACAGTACAATCATTGTGCTACATTGAGCACTCTGTATTAACTTAACATTGTGCAGTCTATATTAACTTTGTGCATTCTATACTAACATTGTGTATTATTCTGTGTGTATTATGATTCATTCAGATGTGTATCATATTATAGCAGTGAAATTAAATAGATGACGGACCTGCCAGTATGATGCGGACAAAAACACTGCAAGCGGATGAAAAGCCCATGTGAGAGGTGTAAAAATAGCCCCTTTCCACATGTGGTGGGCGGGGGGAAGCTGTCTGATATTGTATGTCAAAACAGCCCCTCAGAATCGCGGAGGGCTCAGTAACCGTTAGGCAGAGCCCAGGCTGCCCTCAGCAGACACCTCATCCCAGACCGGTTTCAGAAGAGAGAGAGAAAGAAAGAGAGAGAGAGACGCCGGCCGGCCCATCATGTCCCGCAGCAGCTTCTCCTTCACCCCCACCACCCTGCGCTCCTTGCGGCTGGACGAGGACCTCCTGGAGAGGCAGAGCTACATCAAGCGGCTGGCGGCCCCGCAGCTGAGCAGCTACCTGCTCAAGAAGGAGGCCCGGGAGAGAGCGGCCCCCGTCGCCCCGCCGCCGCCACCTCCGCCTCTACAGGTGTGCCACGACCTGGTGGTCCACAACGCCCTCTTCACGGGCAACCTGGAAGCAGTGCAGCGCCTCTTCCCCAAGGGGTCCACGGTCAACTTCATCGTGGAGTCGCGGGGCGGCGACATGCGCTGGGTCAGCAGGAACGTGGGTAAGAGCAAAGAACTGCGCCAAAACTGGCCTCACGCCCCCCCACACTCTGGCCGCATTCACAGCCATTCAAACGCAGCGACTGCAGGACCTTCATGTGGATGAGCTGACACACTTAAAAACCACGCTGGGCATGGGTCAGTGGGCAAAACAAGTGCACTAGAACTCAGCTGTGGCTCGAACCACAGATGCATACATTTCTAATAACATCAAAAGCAAGCTGGACTGCAATTAAATGTAAATGCTATCCATTCATATATATCTGAGTAATGAAAATAGTTGTTTCATTTGTCATAACTCCTGATTAACATTTAAGCCTGGTGTTTAAACAGACATAGCCCTGGGCATTGAGATCATTGCCCTGGGTACAGCCTAGAGCTTACCACATTTTAACTCTTCTAGAAAGAAGAAAAAACATTTTAACTCAAACATAAGAAGTGCATAAAATCATCAACACCTCCATACAATAAAAATGGCTGGGCAGATTTGTGGCCAAATTCAATCTGATAGAAAAATATATATAACTTCAGAATAGTAGGGTAAGATTAGTAGAAGAAAGTAAAGAAGTATAGTATAGAAAAGTATAGAAAGTATAGTATAGAAAGTATATTTGTCTCAAATATATTTCCAGGACGTAAATGGATAAAACATGTATTTCCAGAATCTAAAAAAAAAAAAACAGTGTAGCATTGTTCACAAAATCACAGGAACTCACAACTGCACTCAGAAGTACAGTTCAAATTTTAGAGAGATATTATTATTATAAAATGTGAAAAATATAAAGCAGCTCATAAAAAGATTGGAATGACATATATAGGGTGGAACCAAAAACAAAATAACAAATTGAATAGAGATTCCATGTAATGGATAAAATGTATGATATAAAATACACATACTTCTGGCCAACAGGGTATATGTACACAAAACGCTGGCTATCTCTATATATAAGCCAGCCCTATTCATAATAACTGTTAGATATGAATGCCATTGTCCAATTCAACGTCCTAATAAAGTGCCTAGTATGTATGTAAATAAAGCACTTTTGTCAACAAATGGGAAATTGCTAAACTATTTCAGCTTCACTAGATTCACCTATCATTAAATGCAAACGAGCTGGACGAATGGCAAATGAATTGAGTAACAGCAGACTGAATTAAGCAGCTGCACTATATTTGATAAATAGCATATCAGATTCATGTTTGTGTTTGGCCACATGTCATAGATGTTTACTTTTGACCTGACATGACCTGCCCAACAGAATGGGAGAGACCAGTTCCCACAGCTGAAACCAGGTTCACTACTTTCATCTCATGCAAGCCTATTACTTTCTTGTGGGATCATTGCCAAAACTCCTGGACTACTATATTGGTAATACTCTCTGTATGAATGAACCCTCATGTTAGAACTCTGTGATGATGTCACATGAACATGTGACCACTCCGAATAAGTGTGAGTGGGGGTTATGCTACCCCAGGGCCCAAGGGGGTCATCCATTTATCCCAGGAGCCTTTGCAGGAACAGATTTTCCTATTCACATTTCTGTGCTTCTTTATGGTCTACATACCGTATGGTAGGTGATCACCATCAACAGAATGAGCAGTGTACCTTTCATGCATATGTTGTATTGTGGGAAGTGTGTCAATACGTGGCTTATCCAGTGACAGCAAATGACTTATAATGGTCAATATTCCCAAGTGAGCTTCTTACTCAGTTAGCTAACCTAACATAATATGCCTTTTCTCGGTATCAGAATCATTACTAATTTTTAAAGCAAGTCTGAATCTGTTTAGACTAGTTGACAACATAAGTCAGTACTGTTGACGTGTGCCTACCAGTTGACTGTCTTTGGTGGTTGAAAAGGGCAATTGGCTGTTTGGATAGCATAAGAGGAAATAAAACAATGTCATGTTTTACAATGGACATTTTCTAGTCTAAAGCCTGAGAGTTACTGTTCAAATTTATAAAAATGTTAGTGGGTTCCTTTACTGGTGATTATTTCTTCTTGAATCACTGAAAAGGTCATGTACTTATATAGAGTTGTGTGCAGATTTTTGAACTGTGGCAGATATGTGTATATAGATATATGTATATATAAATATATAAAAGCTATTTTTAAGGATTCAAGGCAAGCAAGAGTGTCTGACTTCAGTTTGTAATTTCGTACAAAGTTGCCATGGCAACCTAGTGTGACACTAGAGAACATAAATGCAGATGATGTTTGGCACCCCCACCCCCACCCCCACCCACCACCAAAATGGCCATCATGAGTTCTCTGCCACCATTAGGTCTGAATGACCTTAACAGTAGTATACAATCCGTAAGCATACCATTTTTATGGCTATTTTATGATATCACTTTAAATCCTGAGGTAGAAGCGATTGGGTGAAGGGGTGTCAGATAACTATTTTTAGATAGCAGAGCATATTCAAAATGCCGGAAAAGCTTGAGCGGCCTGCCAGCGCACCAGTCATGTGCCTCATTATCTCTCCATAAGCCGCTGATGCCCCCGTGACTCTGGGGTCTGGTAAATACATGAGGAGCAGTTGCTTTCTTACAGCTGCGAACTTGTTGGTATGTTGCCACATTACTGATGTTTCAGCAATTAGTAGGCCTACAGTGAGCAACGAAGCTCGGCGGTATTTTAAGAAGTAAACACATTGAGTGCTGAAGACAGTTTGTGTACTTGTTTTGGTTACATTTTGCCAATTCACTGTCCCCAGTTGCAGTATTCTCAGATGAGAACCAAAAAATAGACCACTTTATTTTCAGTTTGGCGCCGTCTTTTGGACTGCAGGCAGCCGGTTGCTCTGTGCCTCGGCAGACTTCATTATTGCGTGGAGTTACGGTGCATTTCAAACAATACGAGACAGAGTCACAATCTCTATCTTCCTGTGTGGGGAAAAAGTGCTTCGACTAACATACCTACAATTGTATTGATTGACTATTTCCATCTGTTGAATGAGCAAGGAATATTTTTGTCAATTACTTTTTGATGATGATAAAAGACATATACATTTAAAAGGACAATATGTGGTAATTTATGGAATCCACAATATGAAAATATGGAATAATATATTTAAATAAAATTGGAAGCACACACACACACACACATATGTATATATCTTGCCTTGTCTTCCCTTTGCCTGTAACTGCAAAAGTCATTATTTATATTTTTAAGTACTTGAAAGTTTTTAAAAGTCAGCCATGGACCAGAAAAAAATTATAATATACAACGTTCAGCTTCTATATCATCTTAGTAGCATAGTAATATATCCTTATTATATGTCAGGACAGTGTGATTATGTTGATATGCTGTTTCTAGCAATACCATGCTCAGGCTGCTACCATTTTGCTGGTTGTATCAATGTTTCAGCAGTCCTGGAGTCAGATGTTAAGAATAGATGGGGAAAACAGTCTGACTCTAGCACTGCAAACGTCATACGATTGTTCATATACTGCAGATGTCGTGATGGTAGTGTTTCCCAGCATCCTCATAACTCATGCAGCCTGTACAAAGCTTTGCCCATTTGCAAGTGGTCCAAACTGCTCGTAAAGAAGTACCTTACAATGTCAAAATGAAGAAATGCATTTTGAGCACCCTTGTGTTGCTTCCTACCCAAGAGACCGTCTGCGAAAAACAGCGTAACTCGCTGAGCCTGTAGCCTAATCACAGCATGCCTGCAGACACAGGAACTCGCTGAATAAATTTCCCTCTGTCGAGGGACCATTCAACATGCTGCTGTGTCTATTATGGACAACCATCAAATGAAGTCACTTTCTGATTTTGGTGTGTGCTATCATACCATGTTTTAGCAAACCTGGAAATGATAAATGCAAAGCGCACAAAGCAGGAAGTTGCAGAGACGGATGCGTTTAACAGAGGGCACGTGTGGGCGTGCTTCTGAAGAGAGCAGTCCTACGTTAGCAAACTGAATCAAAGAAATGTAAGCAAAGTTTTGAACGTGCCGACTGGCTGTCTCTGGCACTGTTTGAAATAATCCATCAACGCTGAAATATTAATGCTGCTTAATTACATGACTGCACTAAAAGCCAGATCTAATGATGCATCCTGTCTCTACCCACTACGCACATCTCATGCTTTGTGAGATTTCGATTTATCACATCAACGTTTGTGCTCAGAAACCGTTCTTTTTCCCAAAGCGAAGAGAAACAATATTTCTAACCTGAGTGATACTAAACAGTGGCATATTTATTTGTATTTCTGTCAGACTACATAGTATGCCTGTGATGTGTTTGAATAAATTTTTCATTTTAAGTTTTCATTATCAGCTTGGTATTACATAGCAATTATGTAATTCTCTTTAACATGCCCTGGGTAAGAGCTGAATGACATAATAATAATAATAATAATAATAATAATAATAATTAAGACATATTTAAAAGGCAATAGTAAATAATACCTTTAAAAAATATTTACATTGACCCTTTTGCACTGAAAACGATCTAGGCCTGCTGCCGTACTGCTTTGGATTTCTGGGTCACTACCAAGCCAGGGAAAATATCACATAGCGCAGCCTCCCTTAAATAGACACCCACAGCATAAACAGACTTCAGATGGGGAACAAACACTCTCCAGAGAGAGAGCCACTGCTGGACCTTGCAATATACACCCAAAGGATTAGCTGTTTTTT